>NW_019522827.1:1726445-1788845 GCF_002814215.2 Seriola lalandi dorsalis | reverse complement strand
CCCCCCCCCCTTTTTTGGGGGGGGGGGGGGGTGGTGGTTGTGTTTTGGCTTCATTTGCACTCCAGACAAAAACAATTTCCTGCACATTAATGTGATGTACAGCACCGACATGTATCTCAGACCACCCTGAGAACTCCAGAGGAAAATGCATCAAGATATTTCTATTTCTGACTGTAGAGTATATTTGTACATAAAAGGCACTTGAATATGTGTAAATAGGAGTAATATATGTAAATATGTTTAACATGAAGTCTACCTGTCTGTAATGATTTGTGCACATTGAAAAGAATCAAAATATGCCAGAAATATATGTCGAAATATATGTATTAATGTACTGAACACTACACTGGCTTTGTCTCCTGCTTTCTCAGCCACAGATTTTGCTGCTTCATGCAGTTGCTACACAGCCACAGCAATTTCTCCGGTGTTATTTTTCCTGAGAGTTGAACAAATTTACACTTATATCTGCAGCCAATTTAAGCACTAAAAATCTGCCAAGATCTGGGATTGTGCAACAGTACGGGCTTTCAATTGAAAATATTGTGAAAAGGGCAACAGTGTTGTTAATGAGGGGCTTCTAAACAAGTTGCCCCCCCCCCCCCCCCCCCCACAGAATGTATATCAACATCTCATAATGTAAATGAGTGTAAATTGTGAGTACAGTGTGTTGTTGGATTAAAGTAATTTCATTGTTACATTAAAGGGCCAGATTATGCACATTACCAAACAAAAAAGAACGTTTTCTCGATTATTTCTTCCAGCATTGATAAATAACATAAAAAAACAAATTGTTCAATTCCAGTTACAGATTTTTAAAAAATGAGGCATAAGGTGTTAACTATCGAGGTTTGTTAGTAGGTGGACTTTTCTTTACGTTAGCTAACTGGCCGCTGGCTGAAGCATCATATTTACCATGCCGTCATGAGTCTGAACTCTCAGCCTGACAGTGAATAAGTGTATTTCCCAAACTATTTTTTTTAACAGCAACCAACGTCTCTATAGAAACAACGTCTCTGTTGCCCTGGACGATCTACAAAGTACACAGTCGACGGTTTTCACAGGGACACTTTTCTTTAGGAGAAACTAGATCCAAAGAAAATTGGTTACAGAGAGCTGAAGAACTGCAGAGTAACTGACGGTTTTCCTGGAAATTTTTTTTTTTTTTTTACATGTTATTTTTCAGCACAACGGACAAAATTTCATTCACCTCCACTTCGTAGATGAGGGGGCTTGTTGTAATTTGGCACTTTGACTGTCTATTAGACTCCAACATCATTTCATTTGATATTTCATAATCATATTATCAAATTGAGTTATTACATTCTTCTGTCTCTTGCTGGAAAATGTGTCACAGCTGTGTAATGCAACAATGCAGTGATATCAGTTCACCCAACAATCTTTCTACTCTTGATGGCGTCAATTATTGATCACCTCGCTCACCACATGTAATATCATCATTTATCCGTTGGCGCAAATCTGGTACAGTATACAGTGGTATTTGGGGGTGGTCATTGCCAGCTATATAAAAGAGAATAAAACAAGCATTGGCATCAACAGGGATCATGTGGCTACGAGCTCTTTTTAAGGTGGATTGAAAGGAGTATCGCTGCAGGTCTGATGGACACATCTCAAACTCCCAGTCTAGCACTCCCTCTGCATCTAATTAGACATGCCAATCATTAAAATGTCTCTGAAACACACATGATCTGGGCTAAGTTCATCAGTCAGAGTCTAGACTGAGCAAGTACTTAAGAAGGCAGTGACAGACTTTCTCCAGAGACTTTGAACAACTATGATTTATGCAGCCAGAAAACAGACCGATCATATTATCATAAAAAAAAAAGTAGCATTTCCATAAAAGAGGCTCTTTGTACCAGTACAACAAGTTTCTGCTCATGGAAAAACATTCCTCTCATTCAATACATTTCTGTGTCTAAAATGTATGAACTCTCTGGCAATTTATCAGTTGCATCATTGGGTTCTTTTGTACTTGGATATTTATTTATCTATTTTTGCGTTGACACGGAAGAAAAAAAAAAAAGAAAATCAATCAGAAAATCTATTTCACTGCACAGTCTCTCATACAATAGCCTACATACTGAGCTGCTGGTGAAATGAATGGAGTAAAGGAAGATAAATGGGTTCGACAGGGGTCTGTGAAGAGAAACAGCAACAAAAAACATTCATATCCTTTGTGTGTCCTTTGTGTGTTTTGTGTATCATTACTTCAGGCAAAAAACAGTGGTTTTGATTAATTGCGCTTTCTCCGAAGAAACTCTTAGACTAGAAAAACATTTTGCGTCATGTGGGACTAGTGCCGAGAAGATACTTCCTTTCTTAGTTAGTAAACAACTTCCATCCATGTTTTCCTTACGGGAAACAAGTACTGTTTTCCGTTTTTATCTGGACAATTGTGTCCACAGCTGGCTTCCCTCCACCTGACACCTTGGCCTCTCTTCAGCCCAGAACAGAAACTGTTATTGGCAGGCCAGTGTAAACAAAACAGGCCAAAAGAAAAAGTCGGACCAGTGTTTACGGAGTTGCTGCTCTGAGAGCAATGTTGAGTTTTGAGTTTTAACAAATGGAGATGTGCAGTTTTTGTCTGAGACTTCTTACTTCCACTACTTAGTAGACAGGAAGTTCTCCCAACACATTGATGAGAGGAGTCAGATGAAACGAGGCCCCCTCTCAGCATCCTGGCGTATCTCCCGCCATTAAAAACGCCGCCTCGCTCTTCCTGCTCCATTGTTCTCCGTCTATCGGCCTTGAAAATAACAACAACATAACACTTCTATGTAGTATTGTGTGGTTTAATCGCTCCCCAGAGGCCGTTCAATTCATGCAAACAAGCAGGTCTCAACATGCTGGTACACAAAATCTGGAACTCGATCAAACGTTTATTGTCCGGGACTTGTCATGTCCTGGCAGTGTGAAGAAGGCTGAATAGACAGCCATGTTAAGAACAATTTGAAAATCAGCTAAATCAACAAAGAAAAATTAATGCATATTCACAACATCTCCCTCATTCTGAGGAAAACTAACAATTGCTGCTGTATAGCCTGCCCTAGTTTTCTCTAACATTTCAACCAATCCAGAGGAAGGTTGCTCAACATTTTTTTTTTATCTTGTCCAAATACATTGTCGTTGAGACAATGTTGTTTTGCTTCACAGAAATTGTATGCAGCTGTATGTCTATTGTCTACTTGCAGCTTCAACTCTCAGCATATTTCTGGGGTCAGCACACTGTCTATACGTTATTGTTTCCTAGTAGCAAAGGGTTTTATTTGAGCTGAGGGCCTCGAGAGGGGGAGCAGAGGAATGTGAATCCTAATCAAGATCATGACTATAACATATGACATCGTAGTAAAGGTACAGTCTGTTTTTCTTTGCTGATATTTAAAAGGAACAGAAGCAGCATTATTCATAAATGGAAGTAAAACACAAATACATACAATAAAACAAGACACAATTCTTTGATGTGCAACAAAGATTCAGCTCAAGATGAACGTAATTACAGCTGACAAAGCTCGGACATCTAGTTGGGACAGTTATGCAATACAGAGCTGAGCTTCCTGTCAACAAGAAATATGTTCACATACTACAAAATGGTTGACACATTTTGGAGGACACTTAAACGCTGCACGGATTATGTTTATTAGCAGAGGATTTTGTAGTCGACAAAGTGCTACAAAACACAGAAGTCATATGTTGGTGGTTTTCAGCAGGTTTCATCCACAAAAACACTTTGGGAAAGTACGTTGTTTGATTAATCTGGGCACTGTTACCATATGTTTATTTCAAAATACATTTTCTGTTGAAAATTATTTTTTTCATATATATATATATATGTGCCACTCTTAAGAAATCCTGCTATATTACCATTAAAGGAGCTATATGCTATTGCTACATAGCTAGCATAGCTCATTAACAGCAGTATACAGTCTAGAAGAAATGTTGCAATTTCAATGCCAATTTTTTCTTGTCTCTGTCACATCTTTTCTTCTACTGAAGTTAGCGCACTTACCAGCTAGCCCCGGCCCATCTCGTCACCACCCTGAAGACGTAGCGCTGCTCAGAGGACATATTATGACCTCTTGTCTTGTAAACACAACGAAGCTCTTGTCAAGCGACAATCACCGCCACCTGCTCCTGCCAAGAAACCACATTTGAAAGCATAAAAATCTTAGAAATACCCCTCTTAGAACACCCCTCATTTTGTTTTGCTTGTTCACACCGCATCAAACAAACACAACCTGAATTTGTTGGACACAGCCCTCCATTTCCAGCTTCGGAAAGGTGTCGGGGGAGTGTGTTTCAACTGAGGCATGCCGATGGCTTTAAATAACATGACCTTTTCTCTGTCACAACTGTCAAGCCAATTTACATTGTTCCCCCAGCTGGTGGTAAGGATTAAAAAAGCAGGAAAATATCATCTTTAAATACAATAACTTATTACAAGATTACCAAAAGTGCATCCTGCTCTGAAAAATGGAGAGGAAACTAAGCTGTCTTACAGCCTCATGCAGCGATTTGCATACACAGACATTTCGTCTCATTTCTCAAAGAAGAGGAGGTCACATCAACCCCTTATTAATCAAACATGTGCTTTGATGTGCCATAAGATCACAGCGTGACGTCGTGTGAGGGTTGCACAGAGATGATAGACTTGATCCGTGAACATCCATAGCAGGTGGGAATCAAAGGCACACACCACAACCACCAAAATATGTGATGCCTTCACAGTGGAGTTGTTGCCTAGAAACCAACAGCAGGTGAAATTGGTTCAGTGGACAATGATTAATGAAGGATGACTGCAATAATTTTCCCTGCTCATGCCCACAGGTCAGGGAAAAATTGACCCTCTCTAATTATGAAAGCCTTATTTATGAACAGCAGTGTCACAAGCAGAGAGAGATTAAGTGATGCTCTTAATGTCTTCCTGGCTGGTTAATGCCTCATGTTCCAGCATCGCACTGAGACGAGCTGTTGCATTATTACAGATGTGTTCTCTGTGACTTCTCCAGAAGAGTCACTGTGCATTTCAACTTTCAAACGTGCACATGTAAATATGGATGTCATCAATTAAAACTACCACGGGGTATCACAAACAGAGGTGACAAGCTACTTCACCGTAAAAAAATAAGTTGATCTTTTGACGTGAAAGTGTAAAGCTGCTTTGTTTTGACCCATGGCAAGTTTATTCTTGACCTTGGAAATAGCCACTGACACAATAATCCCAACTCAAGGTCAATTTAGGAGCTTTTTCCAGATCTTTCAATCATTATCACACAGTCTGAGAGTTGGCATTGTTTTCTCAAACTCCTATTTCCAAGGTCAAGAATGTACTTCTATGTTTAAACACAATTGTGTTTACATTCAGTGCTTTGCATCAAAATGCATTGTGTCCATCCTTGAATGCATCCTTATCCTGAATGTATGAATGTGTCCTAGAGCGTGTTAAATGCATTTCCTTCCTCACAAAACATTTGCGAACCTTTTATACTTTGAAAGCCGACTTGTTTACATTGGCTCGCATTCTTCTACGTGCCTTTGGCATGTTCCCGCCACCACTCAGTGTTGGAAATTTGCTATTTTAATATCTATATTCTATTATGTGTACATATGAATTGTTTTATTGTGTGTGTGTGTGTGTGTGTGTGTCTGTGTGTGTGTGTGTGTGTGTGTGTGTGTGTGTGTGTGTGTGTGTGTGTGTGTGTCTGCCTGGTTATGAATAGGATGTTGGCCTATTTGTTGTGGTGATGTTGGATTTTGCTCTGTTTTACTGTTCCCCTTCACCTGCCAAGGGCCTGCAGATTGAAATGAGCTGGTAACTAAATCTGGTGCGAGTATGTTTTCTCTTTTTTGAGATTAATTTATTTTGTGCATGATCCCTGATGTAAATAAACATGAAATGAAAGACAAGAAAAATCTGAGAGACATCATATGCATATATGTATGCATACATGCATGCACTACACAATCACATTACCGCTCCAGCAGTCTTCAGGAAAGTGAATTAAGTGCTCATTTCCATGACGATACTCATGTTTATACTACTAGAGCACAGTATATATCCAGAATGGGGAATCCTTCATAAAATTATTGCTCTACTAGAGCTCAAAAACTCCATGATGCTAACTTTAATTGACACTGCTGTTAGTCTACCACACTAAAACCACACTTCCCACAGACCCTGTTATTTCTGGAATGGACAGCGAGTTACCTTGATATTTGTGGTCCTCCCATCTTCCCGCTGCTGCATTTTTTTTCTCTTGGAGAAAGAAAAAGCATCTTGAAAGTCAATTTCAACCATCTGCCATTACCATAGCTCTGTTTGTTGTGGAAGAACAACAGCCCATTTCCTGGTCTGTGACATAAAGCAGTATCACTTTGTGTGGTGAAAAAAACATCAGTGTAAAAGGTGATACATTGGTACCAGTCTTCTGGTTATCCACTTTATGTTATGTCTCAGAATATATATATATATATATATATATATATATATATATGTCTATATGTATATGTGTACAGTATAGGTCACCTGTAGGGCACTTTAAATGATGATATTTTTTATTAAAGGATCTATTGGTGGCTTGTATAGCTTCATTAAAATTCAAGAGGTTCTGACTAAATAAAGAAGTTTCTGTTTTATTATACAGGGACTGCTTTCAGCATCATTATCATGAGGAACAAAGAAGTGGCATCGAAGAGTGTGCCTGTCGTCTGTAAATACACATGGACACCTAATTATCCTTATAGGGTCGCTGGTGGGCTGGAGCCAATCCCAGCTGAAATTGGGTGAGGGCGGGACACATCATGAATAAGTTGCCAATCTATCACAGGGCTGACATATAGAGACAAATAACGGTTCACGCTCACATTCACACCTGTGGGCAGTTTAGAGTCACCAGTTAACCTAACGTACATCTCTTTGGACTGTGGGAGGAAGTCGGAGTACCCGAAGAGAAGACATGCAGGCACAGTGAGATCAAGCGAACTCCTTCTGTGATAAATATACTCGATAATATCGAATAACATAACATGGCAGTGATTGTTCTTTTAAAACTCATTTTAGCAACTCGCAATGAACTATGAGAAACCTAATGGTTCATAGTGAAACCCGATGGTTTCTTATGAGTATCAGATGAGACTGCACCTCTGAATTATATGATCACACATAAAGATATATTGCCAACTCAGATCTCTACCTAATTTTTTTGTTATCCCCTGCCCCTATGTGAATGTTTTGGATATTGCATCATTCCCTGGAACACAGTTTGGTGCTAAACTTATGGTTTTCTCTATTTTCTTATGATTTTTTTGTGCAATATTCATGCACACAAGTTGGAATTTTCTAGATATAAGAAACACAAATTTTTCTCTGTTGTAGCTGTTGCTTTCGATGATGCTGGTGGTGGTGCGACTGTCTAAATTGAAGAAAGAAAATGTAAATGTAAATCGCATATAGCAAAAGAGCTTCCTCACAAAGTCCACTATAGTCCGATCAGTTTTACAAAAACCAGGACAACCACAGCGCAGAAGCATAGCGTGCCCTCTGCTCGTTTACATTTATTTATATGTTTACACATATCTTATAACATGATGTTTGACTAAAGACTGCATATGATCTTTTTTGGCTAACTGTCCTTTAAGACGACATTTTTTATATGTAATGTCCTTCTAAAATAGTAAAAAAAAATATATGAGAACAGCACTTCACATGTGATCTGTGAAAATGCTCGATACACCTCCAAAAACAGCACAGACACGTGCATAACCACAACAACATCTCACTTTTTCCATAGACAGACCCCAAATGAAACTTTTCTGGAGGAAGGTGTTGTTTACCACAAAGTGAGGAAGGCAGTAACAGAGACAAATGGTTGGAGCAGGCGCCCCTGTGGAGCTTCTGACCACCCCCCGGCTCTCTGATGCGGGCAGATGGGAATGGAATCTGGGCGAGCTGACACCCATAAATCACACAAATTCACAACTCAACGCCAGCACCAGCCCCGGTTGGTGATGTGTGACTGATGTAATGTTATTCCCTCATTGCATCCTACAAAAACACCTTATATGTGTTTGGCTGTGCGCTGGAAACCCTGACAAATGCAGACAGGTGCCAACAAATATGTAAAATGTAAATGCAGTGTAGAATAAAATGTAAATCTTGATGAGCTGCTCTGAGAGTGAGCTGGAAACTTTGAAGTAAATCTGGTGTGTTCTCCTGAAAGATGTCCAGTACACTGGTGACATCTGCTGGTCAGAGGTCAAAACAACAAGCCACCCAGAAAACCAGATAAAATAACCACCATTGTTTGCAGCACACAAACACAACACACATATAGAGTAGAGGTTATGTCATATGTTTGTGAAATTTTTGGTTCCTGTCTAGTATTAGTGTAAATGTAACACTACATACCAAAATCTAATAGGGTGTAAACTTAATTATGGATAATCCTACAATCAACAGATTTACAAAATGAACTGATGTTTTTATTTAAAAGCGTTGCAAAGTTTAGTGTAAAAATGACAATACAAACGAGACGGCATATGGAACAAATACACTTCCACTACTATTACTGGGCATTTGTGTTAGTAGTTGTTCTGGGATAGTGGTAGTAATGGAAGTAGTAGAGGAACTAATCAATGGTAAATGGACTTGCTCTTACATAGCGCTTTTCTAGTCTTACTGACCACTCAAAGTGCTTTACAATACTACAATACAGTCACCCATTCACTCACACATTCATACATCTCACCCACAAACTCATACACTGATGAATGAGTCATCAGGAGCAATTTGGGGTTCAGTATCTTGCCCAAGGACACTTTGACATGTGGCGGAGATCGAACCAACCACCTTCTGATTAGTGGAACGACCTGCTGTACCTCCTGAGCCACAGCCGCTCCCAAAATATTAAGTAGTGGCAATAGTATGGTAGTTATAGTAGTACTGGCTGTACTAGTACTACTACTAGTCGCTGTAGTAAGAGTTGTTTGGCCACTTTTCTTATCAGCTGATCACAAACAGTGTGACAGTTCCGCATAGTCATTGTCATGTCTCAGTGCTTCAGATAAAAACTGCAGTTAAAGACAGATGTAGACAGTGCTGACATTATGCTCGGTTGAATCGTCTCTCAGTCTCTCACACAAAACCAGCTTCTGTGATCATCCATACTCAAACACAGATTATTCTCTGCAACGAGTGTGTGTGGGTGGCCGTCTGTGTCCGTCTGTGAGTCAGCCATCAGATGGACTGGCAGGCTGATTACACACACACACACACACACACACACACAGAGAGACACACAGGCTGGTATGACATCCTTCAAGCTATCTTGACCCTGTCATCATCTTCATAATCCTCTGATGAATAAGACAGAGACAGAGCTGGAGGGAAACGATGTGCAGGGAGTCAACCAAAAAAATAGAAACACCCTGTGCTATTGTAACAGCATCCAGCAGAACTGCAGTAGATACTGGTGGTCTACTGTTTCTGACCAACACTGCAGAATTATGTCATCTCTCAAAGGGATAGGTCTCAAAACTACTGTATTTGTAACACACAAAAAAAGAAAAAGCATGAGCCACAGTTTAGAGCCTCATGTGAAGAGACTGATCGACACTTACTGGAATATTTACTTAATACAATAATCTAAAGTCAAAATAAAGGTTTAAGTTGAATCAAGGTCACTGACACAAACGTGCATCACTAATCTGTGCATATGATTTATACTTCACTTACTGTAAATGGCCTTCTGCTACTTACAGTACATTACCAGTGTTACACCATTCATCTTACATAACAACTACTGCAAATCTATATCATGCTCTCATCTCTTCAGAGGCTGCCTGCAAGCTATAGAATAGATTTTTAAGGGTGCTTGTTCCGGATAATGACTTAATGACTTCCTCACAGTTATGGTTCTAACAGGTCGTTGCATCCGGCTCACTCTCACACACGAATTGGCCCTCGCTCTAGGACTAAAAAAAACTTCGGTCATTATACAGTCATATATTTTGGGAACTTCAATGTTTAAGTGTAAGATTACTTGTTTGGATATTTATTACATAATGTGTCTCTCAAAGGAAAGGTGACCCTTCAGTGATTTGGTTTTATTTTACAGGGATGCCTTTACCAAAAGATTCATTTCAGTTTTCATTCGATGGAATTTTATGGGAATGGCCAAAAGTATGTGGACACCAAAGCATTACCCGTCATCCATATTGCGCTACTGTCAAATCCATGTGCATTAATCAACTGCTACAGCAGCCTGGGGACTTTGTGACCATATTGAGAACGGGACTTCTGGAGATTACTAAGGATTACTAAGGTCTGGTACAGATGTTGGGTGGTAAGGCTCATTTTTCATAAGGTTCATTTAAAGGCCATGGGGATGTGCAGGGCAGGTCTGTCATGTTCTTCCACAACAAACTTGGAAAATCATTTCTTTTGCACTGTCATGTTGAAACAGGAAAGGTCTTACCCAAACTTTTGTCAAAAACACAACAGATTTCACCCAATTCCTTTAAAAACAGACAAAAGGAGCTACACCTCAGTCCAAATACTTTATCCCAAACAGATAAAGATCCTAGATATAAAATGAATCATTCACGATGAATCATAATGACTGGTGATATCCTGACTTTTCAAATTGTGGCATCAATAGGTCTAAAGCTCTAAAATTCATGACTTAATTAATGCCTCAGATTCTATTAAATTACCTCTAATACACACGTGACATCAGCATGTTACCGAGGAGTGACTGTTAACATACTGTGTATTCATTGTTGTTAACATGCACATTTCACCAAAAATGAACCAGGGCCCCACCCAGGGCCCTGGTTCATTTTTTCCCGATTATGGATGACTGTGTATCCTGAGGTGGAGTCTATCACATCCTGCATCCCAGCTCACAGACTGGCTGGTTGTGCGTAATTAGGTCAGTGGAGCTGTTTGCTGGCAAATTCATGAATTATTGATTAGATATAGTCTGCCAATTTGGCAACTGTGCTGGAGTTCATTCATTTTCACCGGAGACGTCCTGTATAATGAGTGAGCTCACAGTTGTAATCGGTGTGTAAGCAAGGAATGAAGGTTGAAGATGATGTGGCTGAGTTGAAATGAGGTACAGTGGGCTTGTCTTGTATTCTTCAGAAAGCCACGTTATATAGACGAAAAAAAAAAACAGCAACACTTTGTTCCAAAGCAGGAAGCAAGTAAACATCATATCTCAGTGGAACATCACAGATAAATGCTTGTTGGGTCTGGTGCACTGCGCATATGACTTGGGGTTGGGGTTCATGTCCTGTCTCATCCTCACCACAATCCGTTCACTGTCCTTAAACAAGTGCAAGATGTCTAAACATAACCACAAAAACAAGACACTGTTTTCAATATTTTGTCATTACAATGATGAAAAATGAAAAAAGGCGGAGGGAAGAATTTAAGCAGAGTGCAGGAGCTTCAGCGACTCAAATGCACAAGAAAAACAAAAAATCACATGAAAAATTAATGGTTTTACATGTGAAAGTTTAAATTTCAGTTTAATGTTATTTCATATGCTAAAACACACATTTATTTCACTTATGATATTACATATGAATTGATTGACTTGAAACTCTCATGTACATACAATGTGAATTTTCTCATGTGACATTTATGTGTGAAATGTGCTCTGGGCCCGATGTCAGCAGCTAATTGTAAGACATTTATTCTTTTAGTTTATACCATGCTCACGTAGTCCATGTTCCTAGATAGAAAGGGGCCTAATGAAATTACTGTGTTGTATTACTGGAGTAAACTGGTGTCTGGATGTAAGTGGGTGGGTTGCAGGACAGTAGAGGATAATAGTAAAGTTTTGCCCTGGGGCAAAATCTGGTCATGCTTGACTAGAGATCTAAAGCAAATGAGTATTTCTTACATAACGGGGGAATTATTAGAAGTCATGTGACTGAAACGGTAGGCGATGATATGGTAAAGAAAAGAGATTATGAATTAAAGCACATGTGAAGACTTACAAACACGATCAGAAGAGATATAAATAATGTCTTAAATCAGTTATGCTTGTGATTATGATGTTAAATATGTGCACTTCTATTTGAAATCTGCCAACTCTCAGTAAATTCAAGCTAAATTTGATTTATGGGTTGTTGACAGAAGCCAACAATATTCAAATGGATGTTTTTTTTCCAGTGAACGTTTGGACTAAATGGATTTGAATCAACTCCCAGTTGAGTTTGATGGTGCCAATATGTGACAGTCTTTCTGTCATTACAAGGGTGTTTCTATAAACAGACTCATGATTTTAAACTTCACCTTTCAGCACTGCAGGAGAGTCTGATCTGAGAGTTGGCTGCTCTGCACGCTGTGGTATTGTATAACAGATCATTTTGTGAAGTTCACTTCTCCAAAATGCAGCTCCAAGTTCATGATGTCTAGACACATGTCCCAGTGGTTTGGCTTCACGCCCAGTCAGTCAGATTTTCGCCAACTCTCAGGCCAGAACAAACGGAGAAAAGAATAAAAAAACAAAAACAAAATAGGACGACTAAAGTAACAACAGAAAGTCACATGAAGTTCCATAATGCTGCTCAGATGTGTCATCTTTGCAGGATCCCAGATTTTTTTAGTCTGTTTTACAGTTTACAATTAACTTAGTTTGAGGAAATGAAGCTGCAACAGTCAGTATCAGGTCTCAGATTTCTTCTCAAAACGCACTTAATTCTTTATGGACTAGATATGAATTTTTTATTATTATTATTATTATTATTATTATAATTACTATTATTACTATTATGACTCAAGTTATGCTCCATATTATAAATTCCTTATTTGGCTTCCTCTCAGTTCATGGTCATCCACTCCTCCTATTAACAGTGTAACAGAAAGCATGCCAATCTCAGCTGACTGCACTCACGCTGTCTTCCTGTGTGTGTGTGTGTGTGTGTGTGTGTGTGTGCATGTGCATGTGTTTGTGAGAGAGAGAGAGAGAGACTGTCTCCTCCTTTTATTTTCTTTCCCAATTCCCAAATCCCTGCAAATAAATTGGTGATGACAGAGCAGAAAATTACACATTATTTCTGTTTGGGACCCCAGCTGTTAACCATAGCTAAATACAATGGACTTTCACATGCTCTACATCTGTGACTGATGCTTTGTGTAGACTACTACATTTTTTACGCAACACTATTCTTCCCCAACAATTCTATTGGAATTTCTGGTACTGGAATTAGGCCAAACACACACGTCTCTGAGTTTCCATTAGACCCCGAACATGTAGGAAAACAATGTACATGCCTTCAAAAAATTACTCAAAAGGAATATGCTCATGTAGCCAAGAGCCCATATGAAAATGAAACATTTCCTTATTCGATGTAATAACGATACTTTATGGTCAGTTTTGAATTTTGTCACTTTCATCACATGACGAAGACCAGTTTGTGGCAGGCCTACAGTGAAGGGAAGGATTACCACTGACAACATATTGGTTTTAAGAAAAGTTAAGAATAAGTAAGAAATAAAACTGCTTGACTTTGCAGATAATATTATTTGTCACACAGCATCAGCGGTGGGGGTCTGTACTGGATGATACAACTGTACGATTATCATTAACTGTGATGTGTGTTATGTGAATGAAGGCCCACGTTCTTCAGAGCATGGGTCAGCGCTCACTGCTGCGCTGCACTTTGCCCAGAAGGTCGTCGTCACTCCGGGATTACGCACCTTTGACCTCGGGCACTGACAAACAGTAAGCTGCTCACTCAGATGCCAGTGCGACCAAATCCACCAGCAGCAACCGGTTTGTCACATGACTAGCGTGCAGCACTGCCCCTCTCACTCTCTCTCTCTCTCTCTCTCTCTCTCTGTCTGTCTCTCTCTCTCTCTCTCTCTCTCTCTCTCTCCTTCTCTGTGTGTGTGTGTGTGGCTTTCATTTCCGTGTTCACCGCGGGAGCGCTGAGCTGCTGAATGAGTCTCCACGGCCGCTGTGTGTCTACCTTTCACGCCGCGAAACTGCGTCGCCGTGCGGGGATCTTTCGGGCGGGGGGAGACTCACGCAATCGCATCGCCTGGACCCTCGCTGCAGCAGGACCATGCTCACGCGGGTGAAATCGGCAGTGGCCAATTTTATGGGAGGTATGATGGCTGGTGGCTCCAACGGAGACCATCCCGGCGGATCGGATCTGCCGCTGAAATTCCCGTACAGTAGACCGGAGTTCCTGGGACTCTCGCCGGACGAGATCGAGTGCTCGGCGGATCACATTGCCAGACCGATCCTCATACTGAAGGAGACCAAGCGGCTGCCGTGGTCCACCGGCTACGCAGAGTGAGTAACCTGTACGCGTCCATCTTTTCTCGCACAGCCACACACAGCATCCTCAAGCAGTGGACCACTGAGATCACTCAGCAGGGCGTAAACACAAACACCAGCCGCTCCTCTTATGTTATATTATTACAACAGGCTTCACGTGTAGCCTATATTAAATGAATATGAAGCAAAGGCGGAGCAGCTGGCCTTTCCCCATATATTCCCTCAGTATGACAGGCTACCACACAATATAAACACCACAGTTTCCTATGTACAACAGACTATAATCTAGTCTCTATGGCTTTATAGGAAGACATTATTATTGTGATACCATAGCAGATGCAAGGAGCCTACTGAAAGCTTTCAGCTGGTGTAGATTCATTGTAAGATGAGAGGTCATAATGGGTTTTTTTATATGCTGCTTCCTCAGATTAGGTTTTCTTTTAAATAGATGTAATATGCTTTATTGGCATTTACCCATAAGGCCATGCTGGAACGCTGGAACTGGAATTCGTCTCCCAGATTTCCCACCTTACCTGTTACCTGTGTGCATAGTCTTAATATTGATCATTTTGTTTGTCCCTGTAAAGCCAGTAAAACCTGATATTTAAGGATGTATTGAAAAGCAGGTTAGCTGTGTATGTTCAGTCAGTGTTTTCCATGTCAGACACTGTCTTTCTCCTCCTGCTTGATAACCTACCTGAGACCAGAATTTGCAACCGGATCTCAGATCATCTGTTGTATTATTGATATCACATCGCATCAATCCATTTGGCTCCCTGCCTCTCCTCCTGCCAGCCATCTGTGTTGTATTTTAAATGGATGTATTATAAACAGCATTTAGTTCATTGTATTGACTCATGAAAAGCTAAGTTGTTACTTATAAGCCGTGCTGTTGGTACGGGGAGTGCAGCTGCCAAAGAAAAAGAAATGGCAGAACGTGTGAAAATGCAGATGTGGTGAGATAGTTTGACTATTTTCTAAAAGCGACAAACAGCAGAGGTGAGTATGGATGTATGGAGTACTTAATTTGCATGCATGTATAAGAGCAGCCTGCACAACCAAACCAGTTTGCCTTTAATTACATGTAGCTTACACAACCTTAGACGGTACACAACTCCAAAACATGACAAAGTCTTGTTCTCATCATTGTGTCTGGCCTGAGACCTCAGAGTCACAATCACTTCTACTCATACAGACCCACATAAAGTATCTGGGCGGTTACTGAGGCTGTCTCGTAGCTATAGAGCTCACAGTTCAGTCCTTGAGGCAGCCCTAGATGCACAGTGTGTGTGACACGGCAGTGCCCTGAATTCATAAATTCACAAATGAGAGTTAGGTTGTTCTCTGTTTTTCCCCTTGACTTAAAGTCTTGTCTTCATGCTGTTGATAGGCCGTTATGACAGAACGCCTATTTCCGACTGTTGAACCGATGATGCTGGATGTTCAGTATAAGCGCTGTGTGCAGAAACACTTAAATTCAGCTTTAGCTGTTCTGCTGTTAACAAAATTTACATGTGCAAACATTTATCATCTGAAGTCAGCCAGGGTTGTCTGCAAACATGACAGCTGACCAGTCCAGTGTCACTCCCTCAGGCAGTTGTTTCTTTGTTTGTGAGAAATAAACAGGACACAGTAACACTTTAGCACCACAGACATTAGGGTTGAAAATAACAATAATTT
Source organism: Seriola lalandi dorsalis (assembly GCF_002814215.2). NCBI lineage: Eukaryota > Metazoa > Chordata > Actinopteri > Carangiformes > Carangidae > Seriola > Seriola lalandi. The sequence continues at coordinate 1,772,850 of NW_019522827.1, read as the reverse complement.
AGTTTTATCCATAAAATGTCACAGAATAGCGGGAAATGAGCAGCACGGCTTCGCGGGGCTCAAGCCCTGTCTACAGATTGCTAGGCCAACAGTCTAAAACTGAAAGACTGTCAGTTAAGAGCAATAAAATCCTCACATTTCAGAAGCTGAAACCACCGAATATATTCAGTACTGAAAATGGTTGTCAGTGTCATTTTTTTAGATGATCATCTAATTGATTAATTTGCTATTTCAGGCATAAAGAGATCTATATGGTGTCAGCTTTTTATAGACAGAAGAAATCCTTTTGAAATTGATCAATTTTCATACACACCCTCCTCTATGCTTCCTCATGCTAATCTGCCATGGAGAGTTTTTAATCTGAAGATGGAAAAGAAAGGAGGATAATTCGCCTCACCCACTCATATATGTTCTGAAGTGGGTTGTATTTAATTTAAAAAGATAATCCTGATTTTCTTTTTCTTGCTAAAAAATCATGTTCATCATTATTTATCACATTTATTGTTATTTTATGAATTTATGAGGTTTTTTTTTCTCAAAATCAACATATTTTAAACAGGATGCATAATTCTACAGGATCAGCCTCATTTCATGAATAGATATGATTCTGCTGCTTGTGTGTGTGTGTGTGTGTGTGTGTGTGTGTGTGTGTGTGTGTGTGTGTGTGCATGTACCAGCTTGGTGCAGCATCAGCCAGGACTCAGCCATACTGGGGATTTGTCAACAGCTGGTTGACCAGCAGGCTTTGTTGTTGTGAAATCTCACTGGCTGCGGTGAAGACCTGAACCCGTAGGAGATGATGTGATCCATACAGATCCAGTTAGGAGGGTTAACAGGGTCAGATACCAATGGATCACTCTGAAAGAAAACTGATAGATACTTGTAGTGCGTCTGAAGATTTATCAGCTGGCATTGTGAGATGCTCTTTTTGCCTGATGCTATTATAGAGTTATTGCTTTTTAAATGTTCTACATATATAGTAGATGTAACAGCAATGTCTTGCTAACAGGAATAAAATAATGGATTCTTTAATTTACTTCTTTGTGCTGAAGAAAACTTGAAGGGAAACAATCAGTTGAACACATTTTAGGTTCGTGTATGCTCAACAACAGTGACATCTCAACAACTCTTGTTCGGATTGTGCAGAAATTCATGGTCTCCAGACAATGAAAACTATACTGACTTTGGTGCTCCTCTGACTTTTCCGCCAGTGCAACCAGAAGGTTGAAATTTTTGGTCTTTAATGAAATATTTCAACAACTATTGGACGGATCGCCATTAAATTTGGTGCAGATGTTCATGGTGCCCAGAGGATAAACACTATCTGATCTCCTGACTTTTCCTCTAGCGCATTCAGTCAAACTTTTAAGTGTCTTTAAGCGTGGGAGCGTAAGCATGATAGCCATTGCTATAGACATAGCTAATATAACAGCATTTATGACTAGCTAACAGTAATACAAAACAGATGCTTTGATTTGCATCTTTATATTGAAGGAAACATGATTCGAAGGGAATCTCTAAGTTGGATTAGTTTCAGTAAATATTACAATCACACTTAGAGCTGGGAAACAGTTACTTTTAGCACTAATTAATCCACACTGTAAAACCTGTAAGATCCAGCAGGATGAACTGCACAGTACTTCTCTGTCTTGTGTTTCTCTCCCTCATCAATGAGCAGGCCTCTCTGAGCCTTTCAGCATCATCCAGGGTTATTGTGTTACAGTCACTGTGGCCCGGAAGAGCAGTTCTGCTTTATGAGGAGGATTCTGATGCACTGTCTCTCTGAGTGGGAGCACTGTCTGGTCCAGTGAGCATGATCATTTGAATGGATCAGTGAGTATTGCTCACTTGTGTCACCCTTTTCTTTCCTTGTGCAGCACACGCACAGGCCTCAATTTTGCAGACAGCCTACATTTAGCGCAGCTGTTCTCCCCAGCACCGAGCACTTTGGGTGCAGCGCTGTCATGTTGCATGTTGCTTGGTGGAGAAGGGATAAGGGAAACTTGCTCCTAATGTCACCCTGATTGATGTTAACACAGGTGTGCTCTCTCCTGGAAGTCTTTTTCCGTTTTTGGAGGGGTTCACCCTGCTGTGACTAGGTCCATTCACAAAACCAAAAAATGCAAAGGCATATACACTCAGTGGCCACTTGATTATGCACAACTGTACAATTTTAAGCAATTCAGTGCCATAAATTCAACCTTTACGATTCTGACATTTATAATCTTTGGTTCATGGTGACATTGTCGGTATTTATTACTGAGGTCATAGTTAAAGGCGGAACAGTGAAGGCAGTACGGAATAAGGGACAGTGGGCTCCACCTAATGTGTAGCTTCAGTTTGGATTGTGCTGATGAGAACAAATCAAAGCAGGCAGTTTTCTGCATAAAACACAGTAGGCGTGACACAGTGGTGAAATGATTACACCAAAGCCAGTTCTTTTTCTAAAGTGGCCTGTAGTGGAGTGGTCATTACGAACCCTTCATCAACATGAGAGATCCATCTTTGATGATGGAGTAGAAAAACTGGTTTCACCTTTCGTCCTCTCCTCCACTTTTTTTCCCTCTTCTTCAACTCCTCCACCTTGCGTGTTGGCAGAGGAGAGTAGTCGTACTGTGAGGGCAAAGAATAAGTCGTGACAAAGCTTTCCCCACCGACCCAGAACCGACAACATCACCCCTGCAACCCCAGCAGCAGCCCGATCGATGCTTTAAATCAATATGCGTGTCTGTAAGTTAAAGACTAGCACCGCCACTGCACACTGTATGTTTTGGCTGAAGGTCAGCAGACATGTATGTGCATGGCAGAAAGTTGGAAAACTCTGTGTTAGAATCTGCGGTAAGGGATCACAGACAAGAAGATGGCAGCTCCAGGGTGTTTAACGGTGTGGAGTCGATTCAGGGCACGCACGTTCAAAGGATCTTTTGAAGATAAAAAGGTGCTGATAGAAGTTGTAAACTCTACAAACATGCCATAAATACCTTTGTTGTCCTTCTATTTTTATTGGAGGGGTTTTCTTCAGTCTTTTCCTTCCATTTTTAATACTCAATACTCCATTGTAAAGGAGCCAAATGAAGTCAGTGTTACACTCAAACTCTGGAGTGGAAGCACATGAGCAGCTCCTCATACATACAAAGCCTCCCAGTGCTCAGTCACATGACGCAGCACATGTTCTTGTGTTGTTTCTGCTACATCAACACGGCACATCGCTCCGAGGCAGAAACAGTGTGGTGCCGTTTCGGTTCATCGCCATCTTTCTTCATTGTGTGGCTAAAACATGAGTCACCATTGAACGAATTGCATCATGTACCACTACAATCAGTTTTTTAGTATCTTTAGTGTCTTTATCATTATCTTAAATGATGTGTTCGTGGAAACTGAGATAAGCACAGGAGGAAGAGCACGCAGCCACAAAACGTAGGAAACAAAGACAAAAACTGGGATATAAGAAGGATTATCTAATAATAGATTTTATATGCCATAATGAAGTTATTAGCGACATTTCAAATTACCATTGTAAATATTAAGGAATATGTGTGAATGTACAACAAATACTAATAATATCAAAAATATGGCCACATTTATGTGTCAACAGGGGTCATGTGTTGCATGTACAGACAGATTTAACATGAAAAAAAAAACTGAGGGTTGCATGGGGGTTGCTGGCATGGAGCTTTGAACAGGATTTGATTAAACACATAAAAGAGAATGGGAGCTGAGGGCTGCATGAAAATAGAAACTCAGTTATGGGCACTGCAGTGTTTCAATAGCCAACCTAACAAGCTATAATTACCTGGGCTTTGTGAGCAGTGTGTTTTGTAGTAGTCATAGCCTCCAGGTTCTTCCACAGCTTGGCACCGATTATGTGTGTTTTGGTTGTACAAGAAGATGGCAACAAAGAATAATCCACAACACAGCAAGGGTTCACTTTTCAAAATGGAGACCAGTATTACTCTCTAGTAAGTATTACTGAAGTATTGTTGTATACTGATCTATACAACTATTTTATTGCAGTTTAAGCTGCTTATTATTTCTGCAAAATAAGAAATTAATTGTATAATAGTACAATTATTAAGTATTATGGAAATATGTAAATGTATGATGTCAGTGCACCTTAAACCACGTTGGGGTTCCTGATAACATTGTTGGAGCAAAACTTCACCTCAAGTGTTACTGAGAAACTGAAAAATCCCCAAACCCAAAGAAGGAGCGCTGTAGATTACAGCTCTGACAGGGTAATTAAGGTCATGCCATTGTCTCAAATGAGAAAAAATGAGATGAGGTAAGTGAATGCGACAGCTCTGCTCTCGGATACTGCTCATGCCTCAGGGTGTGGACGGCTTTTCCTCTCATATCGGAGATGAAAGGCTGGAAAGCTCCACTGTTGTTAATCTTGTGATCTTCCAGGGTCAAATGAACGTCACTCCCTGCAGTGCTTCGGTCACAGACATGCATGATGGTGCTTGAAGTTTGTGGCCTCTATGGATCATATGAAGTTAGGGAAATGAGTTAGCCATTAACAAGATCTCACACACATACACTGTAGACTTTATATTACTGTTGAGCATTTTTTCAGAGCATACCGTCATTTCATGAGCACAGGAAGTGACTCAAGTATACTTAAGAGCAGGCAACTTTCTTAATGTATGACACTAACAAATTTGACTGGTTTGACTTTCTGACAACAAAGCATGTGAATGCAATGCTGATTCTCAAATGTCCATCACCCCACAGTAATAAAGTAATCAACAATTAATTAACTTAATTAATTAAATGTTTACTGTGATTAACTATCCATCTCCGGCAGGGTTCAGGTCTCTCTAAGTTCATTTTAAAAGTGAACGGAAATCATCTAAGATCATTTAGTGTGCTGTGGACAGTAGCCTGCAGTAATGTGCAATAAAAATGGCAAACTTGGTTTTAAATATGAACCATTTTTCAACTTAAAATAATGAGTCACATCACAGTTAAAGATAAAAACAGAACTGACCTTGTTAGAAATGAGTAATAGCTTAACCCTGAAAAACTATGTGGACGTAAGACTTGATTAACAGTGGCATTTTCATTGTCAGTGTCTTGCACCACTATAATCACCATTTTAGTATAGTCTTTATCATTATCTTGAATAATCTGTTTGTGAAAACTGAGATAAGCACAGGAGGAAGAGCATACAGCCAAAATCAAAGACAAATACAGTGGGATATAATAAGGATGATCCAGTAGTAGATGTTATATGCCATAAAGAAATTATTACCAACATTTCTAATTATCATTGTAAATATTCAATGTGTAAAATCGCATAGAAATACAAAGGAAGGATGTGTGAATGTACAACAAATACTAATAATATCAAAAAATATGGCCATTCACAGGCAAAATAAGCAAACATCCTCATTCTGAAGCTTTTTCATCGTCTTCATCAGTGAATGGTGTGTGCACCGTTGGCATGGAGGAATGAGTAATGAAAACTGAATCGTCTCCATTACGACTGAGATGGCTCGAGATGTGGTTGAAAGCCAGAGAAAAAGGATACCGCTACAGCTTATTGTTGTGTAAATATAAAAATTGTTATAAAACAAGAGTCGTCCCTATTTTTCCTTACATTTGCCTTCTGGAGAGAAAAAAAAAAAAACACAGGTGGAACTAATGACGTTAACGACGGGTCCCCTCCAGCAACTACTGCAGCGCAGCAATTATATAATGTTATTAGCAACACCTGTGTTTGACAGGTCAGAATGTCTACTGAACTCCACATTTTCCCCCCATCGCTTTGTTTGCACCCGTGCGGTTTGGGAGCCACTGACTTACAGTAAGAAGATGTATAAGAAAAGAGATTTTCCAGGCTTTTAGTGTTAGTGCTTTTAAGCCACACATATGGTCACACTGTAGTATTTGAGGTCATAGGGTGACAGTCCAGGTTTAATATAAAATAGGTGTCATGTACATGTAGCCATATGATGTTTGCATTTTTCTGAGCTTTTACTGCATTTCTGCTTGTTTGCAAAGTGTTGATGTAGGGCTGCAGCTAAGTTATTTACACTGTAAGTTAATGAGTTGATTAGTTTTCCAATTAATGGGGTAATTATTTAGTCTAATAAATGTCAGAAAATGATGAAAAATAGCCTACCTGTCACAATTTCCCAGAATTGGATTTCCAAATAAGAATTTATAATTCAAAGCAGGTGTGTGGCGATATACTGGTATTAATGATAATAGTGATATTTAAGAAATGAAATATTGATACCATGTTACACATTGGATAATATTATGATGGCAGATGTCAGGCCTGGTGTATCTTTTATTTATCAGTTCATCTGGTTGCCTTTTCACTATCCATTAAGGGTAATTGTTATTTTTCTACAGTTATGGTTACACACTCTCCACCTCCCGACCATAGACTGTAGCTATAGAGACCAAAACCATTTTCTGCACCAGGCTGTACACATGTTTATTTCTGCTCTAAAGTTGGACATTTTATTTAACAAGGGAGTCTATGAGGATTGACTCACTTTTGGAGCCAGCCTCAAGTGGCCATTCAAAGAAGTACTGTTTTTGGCACTTCTGTGTTGGCCTAATTTTTCAGCCCTGGAGGTTGCTGCTTTCTCCCTACACTCGTATTTGAGTCTAATTCATTTACCAAATAAGAGACAAAACACACAATAAACAAAGTTAAAGAATTTGACGAAGCATTGTTATTAGTTTTTGTGTTTGTTTGTTTTCAAATTTTCTGTATTCCTTTGGCCAAACTCTGATATCATGACAGCTCAAAAATATTCAGTATTCATGTCACTGACAGTAAATTAAAGCAAGGAAACACAGCAAATCTGAGAAACAGGAGACAGTAAATGTTTGACATTTGCTCCTGACCAATGATTCAATAAGAAATAGATTTTGATTTTCTCAGTTAATCAACTTCTTAGCACTATTCTGATACAAAGTGAGCCTCATGCCTCATGTACTTCATAGCTGCTGTAGCTGTGTGGGAAAATTAAACAAGTCTTGTTGACACACTACAGGGGGCCTTTACTAGTTTTTAGGGGTGGTTATGGTGAATAGCACATTGTGTAAGACAGCAATTAAAATCAATCTTCCTGAGTGAAGGTCTGCCCAGCGAGTATCAGTTTTACGACCCACAGTGTTTTCTTAGCTGGAGACGGAGGGTCTCTGCTCTGCATGTTCATCCCCGTGACCAATTAGGATTATTTATATAGGATCCTCCATAGGGAAACAGTCATGGCTGCCTCTCACATCGCAGATGATTGAGAATAGCTTGACTTGATGTATATGTTAATGTATTTAAGCACGTTAAGAAATTTTAAATGATGTTTTTGTATCACGTGTTGACAGAAGAAGCAGACAAGTAAAAAGTGACAGGATTTCCAGAAAAAATAGATATTTTATATTTCACATTTTGTTCCTGCAGGTCCCTTGCTAATTTAACCTTGTGTTCTCTAATTTCATAAACTACAACAGTATATTTGCACAGCTTTAATAGGACCACTGTAGACCTAACATCTCCTACGGTGTGGCTAAATTAAGAATGCCTGGAGTATTGTTAAGCAGCGGGTGCTTGTCCCTGACTACAGCCGCTCTCAGCAACAGCAGCAGCAGCAGCAGCAGCAGCACACCATCTGCCAGGTGTTGTATAATGCAGTATTTATGTGTCTTCCTGTCCTCTGCCCTACATGCGTGGGACTCAAATTGAAATCTGTATTTAAAGTTTGTGTATCGGCTGACATTAATTCACCTTATCTCGGTGTGTTTAATGCAGAAAACTGCCGTCATGCAGGTGAACCCTTAAACAGAAGTTTGGTTTTATAGTCCTAAGAACATCACATGGATGAAAGGTCTTCCTCTAGCCCCCCGTATCTGCTGAATCAACAGCCATGTGTCCAGTAGATGCGTTGAGCAAGAGTCCCTTAGATTACCTGCATCAGTGTATCATCCTCCAACATTCGGGAGATTAGTATCTTAGTAAAAAATAAATGCACGGCTGAAAAGTGAAATCAAACACACAGCTGTTACTAAACTGTTTTCCCGGATATAGGGGCGTACTTGACGTGATGTGAGTGAAGATGACAACTGATGTCTTGGAAATAGTTCATCCCTCAGGCTTTGTTAGGAGTTTTTTTTATTTTTTTTTTAGTATATATTAAATTAAAGGAATCTAAATTCTACATCAAAGTATTATTTTCTATTTTATTATAGGATTGAATTATGATTATATACTGCACATATATTTTGGATAACACTATATACTTTCATATAATGTATATTGTATTTCATAATTATAGTTGTACACTTATGTATATCATGAATAGTCCACACATCATGCTTGCCAAAGTTGTTTTAGCCATTGGGTTTTGCTCCAGATTCTTCAATGTCTTGTTTTATCTTTACTTTATTCATTCAGATTGTTTTTATTATCTCTTTGTCTCTTATCTTAGATGTCCTGTTAAGATAGCTTAAAGCTTAAAGCCCCTTTTCTGTGTCCTGTTATCTCTGTTTAGAGTGATCAATGCAGGAAAGAGCACGTTAAACGAAGACCAGGCCTGCTGTGAAGTGCTGGTGGTCAAAAGGAGACCTGCAGGAAGCTGCACACCCAACCGGACCCCCATGACCCGCAGGAGGTCCTCCCTGCCAAACGGAGAGGGCCTGGGCCTCCGGGAGAACCTGGTGAGTCAAACTGATCAGGAAATATTCAACGTTTCCACCATATACCACCAAGTCATGTTGTTCTTTAAAGTCTTATATTTTTAGAGCAAAATTTTTAAATAAGAAAAAATACAAACTGAATGTTAGGCTGCATCTTGAGAACTTAAAATAAAATGCTCTTTTCCTGGAGCAAGCAGCTGAGCCATCTCTTTGATAAAATGTTATCGCACTTGAATGTAGTGGATGTAGTCCTTGAATGTCCCCCAGGGGCCTGTTGTTGGGACCCACTGTCCCTTGCCTTCATCCTGTCCCATCAGCAGTTTATTGGGACATACAGCGTCCTTTACACAGCACTGTGGCCTTCAGCTGCTCTTGACAGCCACTAACACTGGAAGGCAAATGTGAGTGTGTTCACTCATAGAAAGACACAAAGAGGATTTTTTAAGTTAACCTTGTGTGCTTTTGCAAATACAGTATGACGTGTATAAAAGAAAACTACATCATTATGGGATGCAAAGTCACTGCCTTTATACGGCAGTGTACTACATTAATGCAGCATACTGGAGGACTTAATTCAGTCACTGACAGCATTTGCTCTGTCGCCTTTTAGCTACAAGGCTGAAAAAACAGCTAATCTACTGATATTTATCTCCTGTGTTTCACTTTATCTGTCTGATCTGACATGCAGTATTTCCTCATTGAACAGTTCTTTCCAAAGTAATTTAATTTCCAAAGACGATGCATATCTATATAAAGTAACACTGCTGCTAAAAATTTCCTCTCAGCCCACCAGCACTCTACTCAGGCCCACCCAGAGCCTACAGGAAACTCATGCAAGTACCTCATGACTCACTACTGCAGTTATACTAGACCAATAAGAGTAGTGTAGAGCCTTTCTAGAGCTCTTAGCTTCCTTCATAGGCTCATGTTGTAGAATCGGCATGCACTATATTTAGAAAACCCTAGCTGAAGTGTCTGCAGAAATATGCGAAAGCAATGATCTGCACTCAGTGACCAGAAAAAATGCAGAAGTCAGCCCTCCCTTTTTCACTTTACATCTATGTCACGGCATAATGAGATGTATGCAACTCCAAGCAACTTCATGACTACATTGTATATGACGTCATCACTAAGAGTGGAGTTAAATCGGTATCTCACAGACTTTGAAAAAGCAGGACCACTGGTTCCAGGAGGGCGGAGGATCAGAGAGTTTCTGCACTTTTTGAAGGCGGCAAACTCAAAGGTGTGTGATGAATGAACCAGATCACAGGAGACTTTGTCTGAACATCATGTGGGAGGAGGCACTTTGTAGATGGACTCATGGGACAGTATCCAGGTCTGGATCAGACAGTTTTTCATGACGGGTCTGTTAAAACCTGCAAATTGAAGCACTGATGCCAGAGGAAATATTAACATCATAGTGCAACAAGTTCATCCAGGAAGTGTATGATCAGAAGATGTCATTGAACTGGCCGCTGCGGTTCCCTGAAAGCACCGATGGGATACATTTGAATACAGTTTCTGCAGAAAGGAGCTTTCACCCATTAACATTGCGTAATGTGAAGCACTAAAGCCTGCATGAGTCAGCTTCCTGTCTGAGTCTCTGCCATGATTTGTGGCTGGACTCATGGCTAAAGTTGGTCCAGTGTGCTATTAAAGTGGGTTTTTTTGTATCCTTCTGGTCACTGACAGTATACATCAGCGGTTCCCAACCTTTTTGGCTTGTGGCGCTTTATGCAACATCTATTTATGACCTCCTGCTACGGACTGCGAACTGTATGAAAAAAGCAATGATTAAGTAAAAGAAATTTGTATAGGCAAAAGGTTTTTTCTCTTATTTCCCCCTGAGATTTCCATTATCTTTGCACCCGTTGGTGGGTCCAAGCCCCTGGGTTGGGAACTACAGCTGTACATCATAGCACTGCAAAGGGAATGGATGCTTGGAATTGCCCTACATTCACACTTTTATAAGTCTGGATCAAGAGTCATTTCATTTAATTGATTTGATAACAAAATATACTGTATCATGTGTGTCTTAAATTCATCATAAACTCAACTCAACTCAAACAGTAATGGATGAGGCTGTTTTCCAGGTATTTTGTTAGAAAGCTTATTAGAACCTAGATTTAACCTGCTGAAATCAGCTTTTTGTAGAGAAACTGTTGAAGAAACTAATTCATATTGGAACCAAAGGAACAATAAATTATTTTCAGTGGACTGCTTCTTATCTGACCATCCACACACTGACTTATTATGATTGTTACGGTGTGAATGTGGGATCAGATAAAATGTTCTGATCACACCTTGTAGATTCAAATATTGACACAACTGACTAATGAAGCCGTGTTTGACTCTCACCCGTATCCAGGAAAGCTCTGAAGACCTAACCTTTCACTACTGGGCGTTGTTCGATGGCCACGCCGGCTCTGGGGCGGCTGTGATGGCCTCCCGCCTTCTCCATCATCACATTGCTCTGCACCTTCAGGAGGTGCTGGAGATCCTCTGCACTCCAAACCTGCTACCCCCCACATGCCTGGGTGAGGAACCCATCAATCACCACCTCACCCCGACGTCGCAACGCGCCCTTACCAGGGCTGCCTCTCTCCGGGGCGCCGCGGGGGCTCCAGGTTCACCCAGCACCCCGCCCACACGCTTCTTTACTGAGAAGAAAGTTTCACATGAGAGCCTGGTGATCGGAGCCATTGAGAATGCCTTCAAAGACATGGTAAGAGGCACGTTCTTGGTAAGAAGTAGGAATATGAAAGTTTTGGGGTTTTTTTATTAAAAGGTCTTTGATGAACTTTCCAATAAAATGAAAATACTACGCACAATTTAAATCACAGAGCGTGGTGCTACTAATCCTCTAGCACAAAGAAAAAGGGAATTCCACCTCAGACAATCTTAAAGACACTGTCCCTGATTCTGTTTCTATGTCCGCTTCTGCCCCCAAATCTGGTACTGGCCTCTCCGCTCAACTTTAATGTTCCATAAAAAGTGAGCTGGAAGCAAATTTAGAGATTTGATGGCACGTTTCAGTCCTTTATCAAAATCAGAAGGTGTATCTTTAAGCCTTTGGTTTTCTAATTATTCATATATTAAGGATCAACACATAATTATGGATGATAAATATTTATGTTGTACAAAATTGTGTATTTCTTTCAGTGAGGTTCTTAGGTTTGCATCTCTCTTGAGGAATATTGGATAGTTAAATCTTTATAGGCCTCTTAAACACTTTTGAATGAAACTATTTGAAAATCATTCTTGTTGAAAGGTTCGCTGCTCATATCACACTGAGCTCATTAACTGTGATGAGGACTCACAAGCAGGTATTTCTACACACTTTATTAACAGGTCAAAAAGGTTGGAAACTTCTGCTTTAAGATGATATAGTATAGTATGCCATCATTATTCTGTGGACTGTTGGCCTTTATGCCATGTCCGGCTGCCTTCAATATCGCTGTATTGCTGCTTCACTTAGTTATTTCCTATATTTCCCAGGTGAGTCATGTCCTTCACTATGAAAGGGTGTTGCTGAAAAAGAAAAATGCACATTTTTGCTGCCTGAAGTGACTAAATCCAAATAAGTTTTTCTTTGCATACATTTTCCACTGACCTTATGCACACACACAACAGGACTAGTCATTTAGTTCACATTTATCAGTAGCTGTGCACACAGATCATTCAGTATGCTTACTTAACATCCATTAAACTCTAATTGCTCTCTAAGTCAACTGATATTGATTCACTGCAATTAGAGGGTCAAACAAAATGCACATAGGCATCCCAGTTTTCTGCTATTGGTTAACAAAGATAAGCGTACACACATGAAACATTTTCCTGTTGAATTTGAGTACATGTATACACAGACACTCCATATGATGTTTTTTATACAATGCAATAAATAAAGTTTATCACAAACCATCTTGATAGGCACTGCTCCTTCACCTGTCAACCAAGTGCAAGCAGCGGTGGTGGGCGGGGCATAAGGCCTGATCCAAGATTTCTCAATGAGGAAGTAAATGAAAATGTGCTTCAACAAGATCCCCAGTTTTTCATTTTTTTCCCATTTTATGTGAGAGAACCATATTAAACAAAATATTTAATCATAGCAGAGGATTTTTACATAGTTTAAAACATGTCTGGAGAGGAACTTTAAAATAACTCTTCACGCAAACTATATCTTTTGTGTATCACTCATTCCCCGTCGGCTTGAAAAGAGTTTCTTTCTGTCAGCTTGGATTATTTCAGTTACAATTCATTCAAAGTTTCCATGATAGAAAAAACAAACTTCAAAACATCGAATCACTACTTCAGCATAATCTGCCTCTGCTGTCCATCTGTGTGTATGTTCCAAGCAGTCAGTATTTCACCACACATGATGACCATCTGACTGTTTAGTGACTGTTTATACAGCTATCGAGGCCAGAATCAGAGAAGCAGCGTTTGATACTCCAAAAGTTTTAGGTATTAAGGTGTTTACTGTACTGCTGTAAGTTGATATGGACTCGTCTGGAGTGTCATTCTCTTCTGTCAGCTCAGAGAGATGAGTAGGTGTGTTACCAGCTGGGCGAAGGTGACGTGGTGCGTGAGGTTGAGGTGTGATCACACAAAATAAACTGTACGATAACTCAGTCGCAGTCAATAAACAGCCTCTCAGAGTCAGGAGAAATGATGCACTGTTCCCCTCTGGCTGCTGCAGGTCACACACACTTACCTGTGCTGCGAACTGATGCTGGAGATTTAACTCATGCACAGGCCAAGACATTGAGACCAGAACCAATCAAAACAGTGCGGGCCTGCCTGCTTTGAAGGGGACAGGTCAAAGGTCACTGGCCGCAGTTTCAACATCAGGGCTTTGATCAACAGTCTGTCATGACTTGGTAGTTACATTGGGAGATTAAGGTTGCTCTAAATGAAAATTAATTTATTTTCTGTCAGTCGACTAATTGACTAGTTTTAGCTGAGACAACATATGCACATGATTGCAAAGTAAAGAACTAAAGCAGTATGGCAAATACAGAGGCCCCTATGCGATAAAATAAAAATAAGAAAATACATGAAAATATATTTACAAATAAATAAATAACATCTGTTTAGTATCTATGTTGTCTTGCTGTTGTAAAACCCACCCATCTGGCTTTGCAAGGTTAAAACAGACGCTCTGAATTATATTCCAGTAATGCTTGACCAACGTCAACACATCACCAGGTTTTTGCTAAAAGCTAACATCTGTTTTGTGGGTGAGATCACTCAGGGAGGATAAATTAGATGTTTATGAAGGGCGGTGCAGATCAATCTTCAATCCCATTAGAAAACACCATTAATCCTGGTGCTTCCTTGTTTTAACCACTAGATGGCAGTGTGCAATTATCTATGTTTACCAAAGCTGTATAATATGATAAGATGAATTGTTCCACAGAGTCATGAGGACTGTGTTTTTAATTACTTATGATAATACTAATACTAATAACTGCTGTTGGACAGTGTTGTACTTTCACACTAAAATTAGTTTAAACTATCATGGCAGCAATCAGCAGAAATCCAGTTTTTGAGAAGAGTCCAGATCGGATATTAAAATTATGGTCTACAGCTTACCTGCAGTACATATCATGACTTTACAGTGCAATAGTTTCTCTTTCTTTTGCTTTCTTTTTCCTTCTCTATTCATCTTTTTCTAGTCAGAAACATATCTGCCCACGACTCCTAACAGTCAGCAAACATCTATGTCTCTCTCTGCCTCCCCGCTCTCCTCTCATGTGCCTCTCCAGCTCTTTATCCAGTTTTGAATCTGCACTTTTTCTACCTTGTGCACCCTTTCTTTCTTAAAGGGTAATTGTACTGAAATCCACCATTTCAAGCATTGGAGCTGAGGTCACAGTATCTTTCACTCTCATACACCTAATCCTACAGCTACAAAACTGTCTAATGGTGGTCTAAAATTGTTCCTCAGAGAGCGATATTTCAAAGCATATTTCCAGCTGATTGTTCAGTGTTTTACTAATTTGTTTTTCCAGGTGGTTACAGCATTTTTTTTCTCACCTATGAGCTCTAATTACAACACCTACTTTCCTCCGCAGCTGTCATTTATTTTAATTTGAGTAATTGTTACAGAGAAATTAGATGCACTCTGCTTCAAATGATACACATTTCTGCTTGGAACAAAAAAAAAACTGTCACTTCCACTTTTTATGAGTAACTACCCAAAAGCCGATTTTGGCAGACTCTCACCCCTAAAAGCCCCCCTTATTTTTTAATGAAGCTCATTCTTTAAGAAAATGGGAAATGTCAGAGAGTCTTGGGAAGGTTTGTCGCTCTAAATCTCTGTCTCAGAAGTTCACCGAGCCTCTGTATCTTATCAGTGGTGATCCACCTTTAATTCCCCTCTGACACGACTCACTGCATTCCTATGAAAGTGACTGGGTTGTGTGGACTTGCTGCTCAGGCCCGATAAACACTCAGGGATGTATAAACATAAAAAAAGTAACTCAGAATCATATCACTCTGAGCTGTTTTTTGGGCCTGGACAGGAATAAGAGGGGATGAGATCTCTGGCCTCGTCTGACCCTCTGCAGTGCAATTTAGTTACATTTAGCCCGTGGGCTTGGTGCTCTGTGTGTGTGTGTGTGTGTGTGTGTGTGTGTGTGTGTGTGTGTGTGTGTGTGCGTGTGTGTGTGAGAGAGACCAGGTTGAGCTTGATACATATCTTCCCACCATGTGAGTGTTTTAGAGCTCAGTTTATGATGATCAGGAATAGGAAACAGTCTGACTAGCCTATAAAGCTCAGTATCTGCCACATTATATGGTATGTAGTTTATCTGTACAAAAGCCAAAGTGTAACAACAGCAACCTCATCACTGTGTGGTTGCACAGACAGAGGAGACTCAGGAAGTCGCTGCTCCCGGCCAAGAAACAGTCTTGCACAATACCCTGTCTAAAACTACAATGTGTCGTCTTTACATTTGTCCATTTTTGCGCTGGATTAAACAAACAAGACATAATTAATATCTGTGAGCTTTAGAGGTGCTGTTAGGAAGATGTTGTTCCTTTTAGACAAGGCCAAACTAACTGTTTCCCCATTTACAGTCTTGCTAATGCTAATTTAGCTAACTAGATGCTGGCTGTAGTTTCATATTTATCATCAAATCATAATAATGGTATTAAGTTCAACCTCCTCATTTAACTCTTTGCTAGAGAGGAAATAATATTTTGCTAAATATCAAACTATTCATTTAATTAGTGATCTTTATAGGTGTTGGTGTGCTTATTTTTGAACAGTGGAAAGAGCCAGCTAGCTGTTTCCCCCTGCTTCCACTTATGCTAAGCTAAGCTAATCACCTCCTGGCTTCAGCCGTGGCAGACGTTAGGTATCAATTTTCTCTCTCTCAGACAGAAAGCAAATAAGCAAGTTCTCGAATTACACTAATCCATTTTCAGGTCACTGTTACTAAGTTTTTACCATGAGGTAGCCATGTTGTTAGGCATTGGCCTTCAGGAAATGAATGCATTATTTCAACCTTTTTACACTCTAAGTGTATTTCTTGTGTTTTTTGTTGTGTGGTATGAGGAGTAGTCTAGTTGTCAGAGCGTATGTTCTCATCAGTGTCTGTTTGTTGGTTTGGTGGTTTGTTTGTTTGTTAGCAGGATTGCCCAAAAAGTAGTGAAAAGTGCTTTGCATCAAACCTGGCTGAGGGATGGCACATGGACCAGGGAAGAACCCATTACATTTTAGTGCTCATCTGGTTAAAGGGGTGGATCCAGAAATAGTTTTTATCACTTTAACATTGCAACATTGCATTTTTCAACATTTTTGTCTATTTATCAGGAAATAATGTACAAATCTTGATGTAAAATATCAGACGCATAAATGGTGTTGACATCTAGTCTTTGTACAGTGTGTTTGGCCTGCTGAGTGTAATTCCAGTTAATCATTCAATCCAGCCATTCTTTTTCTACATTTTCTCTCCCTGTACATCTTGGTCTACATTGGTGCCTGAACAAGTTGTCAGTCTATCACAGGTTAATAATTGAATATTGAATATAATATATAATATATAAATACTTAAAGTCTAAGAGGTATGGTGTGTGACTGTGTGTTGGCAGAGGCTTGTAGTTACAAATAGCTAATTTTTGAAAAGATTTTTTTTGAAAAGGTCCTTTTTACCCTCATAAACAACTTACAGTATATGCCACTGCTTTTGCTAATTAGTTAAAAATGATTCCTTCTGTTAATTACCTGTCTCACTGTGTTTCATCAGAACTTTCCATCCCTTGCAAACCTCTGTCGAAGCCATCGCTGTTCTCAGAGTTCATTTTTCTGTTCCTTTGTTTGGATCTAGTAGCTTTAGGCGCTCCCATTCTTTCTGCAAACTCATGAACCAGGTAACATCGTAGACAACAGAGAGATTTTCTTTTTTGGTCTATTCTGTAAGTCCCCGTGGAATACAGGGCTTTCATGACAAAACCATGTTAAATAAAATTGTTCATTTTAAAAGTATGAAGCGCCTACTGTGAGTTTTGCAACAAATAAGGTGTTTAAAATTTTTATTTTTATTTTTTTTGCATTTGTGTTTCCTTGAGTCAGTCTCTTTCACTGCATTAAGATACAATTAATGCAATTGTGTGGGTGTGTGCTGTATGAAAGTTTTTGTGTATGTCTGAGCTGTATTTTAATGTCCTTGATTTTTTTTTTCCTGAGCATAGTCATTTGGATTTCAATGGAATTATAGTGGAATTTGATAAATTCTCCTCCTTCTTTGTTGCTAGAGTGGCAGATTTTTTTTTCTTAGGTGAACGACTACTTCATTTACAGTCAGTTTTTATTATAAAGGCTGATATGATTAAGGACTTCAGAAATTGGGAAATTCCTGATTTGTTAGTCCGACCTTGTGGTATTTCTTGGTCTTTAAAGGACACAAACACTTTAGTTTGAAGGAGTGCAGCAAGCGTGTTTGCAGTGGCAGTTTAGTAGAATGAGATGTGTATGTTTGAGCGTTGCATGTCTCTGTCTCTTTCTGCCTGTTGTTCGATTCTTCCTGGTGGAAGTGGAGAGGAGAAAGGTGTAGATGTTTATGCAGGCATTTTCATTATTAAAGACTTTGCCTGCAGCGAGAGGTATTGGATACAGTGAGGATAAATATGTATGGCTGGCTATGGATTCATAATTCATTCAGTGTGAAGGACACATTTGTTCACCTCCCTCCCACTCAAGTCACACACACACACACACACACATGTATCTGTCCTCTATACACCTTCATGCCCTCTCACTCCTGAGAAATGTGTTGCTTCTTCAAGCAGACAGTAGCAACATTGGTGTGTGTGTGTGTGTGTGTGTGTGTGTGTGTGTGTAGTAGAGTGGAAGGTTACAGAAACTCACACATGCATGTACACACAGACTTTCTAAAGTCTTATACAAAGAGTACACAGACACACACACACATGCAATCGGATTCACACACACACCCATCTTTCATCCAGACACAAACACACACATATTGATAGACACAGTGTACACACACACACACTACAGTCCACTGTTGTTCCCTGATCAGATATAATCACATATGTACACTTACGGTAAACACACACATATTTGCAGAGTTGCAACCAGATGGAGGTCGTCAGCAGCACAGCAGAAGGTGATGCGCTTTAGCTGGGGTGAACATCCATCCTGCGAAAACGTGTCAAGGCTGGACTCACTGCAGACGTCTTCACCCAACATTTATCATCCCACTCAGTCTGTTGATAGTGATGGAGGGATGTGAGGGAGGCACCCCGGGCGTCGTCCGTTCTCCTGGCCTCAGTTCTGCCATGAGAGGAGCTGCTAACGTCAGATCAGCACCAGCCAGAGAGAGAGAGAGAGAGATAGCGAGAGAGAGAGAGAGAGCAAAGAAGGGTTAAACCAAGAGTGAGCAGCTTGGTTCAAATTTATGTTAGCGTTTTGATTAATTCACTGACAGGTTAATTATTCATCCAATTAATGAACTAATAGTGTGGGTTTTTTCAAATCATTCTTTTGGTTTAATTAGCACCAAATTAATCTGGGCTAATTAACTGGTGTAATAACCAGCAGTCCCTCCAAACTTTCTCTAATGTCCTTTTTGGTTTCCATTTTGTTTTATTGCTTCTTGACTTATGGCACTCTTGATAAATTAATCCATTATGTGGCTATAATTAATAATCATGCATCATGGCAGGTTTTAAATATGAAGGAAATGCTTTACTCAGCATCAGGCTTTAATACTATGTGCCGCTGCGTGATAGGAAAAACTTTTTGAAGGCTGTGATGATTAGAAACATGATTATTTCCAGAGGATGTGTGTGTGTGTGTGTGTATTGTGTGCTCTCATCAGAGGATTAATGTGTGTGTCTGTGTTTGTGTTCAGGATGTACAGATAGAAAAGGAGAAGGCAGTCTACAACATCTCAGGCGGCTGCACTGCTCTGGCGGTTGTTTATTTAGACGGGAAGCTCTACGTTGGGAACGCAGGGGACAGCAGGTGAGATACACACTCACACATGCAAACCATACGTAACGCACAGGCCACGTGACGTTATTTTTTTTTTTCCTTCTCTGTCGTGAAGTGTCCCGTCTTCTTCCTCGTCTTATCGTGTCCCGCAGCCAGCAGGAGCAACACTGACCCAGCTTAAAGTAACAGAGATGTGTTTTGTCTGCTCCTCACCCTCAGAGCTATCATTATCCGGGCCAGGGAAGTCATCCCCATGTCAGCAGAGTTCACGCCAGAGTCAGAGAGACAGCGACTGCAGTTCCTGGTAAAGAAAAAAAAAAAAAAAGAAACAACCTTTCTCAGCTCTTTTTTTTTTTTTTGAGAACACAGCTGTCAGATATTAGCAGAGCTGACCTCCCCTCCCGTTGAGACACTGGCTATGCTTAGCTCTGTCTCTCTTACACCGCCTGCTCTCTTTGCCAGCTTAATAGACTATGGAATTGTTTTTCCTATCCCCTGGGCTTGTCAATCTTATTCTTTTTTTGTGTTTTTTTTTTTTTTTTTATATCAAAGGCCTACATGCAGCCCCACTTATTAGGGAACGAGTTTACACATCTGGAATTCCCGAGGAGAGTGCAGAGGAAAGAGGTCGGGAAGAGGATGCTGTACCGTGACTTCACCATGTCGGGATGGTGGGTTGATTGATTCATTTATTTATAGACTGATTTAACTATGAAATCATCACCTAATCTGAATATGCACAAACATGCTAACTGTGAGGATAACAATGTTTGATTTTTTAGATTTTTCTCATTTTGCTGCGTCAGTATGTGTGTCAGTGAGGCAAGACGCAGCCAGTGAGACATATAGTTATTTCATGCAGTGGTCAATTTTGAGATTTGGGGCTATTTTGCTTCCATAACATGTTTTCTCTCAGGCTAGTGGAAACAAAACAAAATACGTTTTACTTTTTATTTTACTGCAATTTGTCTATTTGAGTCTGTAGATGTGAATCACAATACTTCATCTTTAAAGGCCGATTTCTCAAAATGAGTTTCTTCTCATTTCAGTACGCATACATCGTACACCAAACTTTCCAGTTTTACTTTTATGCCAATATTCTGAAGGTTTTTACAGAGGCGGGTTGTTCATATATCATTCATCGCCATTCAACATTTTATTCCTAAGAGCATGTCGAAAATGGATTTTTTTTCAGTATTTTCTGATTTATGATGTGTGAGAAATAGAGATCCTCTTGTGAAAACCTTTGACTCTAACGTGTTGACAAAATGAAACATGAACTTTGAAGCTGGCTTTATCTAATGTTCCTATTTCTGTCCT
This sequence comes from Seriola lalandi dorsalis, assembly GCF_002814215.2. Classification (NCBI taxonomy): domain Eukaryota; kingdom Metazoa; phylum Chordata; class Actinopteri; order Carangiformes; family Carangidae; genus Seriola; species Seriola lalandi. Next base: position 1,752,407 of record NW_019522827.1, on the reverse strand, counting down.
GGAAATTTATGCAAATCGGTGCATATTTAATTACACAAGACCTCGTGTGTATATAAACATACAATTGCAGTAAACTTATAAAATAAATTTCTTATTGTAAGAAGTAAGCTGGGGGAGTTTCATGGTGATATCTTTTAGTTAAATTTTTACTCTATTCACCTGTAGTGTCTTGCTATGAAGTGTCTCCTCTGCCTTCGTGCTACATTATTTAAAACAAAACACATTTGTTAAATACCATCTTCAGTTTTTTTTTCACATCTTCTAACTGATCTCGCATACAGTCAGATTCATTAATGTGCCCTCAGAGACAAATTACTTCAAGACATTATCTATATTGGAGTGATTTCCTATAATGCACCAAATATGAAAATGCTCCATAAAAGAAATTTCCATCACATTCATTGTGTAACGGAATGGAGAAAAAAAAGTAATTCAAAGCTTTGCTGTCTAGGAGGCCGTGACATTTCTGCTTCAGAGTGTGAGAAGAGCACAAGAAGGAATCTGTGGGCACAGCAAGGCCCCGGCTCTTTATCTTATTGTGGATAGGGAGATAATAAAGGTCAAAGAGCCTGAGGAAGAGGGTGTGAGAGGGAAGAAAAGGGAGAATACATGAAGACAGATGGAAATGTGAAAGCCAAAGAAAAAGACAAGAGATGGGAGGAAAGGAGGGGACGAGGGCATCAACGAGATGAAACGGGAGGGAGGGAATGATTGCATGTACAGCTTCAAGTGCCGACTTTTAGACCTATTTTCTTCTATTATTTATTTCCTTTTAAGGACTTTGACACTAAAGTAACTCAGACATAGTTACACTGCTCCTGAGGTCACATTAGGCTAAATGTCAAGTTAGCAGCACTCTAATCAGAAAAGTCTGACAATCAGACCTTTAATAAAAGTTTATAAATAATCTGTGCCCAAACTGCACTTGAACTGTGGAAAAATGACAACAATGTGTCAAAAGAAGTGTTTTATGTTGGGGATACACAGGCCAAACGCTGATAAAGTAATTAAGAGGATTTAATCCAGTAACATATACAGATGTCAGTTTATTAAATAAATCCTCCTCCGTGAAGGTTATAATACTCAGCTTTTATCCAACAACGAAGTTGATTCAGCTGTGTGATCATTTTGGAGGCTGGTGAACTGTGTTGCATTATCAAGAGAGGAGTTTCTGTTATTTAACTTACCTTTATTTATATAAGTGTATAACTGGCAGACAAAATAATAGAAATACCTGTCTTTATAACAGCACACAGAGCATTACTGTGTAAGCAACACTGATATGCTTACACAGTAATGGTAATAATATGATATGTAATACATTTGTAGTAAAATTTTGTGTAAGATTCTTCTGACTGATGGTGCTCAAGCTTGGATCTGATCCAGGATCAGCTGTCACAGTTTAAACAGAAACAAACAAGGAAACAAACTGAAGTGAAACCAGTCTGAAAGACTGTGACGGACCAGTTTTTTTAATTATACTATTAACAGCAAAATGTGCTCAAAGTATTAAAACGTAATGCAGACAGAAAGGCTCTGTCAGTGTTATGTTGTTATACTGGACTATTATTACTGATTATTCACTGAATTAACATGTAAGCGACATTTTTTTATGATGCAGCTGGAGACAGTTTTGACTTGTTCATATACTATCTACTGTAGTTCAACCTTTATCATCATCATATCACATCTTATAAGGTGATCATATGTTTTGTATGTGGAATCTCAATGTGCAATAACTAGTGACTATATCTGTCAGATAAATGCATTTAGGTTAAAAGCACAATGTGTCTGAAGAAAAAAATGGATTTGATATATAGAGATACTCAAAGTACAAGTAGCTCAAAACTGTACATAAATACAGCTCTGGATTAAATGTTAATCTCAACCAACACTGCTTTTTGCAGTGGTGATTAAGTTATTTAAAAATTGATGTGCTCTTTGTGTTTTAATTATGTCTTCCCCTTGTAGAACATGTGTTATGCTTACAGTATGTGCGTGCTTATGCATATAGATATGAGGTGGGGGGGGGGGTAGACTGAGGACAAAGCAGGTGACTGGGGAGAGAAGAACAGTATGTTTTTTGACACCACCCCCCTGTGGGTGTGTTTTGCGGCGCTGCTCGGTTCAGCAGATGTAGGTCAGTCGGCGGCGGTGTTCCTTATTGGGCCCACAACTCTCAGCCTGTCATCTTCCTGCTTACTGTCTCAGCAGCGCAGACGGCCTGTGATGTATTTTTAATCAGGTTCTACCCATAACCCAGTTCTGCTTCAGTTTCACCCAGGCTAAGTCTCGGTCTTAAATTAGTACCCTGTCAGCCAGCGTGGCTGATTGCTCTGATGTGTGTGGGTGTGACTTAACTGTGTCATCCTGTATAGGTTCAGTTCAGACGCTCTATAGGTGCAGAGGATCATCTTTTCATGCCTCTGCAGCTCTCTGTCTGTGCATGTGCACACTCTCCTGTCTGAATGTGTAGTCAGTGTGCCCACATGCTGCGTGTGTGTGGGTGTACTCGGGCATCCATGATCAAGGCCGTGCTCTAATGAAGGCATACAGGCCTGCAGCCCACCTCTGTCTGTCTCCCTCCCTCGCTTTCTTTACCTCCCCTCCCTCGGCCAGTTGGACCAGAGTGTGTGCTGGCGTCGGCGTTGCAAACGGTAATGGTTGTTCTTGTCCAGGCAGATGGAGGGCGGTTTTGTTTGCGAGACATCCCGGAGTGATAGATGTTGAGCAGTCAGCCGTGTTCGACGGGATCCAAACGCCATAGCAACACAGCCAGCCAGGCAGGAGGGAAGATGGGGAAGAGGGTGGCTGGCTGGAGAGGACAGAAAGAGGGGGGTAAAAAAAAAAAAAAAAGAACAGATGAGAAGGAAATTGCTTCAAAGACAGAGAGAAATGTGAGTAGATTGAGGTAAGCTTCAAAGATAGAAATAGAGATAAAGGAGGAGAGGATGAAGAAAAAGGAAAAAAAGATGTGTAGGCCACAGAGGAGGGCAGTGATAAATGGCAGTAAACGACTCTCAAGCTGTCTCTCTTTAATGCCCACACCCACTGGGGTATCTGTCCTCCCCCTCATCCTATAGACAATAAACGAGAGAGGAGGGAGACTAACGCACAACTTCATCACTGTCATAGATTCTCACCCCCTCTCTGCCTCTTCCCTCTCTCCTTCCCTTCTTTTTCTCCATTCTGCCGTTTGCGCCAGTATGACTGATGCTTACAGTTTACTACTGTACATGTGGAGATTCATTGGGTCACTGCCTTTAGCTGTGGCCTCACTCTGCTCCTGAAAGCACCAGTCGATCTATGAAAAGCCCATCAACGTTGGCCGAAAGGTTTATTGGAACCCAGTTGTCAGTTGCGCCAATTTGTCTGACTCATCCGTTGCTGACACAGGCCCGCCACAATGTCACCTCAAAGTCTGTCGACAGGTGTGTGTGTGTGTGTGTGTGTGTGTGTGTGTGTGTGTGGGGTGTGTTTGTGAATGCGTTTGAGTGTGGAGAGATGTATAGAAGTGTGTGTGTGTGTGTAGATCAGGATGCTCAGCACACACTGCTAATAGTTCTGTGTCACCCCTCTTAGCGCCGAGCGGAGATGACATCACTCCTCTCCTCTCCTGCCTGCCTCTCGTCACCTGCAGGGGGGACGATACAACCCTTCCACCCCCTCCTCCTCTCCTTCCCTGCATCCCTCTCTCCCTTTCCCCTCCCTCCCTCTCTCTCTCTCTCTCTCTCTCTCTCTCTCTGTCAGTCACACACTGCAATGTACTGGGCGACCAAACAGCCCTTGAATGTGAAAGCGCTCAGTGTTGTGGTGAAACAGTACAGCCCTTGAGCGACTCTCCTCGCTGTTTTTGGACTCGGTGTCCCAGAGCAGGGAGCAGGTATCATAACAGGATTAATGTGTATCTTTCTCATTCTGTCACACACTTGTTATCGCAAGTCTGACAGGCTGCATTCGCTGTAAACACACATCTCGAGAGGGAGACTGTCCCCGACAGCAGGCTCTGGGGATTTCATCCAAGACATCTTTGAAATAATGACAGAAAGTGTGTGAAGTGTGTTGTAGTGTTTTGGGTTTTTTTTTTTTTCTCTTTTTGGAGACTTCATGAAGGTGAAATACTCGAATCAAAGACGTTTGGAGTGATAAGGCAGCAGAAATGGTGTTCCCCTTTTTTATGAATAGAGAGGCTAGGGCCAGTTAATTAATAATGTCTCTTTTAATGCTCAGTTTAAGTTTCACATCATCAAAAAAGCTGCTTTAGAGGTTTTTCCACACCATGAACATTTGCAAACATTAGTGAGGAAACGCTTCTTCAGCCTCTTTACTTTGAGTCTCAGGCTGCACACTGTATTTCTGTGTTTGTGGGCTGCATTCACTGTGATAGTCCTCACTCTGCACACTGTTAAAAAAGTGCTGAGTGCAGCAGCAGAGCGCTCGCCTAAGGTGGAAACATATGGTCTCTCTGAGTGGAACCAGCAGTAATGTAAAAACCATCCTGGTCCCTGCTAATCTGCTTCACAGCAGCTTAAATACATTGGATAAGGTGCGTGGGGCAGGTCCTGAGTCACATGATGTTTACAAAGTATTTGCAAAATAATACTTTTAGGTTAGTTTTACTTAACTTTTCAGGCTAAATAGCTGTTAGCCTCTGTATTAAACTCACTTTTATAACCATTTTATCACAGTTGAGAGCATTTTTCTTTCATTTCCTTCAGTCTAAAGGCCAGAATAAAGAATATACTGATTTTATAAATACTATTTGATCCAGGTCAGGACTCTGACTTCATAACAAGCCAGATTTTCATATTCATAGCCCCTGGTGTGAGTTGTGAATGGAAAACTTTGTCCTGGCAGCTCTAGTGGAAATTGGCTCAAATTTGTAATGTTTCTGGTGCTGTATAGTGAAACAGCTGTTCCTTTGAAGTGAAAAACCGTTGGGTGGGAATGAGTGAAGAAGAGTAAACTCAGTTAATAGCAAGAGTGCACAGTGTCTTCACCGAAACTGTTTGAGCTGTAAAAGGTGAAAAGTGTATCTTCGGAGGTGGCGTGAACACATACAGTATTCTACAGTGTTTTTGTACTGCAGCTCTGTCTGGTCCAAGTCTGAAGATGGTAAATTATTCATTAGATGGGGAAGTTTAAACACTGCTCTGAGAGCAGGGGAATGTGAACATGGATACTCTTGCATCATTCAGCCATTTTACATCCAGACCTTCAGATCACACACACACACACACACACACACACACACACACACACACACACACACACACACACACACACATATATACATACACACACACACACACACACACACACACACACAGCAAGTCACAGTAAACCAAGAGTGTTTCCTACATCTATAGATGTCTCATTTTTTGCCAGTAGGGAGACTTTTACAAGATCAGTTAGAAAGAAAAAAAAGGAGGCGGGAATTATGCAAAGGCTGTGTGTGATGTCGGGGTGAATTTTCTTTTTTTCCCTCACTGTCTCTCTTTTTCCTCCTAGCATTCTCTGTCTCTGTCTCTGTGCCAGTCGCCTCAGTAGCTAGGCCTGTGGGTGGGGGTGGGGGGGTGGTGTGTGGAGGCGATGTATCTCCAGGGCACGTGTGCACCGCCTGCCATAAACCAAAACCCCATTAAAGTGTCCTCTCTTCTCTGTGCAGGGCATATAAAACCATCGAGGATGATGACCTAAAGTTTCCCCTGATCTACGGCGAAGGGAAGAAGGTAAGAAGTAGCTCGGCGACCGCTCGCTGACAAACTTACTCCCACGGCCTTGTGCGCCTCGCCTGTAATCAAAGCTCGCCAGGGCACCATTAGTCAGCACCCCTCACCCCCATCACTGTGTGGAGGAGCCTGCCAGTGGAAAGCATTCCTGGCCTCTTTTTCCACACGGATTCACATCCTGCACAAACCTATGGCACAGAACATCTCTCCACTCTGATGGACTTTTTGCTTTTATGTCCCGCGGGAGATTGAAAACGTAGCACTAACACAGATGGGGGTCAGTGGTGGGAGTCTCTTTTTAGATGATGAAAGTGTGATGAAAGACAGATGAAAAATGGCCAAAAAGTGACGTATGTTAATTGGAATATAATGTCACTAAAACACGGACTTGCAGGAGAATCTTGTCAGTGTTTTGACAGAAAACACAAAAGAAAAGGTCAAGAGAGCGCAGCACAGTGTTCATGACATTTTCCTCTTCCTCAGTGATGCTGGACATGCGCTGGTGTGCAGCATCTTGTCCTTGATGCGCGAAAAAAGGTCAGAGAGGAAACATGATAGACGTGAATATGTTCTCTCTGTGGCCTTCTCCGGTTTTCTGTTAAACACAGACAGACAGTAGATTCCATGTTTGACGGATGACTGGGGCAGATGTCGCCCTACAGTACTCTCTGCCTGCAACCATGTTCGGGTTTACCCCTGCACAGTTGGCCGTGCCCACGTTGTATCCTCTTCCTTTGAAGTGAGTCGTGGAGATGGATGGCTAGATAGAGTGAGGGAGCTTTGTGCAAGGGAGAGTAACGCCAGAGCACTTCAAAGCCCGGCGCGCAGCCTGCTGGGCCCCAGCTCTCAACAATTAATCCCAGGATGTTTCCCCTTCTCTGCCGGAGGAGCTTCACGGCCACTTTGAAACACTCTCCCCTCTCCGTCTACTTCTCTCTCCCTCTCCGTGCTGCATACTGATCCGAGCTCATACCTACCAGGCCTCACTTGCCCTCGTACTCCTCTCCCCGTCCTTTTGTGCCGTGCTTTTTCATACGCTGTACAGTAGATTCAATTAGCCCAGTTCCCCAGTCTGGTGCCAGCAGCCATTTTTAGAGGCTGCGGTGGCAATCTGTGCAGACAGAAGGAATCAAAAGGAGTTTCGTACATCTTACAAATGAGTTTGATGGCTTCCGGGACTTGGGGAACGATCATTAGGCACTTACAAAACTGGAAGATGCTGACGATGAGCTTGTATTTATTTGCCTAAATGCTGCGCATCCATCCAGATAAAGGTTGCCACTGGGAGTAGTCTGCATTCTTCAGTGAAATGGCACTAGGGATATGTCATGCAGATTATTCTTTACAGTTATCAGGGATGAAAGTCACATTGTATTTTAATGACTTCATTCAAGTAGGATTCACAGGGATTATATATGCTCTCGTTCAAAAAGATGTTGCTTCACAGTCACACACATTTAGTATATTTCTGAAACCTGCTTTATGAACACAAGCAGTTCATTAGAACAGTCTGGGGTCAAATTAAGTGCCAAAACACAACTATCAAAATTCATTTTTCTATTGTGGCCACTGGATAATTCCACTTTATTAAAACTTGGGTCTTATTTTTGTATGTCTTTGCTGGTTCAACTTCAACTTCCTGTACTCGCCATACATCAGTTTTTCTGTACAATGAATACCAAAATTTTGGCTGCACTCGCTCACAGGCTCACCTCCAAATAAAATGGGTTAATGATAATCTGGCTAATCCGTTAGTTTCACTGATCATTTGACTGCTCATGTTTCTTGCTCCCTCTGAATTTGTTGTAATCAGACCGTGTTATCATAACCAATGTAAATGATGACTAAAGCTACAAAAATGACACCCAATTCATAATAAACTCAAATTCTCAAAACTCCTTTCTGAATTAAAAAAATAAAAAAAAATAAAAAAATAATAATAATAATAATAATAATAATAATAATAATAACACTTGTGAGTTCATTTGACTCAAATGGAGGTTGTGCTTCACACGCCTCTGATCTTTTGCAGGCTCGTGTGTTGGCGACCATCGGGGTCACGAGAGGTCTCGGGGACCACAATCTCAAAGTGCACGACTCCAACATCTACATCAAGCCCTTCCTGTCCTGCTGCCCAGAGGTAAGCTCCATTTTGAATTGTATCCTCCATCTTTCTTTGCAGTGTGTAACAGGCAAAGAGAAATTACTCACACACACAACTAAGAGTGTTAATAGTCGTAATAAAAGTTTGAGAATCGATTTATTCAACCATTCTTGTGAAACTTCGGATCAATGGTTTCCTACATTTCTATTATTTAAGTTGAACAGTACGTATCTTTTACTTTTTACTCACAAAAAGGTTGGTAAACAAAGATAAGACAACTCACACACACACATCCTGTAACACTTCTGTTGGTATGCGTTTTGGTGTAGAAATCTGTGTCTCCTCTTTTCCGGATTTGTTCCTTCAAAAAGTGACATTTTAAAATTGATCTGGAGGGACGGAAACTCATGTTTGTAACTGTTATTACTAACTAATAATATTAATATTCAGTTGTTGCGAAGGTCATCGACCTGTGAGCAATACAGAATAAAGGAAATGTAACTCAGAGCATCAATAGCAGGAAGTTCACAGTGTTGCAGTATTTTATGGTGGATCTTTCCTTTGATTTTACCTCATGACCTCCTGATAAAATGAGAGTGCGTAGGTAACAATAGGTAAAAGGCCTTTTGGCTGTTCACAGTCCACACTGTGAACTGCGTGGTCAACCTGCACATTAACATTCCCCACCAGCCGTCGCTCTCCAATGACTCCTTTCCTTCCCTGTGTCTACTGCACGATTGCAGTAGTAATGAAGCCGATGAATTCTCTTGATCTTTAATTCATCGCCCTCCGAGTTCAGTCATAGTTCAACCTCGCTTTTTGATCTTGAATTTCTTTTCCGATTTCCCCTCCCAAGACCCCTGAAGTCGCTATTGTTTCAGACAGGGCATTAACACACTATTGGTATATGTACGACATGTCAGACCTGAGCAGTAGAGGTCCCACTGGATGTTAGATGTAGGAAAAAATAAACAGTTTCTATATAAAGAAATCATGTATGTGGGAGAGGTGGGACTGCGCTGTGCAGGGTTTGTGAAAAAAAAAAAGTTTCTGCCAAGATATAAATACTGAGTGCTCACAGGATATAAAGAAAAAAAGCTAAGAAAAAAAGCTGACCTTGACATTTGGAGTCACCAAATCATATTCATGAGATCAAACGTGAGCGTTGAATCAAAAAAATCAAATGCTACGGTCATGACCCGTCATCCAGAGAGATTTTGCTGCTGTTTCAAATCTGTTTTGAAATTGATTCTGAGAACTACCATCTCTTGGATCTCATGGATTGATAACCTTGCTCCCTTTCTTTCTTGCAAAGCTTAACTTAAATCAAAAGGTTTTACAACTACATGGAGGCTCATGATCCACACAGAGGTCATTCTGGTTCCTTTACTACAGCTTTCACAGGCACTGTGGTCACGCTGTGCTGTTTTCTCAGTTGCCTCCGCAGTAGATTGGTGTTTCTGCTGTGAACGGGCAACTCCTCCGTGGAAGGAATTACATGAAGCTGAGGCTAACTAAGGTTTTTGGTTTATGTTTTGTTTTGTTTTTTTTGCTGTCCAAGGCCTGTGGGCATTATTTTGCATGCCATTTCAGAGTATGCTTTTGTTCAACCATAGTAATTTGAGAGTTTGGGTTGCCACAGTAACATAACATCTCTTTGTTTAAGCGTGTCTTTTAAAGATTGAGGCCATCAATTGCTTTGAGAAAAATACACAGAGGACGATGTGACAAGAAAATTGGGCTTAAATGCTCAATTCACTTAAATCAAGGAAAATAATTTTCTCACTTACTTCTGTTGTTATCAATCCACTCCGAGAGATTTTGGTTTTATTTTCAAAGATTTGGAGATATCAATATTATTTGTGGTGCTCCACAGTGTCTCCATTAGTCAGGATAATACATGGCAGGTCCCGCATTGATTTTCCATACTAATCGTTTACAGTAGAGTGCTGCAGGGATGATGTATTTTAATTCTTAACTCATTCTAACCCAGATGTTAGCGTCATGCTGATTCCCTCAACAGAAAGACAAAGGAATTTTTTACAATGGCTTATTATTATATTGCAGAAAATAAGCTCTTACAAACATAAGTTTATAATGCTTTATGATTTTTTTAAGCCTAAATACAATTGCCAGAAGCTAATGTTAGGCAATAAATAAACTATACCAAAGTCGCATGACTTCAAATTCACTACCACAAAACGTCCAACTTGTAGTTTGATTTAGCGCTTACCTCTAATACAACAACCTTTCCTCTTACAAAGTTAGTAATAGTTTGCAAAAGTGTTAACGTAAAGTATAAACACAGTGAGGCTGTAAAGGTGGACTGGTGAGTGGATCAGTATTTGTGTTTGGCATGATGACATTTAACGTCCCCGACAACCTCTGTAGTCTCATTTAGCCACTTCTTAGCAACCGGCCTTTTTTTAAGAATAGTAAAAGCTCAAAGAAATAATGATTGGGATATTTACCGACGTATTTTATGTCGTAGAATTAAACGTGAAAATGTCTGTTAACCACAGACCTTATTTTAGTAATCTAACCAAAAACCCATTCAAAAAACCCATAGACTTTGGGATGAGGGAATCATCGCTAACATGCTAACTAATTTTCAGGTTTTAGGACACATTAGTGCAGCACTCTATAGAGGTGGAGGCAGAAAAGTTATAAGCAAATATCTCAAAGCCTGGACAAATAATTCTTGAGATATTTGGAAAAGTAAGAAAATGATTATTTTTTCAATTTGGCTGAACTTACCCTTTAAGGTTAAAGATAACCTTTTATGTGAAACTAACACAAAGACACACGCACGCAACTCAGGTCCAAGTGATTCCTAGAAACCATGCACATCTCTCAATCCTCGTTGTCTTTCCACCCCCTCACCTTCAGGTCAGAGTTTACCCACTGGCGCAGTGTGAACACGGAGCCGATGATGTTCTGGTGCTGGGAACTGACGGTCTGTGGGACGTTCTCTCCAACCAGGAAGTAGCTGAAGCACTCACCTGTTTCCTGGCAAACTGCGACCCCGATGATCAGCACAGGCATGTTCACTCATCGCACAGCTGCAGCCGCCAGTCAGGGCTGAACTTCCTCTCACCCCGTCTTATTTGGAGAGGATGAACGTTGTTATCTTGTTGTAATTATGCAAATTTCCAAACATTTAGATAAGTCATTTCTCTGATGTCAAGGAAAAGCTTGTAAGACTATTAATGAGGCGCTCTGACTCTTCTTCTCCTGTGAGCTTAGTTTCAAAAGTTGATCTTAACATTTACTGATTTCTTTTTTTTTTTTAATTTCGTCTAGCTGCAGGCAGATGTACTTAGTCAAATACTGTGCATAATCATTATCAGATTCGACCATTTATCTCTTTGTTTATCACTATGCCAAGACTACGCCTTAATCATTTATCACTTCTCTTATGTCAGGTACACAATGGCAGCTCAAGACCTCATCATGAGAGCACGAGGGGTGCTGAAGGATCGCGGCTGGAGGATATCCAACGACAGATTAGGCTCCGGAGATGACATTTCTGTCTACATCATTCCCCTCATGTACGGCAACAAGCAGAATTAGCCGAGCGGCGTAACTACAACCACCACCACCAAAATATAACCCTGCCTTGAACTCCCAACTTCACTTCTACAGTTTCCCACGTCCCTTGTGCTCTGTTGTTAAAAGTGCTTTAGTGTGGACTTCCTCATTTGCTGAGGGATCCATGACGTTTCTAGTCAGAGACGGGATTTCTGACCAGGCTGTTTTCCCCCTTGATCATCCGGGGATGATCGTATCCCTTCTTTCTGTCTGGTCCTTTTTTTAACAGAAAAGAAACTACTGCAGAAAACTGAATCATGAAAATTTGAAGTTGAACTACTGATATTTCTTACCCCCAATCTTCTGTGTTTTACTGAGGAAGCCATCATGAACTTTGTTGTGAAGCAATGCAAAAGGTTGAGAGCACGTTCTCTCATGGACGAGATGGTAATATGCATCTCAGGATTGCTGTTACTAACTAATGCACAATATATATATATATAAATGTGAAAATGTAAATACTCCCAGGTACAACATACTTGATAAGTGTGTTTGGTTGAACACGTGTACAGTGTAAAAAAAAAAAAAACAACAAAAAAAAAAACCGAACCTGAAGACTGATGTCGTGTATATAAGAATCATTCCTCCTCTGTTCCATGTAGGTTTTTGATGTAGCCAGGTTCAGTCGTCTGCAATTGTTAGTCTGTTGAGAGGAAAAATTAACTTGTAAGCCCTCTGTAGATAGTCCATCAGCTGGTTTTTTGTTCATTTGTATCCCTTGCGTTGCAATAATGTACGCACTATTAACAAAAACTTTGAAACACATTTATGAAGAACACAAACAGTAGGAGTCCTGTTCACCCTGCTTACAACATCTCACTACACTCTTTAATCTAGCCCAGCTTTTATATTAATTCAGCTTTAAGAGGGGAAAAAAAACAATCAAGTCTTTCCGTTGCACTTATTCACCATCAGCCATCTACCTCATCATTTTCTTCCCTTGTCGTTGTCCTCTTTAAGTGGCTGTTTGCACGCCACATTGGCTGCATCCTCAGCTGCTACCTGTGCCATTATTTAGTTACATTCTCATATTTGCTCCTGTGTCTGCAAGATTGGTAAAAATGTTTTCAGCAAAGCATCGAAGCAAAAAAAAGGAGCTCCCCACAGTCATGCACTCATTTTACCTTTCGTCAGTATCTGTTTGATATATCAACCGTATTAAGATAAACTCATCCTCATGAATAGCAGGTGCCTCTAACAGTGAGAATTCATCGAACATCATTGCAGACAATTATATTGACAACATTTAACCTTACGTGTCACTACAATCGATATTGTTCCCGGACTCAGTGGTTTTTCCACATTTTAGCTCATTTAGTTTAGTTTGTACTTTCCAGCTACTACTAATTGTGCACAAATGTTGTATCTCACCTGCCGTGCGAGCGGTCCGAGCTGGTGAAACGTGGAACAGAGTAACTTAATTTAAATGTATAAATGTAAATAACTTTTTTCAGTGGACACTTCTCTCCTCTCTCTTACTGTAAGTGATGTACATCTTACCGAAACGAAAATAAGTAATTTGTACCGTTTTGAAAATTTGGGAACAGTATAAAAATTTAAAAATTAAAAAAAGAAAAATGTTTAAAATGCTCATTTTCCTGCTCTATTAAAAAAAATGACAATACCTGACCTTTTCACGTTTTCTTTCATGTTACTCTGCTGTGTTGCTGATGAAAAGTCGGTGTGCTTGACTGCGTAGTAGACAGGTAAACAAGATGTGAGTGACAAGTTCAAGGGAGTAAAAAGACAAATGGGGAAAATGACATAAAGGTTGCTCAACACTTAATGTCCAGGCCCAACGACGGCCATGTAAGAAAGAGGACGTAGTTTTAGTTTATTTTAAGAGATGAACCAGTCATGACCTGTCTGCACTGTTACACTGCAGATTTTTTTTTTTTTTACTGTCATGTCCAAAAAGGAAATGCAATTCTTAAAAGAAACTCTCTGTAGGAACTTGAATAGGGACAAACTCACTCCCTTACACTCCAGTAACTCTATAGAATGGCCATCACCAGTCAGACAAACTGTGTCAAGTGAGTCCCAAAGCAATATGTGGATGAAGGATGAAGGGTATCAGTTCACAGAGTCGCTTGATAGAAGATTTCATGGTGTAGACTGCTGCGAGGGGCGAAATTCGACACTGAAGCACTAACACCCAGAAGTGATGAAAGACAACTTGATAACAAAGAGAGAAAAAGTGCAAGAGATGTTCATCCCTATTTCAGTTGGTCTTTCTCTCAAATTCACTGAGTGAGAGCGGGTGTGGAATAATGGGGAATGATTTCCTTTTACTCTAAGATGCACCTTTTGCCATGTTTCACTCTACTCCACTCCACCGACATAGTGTGACACCGAATACTTAACATACCTGAGAACAAAGGTGTAAATCAAATTCAGGGTTAAGCTTTCATGGTTCAGGACAGAGGTATGGTATGAAAAGAATGATGCATTCCTTTATCTTATGCTGTAGAGAGGTAAAGGGAAACCTGGCGGGTTTTTGACACCTGACAACTATTCACTACTCTTTGGTGCAGTGTCCCATAGAGATTTTTTTTTTTTTTTTTACCCCCTTTGAAGGCGAGTATTGGTTGGCTTATTTTTGCCTCAGCCCATTGCCAACTTTTCATTTCTTCATCAGAATGTATTCTTTGAAAAGGTGGAAACACCTCAAACAGAATTTATACCAACTACAATACTAACAATGTGAAACCTTGACTAGTCATAGTCAGAGAGAAGCAGCTTTCACTGCCACACCTTAGACTGGTTGGTGTAAATCATATTGTTGTAATATCAACAGGTGGTGGCAGTTATGTGTCAAACACTATCCACTACCTGATACTTTAAGTCCTATAGATTATAGGCAACATAAAAATATACATTTGCTGATGTCAGTTGGAGCTGTGGTGACAGCGGGTTAAAACAGCAGGTTTTTCACAGCAGACATTTTGAACTGTCACAGTGAGAAGCACAGGTGTTACTCATAACATTAACGATGACTGTTATCATCCCAGTAAACAATGACAGTGAGCCAACATAAGACCCTGAAACAGAGGGAGTTCAGTGGAAGTCGGCCATCGTTTAGTTTATTATTTACACCTGTTCTTTCTTCTGTGACGTGTCAAAATGTCCTCTGTAAAAAAGACCTTTCTATTGGATATCCTTTTGTTTCTTTTTAAAAATTCCTTACGAAGGATTTTTAACTCTTAAACATCGAGGTATATACAACTGGGATCACTGGGAAAGCATTGATAAGAACATACAAACTTACTGTTTTGTGCTGGGGAAGTGGGGGAGATGAAGTTTCACAAAGTCCACGCACATCTGACTTGTATCAGTGAGCTCAATCAGTCAGACTGTTGCACCTGAGACTAATTAATAAGCAGTGCTACACAATGCAGCTAAATGTGTGCAGGTCATTTTGACTGAATTTACCTTATTCCTGTTATTACCTCTTTTATTTGTCCCACCTTTCTGTTATTTTTTTGTAAAATTTGTTTTTTAATCAAGCTAAAAATGAAGTATGCAAGTAAACAAAATACAAGGTGGAAAATAAAAGCTCTGAGGATTAAGAGAGCAGAGAGCCAGGAAAGATATACGGACCACCCACGTCAACAGTTGTAAAAAAAAAAAAAAAAATCACTTTTATACCTCGCTTTTCAATTCATGTTATCCTATCAACAGGTGGATATTATGGTACAAGCATGTAAAACACAGACACACCTTTACACACTCAGAGGATCATAGTGCTGTTGTAGGAGTCTCACACTCCTGGGTCCTCTACAGGAGCTGGAGGGCCATCTGGTCCCCACAGGCCAGCACCGCATCCTCCTCCATTCAGGCAAGCACTGATCTGGCACTCCACTCCCACTCTCCACACGTGTGTGTGGTCCAGATTGGATGACGGCAATGATGACACAGTCAATCCTGTGGGTGGCTTGTTTTTCCAAGGTCACAGCACTCCCACCCCACCCGTGGATAGATCTGAGGGAGATGCTGAGTGGGCTTGCAGCGGATACTCATCTCCTGTACTGGAGAAGGTGACGCTGTTTCTCACTGCAGTGCAAATGGGATGGCTGAAGCCACAGCCCTAAAGCCTCCTGTCAGAGGATTAAGTGAATAGATGCTGATTTCTCATATTGTTTTTTTTGACATACATTTCCTCCTGCATTCCAAATCGGGTTGAAACCATTTTCATTATCATTTTTTTCTGCCCATCACTTTGAAAATTCCCCAGTCATGAACTACTCACATTTGAGAAACTAGTAGCAGCAAATATTAGTATTTTACTTGCTAAAAATTATTCATGGATAATTTAAATAGTTACATATTAATTATGTCCATCAATTTTGTAACCTTTAAGAATAAGGCTGCAATTACTGGTCGATTAATCAACTATTTGTTTGAAAGAAATGAATTGGTAACTGAAAACTGATTAATTGTTTAAGTCGTTTCTCAGGCAAAAATGCCAAATACTTGATTCTTAACCTTGACAATCTGTTGCTTTTCTTGGTCTCACATTATAATGAATGGAATATTTGTGGGTTTTGGTTTGTTGGGCAGATAAAACACATTTAATGGTATCACCTTGTGCACTAGGATTTTGTGATGGGCATTTTTACGATGTTTTCCTTTATATACCAGACTATTAATCAATTAATTGAGGAAATAATTGGCAGATGTCAGTTTTAACCCCCCCCCCCCAACACACACACACACACACACACACACACACACACACACACACACACACTCTCTCGAGGGTCGACCGTCCTGTCAGGACAAAGGTGCGGCTGCTTCAGCAGTGCAGCTGTGATACCCCACGTGAGTGGGCAGATTTTCCAGCGGGGGCTCTAATTTACTGCTTTAGGGCTTTGGCTGCCTCAAGTATGATTTATCTGCGGCCCGGCTCAAATGAGAGCTTTGACACAAGATGGATGAGGAGGACGTGGGCTGCCTCTGCACTGCTCACTGGTCCATAGGCTGCGTCTCTGTACCGTCAGAATGTGATAAATGATGTTTGGGTTTACCCTGGAGGCTGGATTACTTGAATTTCTTACACTTATTTGAATATATTTAAAGGCAAACCTGTAGACAACTACTCAACAGGCTTGACAGTAACTACAGGTCCCCTCTGTGGTTTGTTTACTAGTCAGCTTCTTTTGCAAGGGAAAAGAAGTCACTCCTTTCAACTTACGTGTTTCTCTACAATGAGTAGCTGGAGTAGAATTTATTGTGTAATATCAGGACAGATGCTAGTGGGAGGAACTGTAGCCCAGGATGAACATAACTCTGCCTAACACACCATCATGTGTGAACTCATAAATATTTAATGGGAGTATCCTTGGAAGGTCAAATGCAGGATTCAATCTTCAGTCAGTCACTGAATGAGCGGTGTGCTCTCCTCTGGGCTATGGGGGGTCTGAACTGAGACTGCAGCCCTCGCACGGTTTCATCGACCCAGTGCTGCCTGGCCCCTACAGCCAATCCAAGCTCATTATCCATTCCGGTCCCCACCCCCATCACGAGACCATTGACTGACCATACTAATGTGATACAGAGCAGCCAGATGCTGTTGGGCACCAGAGGGAGGATTTCAAAGGTTAACTCACAACGCATGACCCACATCAGCGCTCTGCTCCCAGACCTGGGGGTTAAGTCATGTGCTGTCTGTGCGCAGCATACAGTTCAAATACTGTGCCACACACCACCCAGATTTAGCATAATAATCAGATTATTTGGTGAACAGTGCCAACAGCGCTGCACAGATTTATGTCTAAGCTGTGCCCTGCATAGAGGAGAGAGGTGTTTAGATGCAGGAGGAGCACACACACAAACACGCACTATCTGCCCCGGTGTCTGATGGTATGCAGCATTATTAACAAAGGAGGGAGAGCCATAAAGCCAGATTGTGTGTATCAGAGCAGATGTATTGTAGGATACCTCTGTGGGCAGCGGGAGCCACGTCACTCCTCTCCTCATAGCAACAGTACTTGACCTACATGCTTTCTATACAGCCCACTCTGCCTGAGGTGGTGGAAAACTATGCAAATCCATACGACTTGCTCGTGCATTTTAAAAATGTCCATACCACATTATTAAAACTTGCATATAAAAAGAGGACAATCTAACACATGCAAGATTTCACCTTCATCCTGCAAGAAAAAAAACGCATCATGGTACCAGTTAAAAATCAAATACATGTTAATGAACTTAAATCTGTGTAAAATTAAAACTGCATACAACAAAGTCCTTTTTTTTCCCGCACAGTCATTCACTATTTTATTGGATGACACATGATACAGTTCTGAAACGGTTTCAGCTCAAAATGCAACAATGCAACCACAAGCTATTGTCCGTTTAAAAGCAGTAAATCACAGCTTCAGATATAACACGGTGGCTAGTTGCAACACTAACGGCGTGCATTACCTGGAAAAACCGTTTAACAGCGTTGTGAGCAGGGCTTTTTTTTTTTTTCCCTCGGCTGAAGTGGAGGCACCAGCACTAGCAAGGCAGTAGCTTGCGCAGTCATCTCCATAGCGGGCAGTGTCACAACCCAACCAACAGCACAAACTACTACCTCAGCCAGTGCCTGGTCAAAATGCGAGAGAAAGACGAAAACGACGATATTGATAAAACAAAAAAACGAAAAATTATTATTATTATTGTTTTTTTTAAATATACATGTATATCGTAGAGCTCAAGAGATGCACCGTCTCGACTACAGCGACATTCCCATGCAGCCGGGGATGAACCGTCCTCTCTCTCCCGTGTCGTTGCTCTTCTGTGCAGACTTGAAATAAGAGGGAAACCCCGCCCAAGCAGACCTGCTCCCTCCGCTCTCCTCCTCCTCCCCCTCCCTCCTCCTCCTTATCCTCCTCCTCCTCCTCATCCCTCCCTCCCTCCCTTTTCTTCAGTGCAAACCCCTAAACGGTCCTTTCCCCTCATATGACCTACTGAATGGTCCTAAACTAGGGCTCGGGGACCTCCAGGGGACATTGAGAGGGAGCCCGTAGGTCCCTGAAGGCTATCAATGTCATTTTGTGTATAAGTGCTCTGCATAAGGATTTTAAATGTAAAGAGGTTTTTTTTTGGTTTGTTTCTGGAGTTTACAGTAAAGTAGAAGAGACTCAGAGACTAAAAATTAGTACCTGAGCCCAAACGTTTACAATATTCTTATCAAATTGTCCCTGAACTTCACATCTGAAATATTAACACTGGGGGAGAAAATAAAAATGTTACCTGTTTAATATCACACCTTAATATCAAAATCTGAATCAGGGCTATCTTGATGCATTATAATAGCTTTATGTCCATGGTGGTGGTGACATTTTAACAAGGTTCAGCCTTCAAGGACACAACAAATATAAATATATTAAATAAAAGGGAATGTTGCAGGGACATGGACACTTGATATTAATAAAGAGATTTTTTAAATGGATTTACTTGTGATCTGGTAAAGAACTTAACGCACATTATAATTGAGCACACTCACAGCGCAAAGCTGATTGAAGAATTGTCCCATTTATTTTATACAGACAAGTACATCCCTTCTCAGATGGCTGGCTAAAGATGACATGGAATGTTACAGTAAGATTTGTTTTCTTGCATAAAATCCTCACTGTTGAAAATGTTGCAAAAGTCTAAGTGTATTTTTAAGACTGATAAAGCCCCAGTTTTTGTCTCTTTTTTTGTTTACATCATCAACACTATCACCACACACCCAGAGGCAACACTGCAATTTTTTTTTTTTTTTTTAATCTGTGTAGTTAACACAAGAGTGCAGCCAGTCTGTATGAGAATGGAGGGGGCAGAGGCGTTATCAGCTCACATGAGAAGCATACGATGATGCGTATGAAGGTCAGGTTCATTGATGTGGTCCGAGCGGGCCTTGAATCTCTGTTCACCGTGGGTTGCTTCATGTCACCGTAGATGGGTCTCACATGGAGTTCATGTCCGTGCGCTTGTGAAGCACGTGGGTCAAGAAGACACATTCAAGACTTCTTCATAATAAAAAAAAAACAATGATCTCAGCGCGAGCCTGGTCAGGACTCTCCGTTCTGGACTCTGGAGACGGGTGGCTGCATAAAGTCTTTGAAGGGCCCAAGGGCCTCTTTCAGGGCTGAGCTCACTTCAGACGAGGAGCATGTAATGCACTCTACCAGCGTGGGGTACAGGGCAATCACCTGAGCCCATGTGTTGCCATCCACTGCAGGCGGTAAACAAAAGAATCGCAGAGGAAGAGGAAGAAAAAAACAAAGGAGGATTGGGGATGGGAGGGAGAGGAAGAAAGAGAATATAAACTGTAACAGAGGGCAATCAAAGAAATAATTTCCTTGATAAAATTCCCACAGGCATATGGAAATGAGTTTTGTTCTGAATAAAGGGCAATGTAATGCAAACATCTTGAAGGGCACTTCAAAAACGCAATTTCACTTGTCTCTCTTCAATCTATTGCGGTACAAAAAAAATCACTTCTTGTAATTGACCTTGCTGGAAACATAAACAGTTCTACCGAGATTAGAGATAAAACTCATGTGAAAAACGGTCCCAACTGTACTCTGACACATTTATCTGAAATGAATAGATGATAGATATGGTGGCATTATTGTATTTTTTTTCCATTATGTCTCCTCTTTCCAAGATCTATTTAATCCTTGACACAGTTTGATACTCACCATTTTCGGGCTGCGTCTTTTTAAGCGAGTCCATCAAAGTGCTGATAGCTTTCAAGACAAAGATAATCTCTGTCACTTGTTGCCTAAAATGAAAAAAGACCACAGACCCTCATTAGCTACTGTGACATGCAGAAGAGAAAACCTGTAGATGCTCCAACTGTGGGACAAGTGGAAAAAAAACAAGGAACACCCTTATAAGTGAAATGATGACAGAAAAAGTTACAATTAAAGCCACTATTTGTAAGTTTTCTCTGCAGCTGAACGTGATTTCTTGCTGGAAGCAAGTGGTGGTGATGGTTGCTTGACAAGAGCTTCAGCCATTGTTGTCTTTACAATACAAGAGGTTATAATCCCCCCACTGAGCAGCGCTATGTCTTCAGTGACGAGACGGGCCGGGGCTAGCTGGTTAGCACCAGCTAGCTTCAGTAGAGGAAAAGATGTGATAAAGACAAGAGGTAACACTGGTGTTGCTTTCCACATCTGAAGACAGCTCTTGGTGAATAAAGGAATGTTAATGCTAGCTATGTAGCAATAGCAAAACTTATAAATAGCTCCTTTAAACAAACAAGCTAATACAGAATGAAATTAGCAAAGTTCATGGAAACGGTGACTGACGGTCTGAGGGACTTTATATGATTACACTGTATAGCTACCACATTTCATTTTCTCTCACTATACAGGAGATAGTAGGCAAATTATTACAGTGTGTCCATGATAACACAGGGTATTCAACTTTGTCTTCTGATTTAGTTTATCTAGTCTTTTGGGCCACAGGCCTATTTTTCTTGCTTATCAAATATTAATGATTATCAATAATATGTATTTAACCTAAGAGATATGAAGCCCTTGTTTGACACTTTTATTGAAGTAGTTTGATTAAATCAAAAATCTGCCTGAATAAATATTTGACCGGTGTGTACAAGTCGTCAGATTTATGTGAACTCAGTGTAGCACATATAATTTTTGTATTATATTATCAATTTCTTTGTAAAAACAATTGGTTACTTTTCATATTTTCTTGGCATACTTATTTTGCTCTTCCAGTTAAGCTGTTTTTTTTTTTTTTACATGCTCTGATAATACAATCAATGATTTTCTCACTCTTAACATTCATATATATGCTAGTGTTCAAAATATTGATCGGCTGTTTTTAAGCAACCCTTCCATTTGCTGTTCATGCATACATTCTAATTATCCGATTTTTCTCAACTCCCCCATCATCCCATTTTCTGTACTAATGGTGCAATTTCCCCGTGGGCACCATTTAACTTCTATCGTGTCTTAGAAAAACAATTTATTGCAGTTAAGAGTTACACCCAACACTAAAACACAGTGTGTGAAACTGGATATAAGTATAGTGGTTTTGTGTTGTTTACAAAAGAGAAACAGAACAATGATGGATGGAGCTGGGGTGGTCTAGGTTTTGCATTGCAATATCTCAGTGGTTAAATCATGGAGCTGACAGTCGGACCAGTTTGAAGCTGAATTCCTGATGAAGATATGTGTCCAAAGACATGTTTAAAAAAAAAAAACCCAGGTGTTTCTGCTGGTGCACCGTGTGGTTCTGTGTTGAGAGGTGTAGGGAAAGGTTTACCTGGGCAAGGGGCAGCGTCCACTCAACCTCTCGTCCTCCACATAGCGCCGGAGAACATCCTGGGACCTCTTGAGGAGAACAGAAAGCGCCATGCGAGAGATGTATCCCTCCTGTGGGGTGGACACCTTGTTGCTGAAGGAAAACTGCAGCAGTGTCTCAAAGCAGACTTTGGAAAACTCCTCCCTCATCCGCACATCGATCTCTGCCTCTGTCGAAAGAAAACCATTTGCATTTCAGGCATTTAGCAGATGCCACTCTCTGGGGTGATTTACAATGAGTGCACAGAAGGGGTTTTACTGTCTTGCTCAACACATGAAGAGTTTGACAGGAGCCATTGTTGCTGGTGAGCCACAGGGAGGGCTTTTGCAACGAAGCCTGATCACAGTAAGATTCCTCCAACAATGTCTAACCAGCTCTTGTCCACCCTGCTGTCCCGTTAGTGGCAGAAATACAAGTTAAAAATATAGCTGGATTAATTTTAGCTGCCAAAGTCACATCTTACCTGTGAACGAAGGAGACTGTGAGTGAATGGAACCTTTATTGAGCATAGCCATGATCTGCCCAACAAAGTCTTTGGGGATGAAATTGGCAAAAGGTAAAATTTCTGTGCTGATCAGCTGAACCACCTAAAATGAAGAGGACACAATGGTGATGCTGACAATGGTGAACTCACCAAATCATGTTGACATACCAGATGGTAGAAACAGGTATTTACCTCTACATCAATAGCTTCATTCTTCTGAAACTCCTGGATGGACAGGTTATCTGGAGGTGTGCTACAAAAGGAAAATAACCAAAACAATGAGCTTCCTACTCAGACTTTCCAAAAATATTCATATATAGAAATGCAGATCTAAACTTGAGGCTTTCTTAATCTATACCTTTTGGTAAAGAGAAAGTCTTCAAAGGCATTGGCCAGCTCTGGCCACATGGTGTCGAACTTCCCAGACGAGGCGTGCTGGCGTGCCACCGGCAGTCCAATGGACAACACCTTGAGCAGAGACGAAACGGCGAGCTTCCAGGTGCTCTCCGATGGACAAGCATACTTCAAACCCAAGGGCATTCTTAAAGTCTTGAGGATGAAGGGAAAAAGAAAGGAAGAGACAGGGAAAGCGATAGATCGTGAGAATGAAACACCTCAAGGTAAAATCTTTACAACATACTGGAGTAACCTGAAAGCCTTTCACCCTCTTGTCTTTAATACTAAAATGTAAAAGGACTCTAATACAGAGTTACCATCAAAGCAGTATTTGTAGACATTTTTGCACCAGGCAGAGCCACTTCAAGTTTCATTCTACAAAATCAGGAAATGTAATAGAGCATCTTTTCGACCAAGTCCTCTTTTCAGAGAACAGCTGGGTTCCCCAAGGTTGAGGTTTTACAAGTATCGCTTTCTTGTTTTGGAGACAAAAAAGGGGTGGGAGAGAGATTTGGATCTGTCTGTAGGGAACCTTCGTAATAGTTCCTTGGCAAATACACTCTCTTCTGCTTGGGGTTTCCTATGAACATACTATGGGAAAAGAGCAATTGAATGCAGGTGTCAGAAACTGGATAAAATGTCAGATTAAGAAGTTTACCCTTCCGATGACTTGCACTAACAAAATCTTTTGGTTTTTGACAGAATGCATTAAAAAAAGGTTTGGGAATCTTAACACTTTTGGGCATCAACTGCTTGGCACATTTGCTGCATGGAAGTTGTAAGTCTTGAGATTAATGCTGTCAGGTCAGAGACAAGTAAAGTGAAAGTTGCCCAGAGGCTGCTGGACATTCACCGAGTCCTCAGACAGCAAACAGAATTAATTAGTGATTTCAAAATATACCACACTTATTACATTCAAAGCTTCTCTTGGATTCAGAAAGTAACTCACTCACAGCATTCATTTAGTCTCTTCCTCACTCAGTCATGGTTAATCCATGCCTGCCCCTTAGAGGCTGTTAGAAGACAAAACTGAACTGAACAAAATGACTCACTTCCTTTATTTATCCAATACTTCTTAACTGTCTGCTGTGAATCTTTTTGTTTAAGCCATCAAAAACTGACTGTTTGACCACTGGGGGGAAGCGCAACAAGCTATAAACACAACACTGACGTATTATCACCTCAAAGATGATATGCTGCATCAGCAAACAGTTACCTTTTTAAACATCCAGCAGACACTGATCAAAATTGGAATTTAATTCTAAGTCATGGTTCTGGGCACCGTGGATGTAAGTCCAATATTCACCGTCCTTTTCGCTCCATTTTGCGCTCCACCAGGTCCTGAAGGAATTACTTGGCTCTTTAACTGCTAAATACTCCATTATGTTCACTGGCTACTGTAGTGGCCAACTTTGACTGTGGTTTTAAAGCTTTTTTGCTGAAAACAGATACTCAAGTTTAGGTTTATTGTCATTCCCATACAGATGCATGACATACAGAGAGCAGTGAGAAACAATGAGATGAAAGATGCTAAAAGGCTTAGTGGAGCTTAGGTGAAATGCAGAGTCGGGTGATAATTCTCTGTGGGTTTGTCACTATGAGAAACTAACTCCAGATATATACAGTTATTTGATCCATTTGAACGGTGCAGCAGCAGTTCTTTAAATTGCAAAACCTCCTACCACCACAGAACATTTTTATCACTGCACAGGGTTCAACAATAACTGGTGCTTAATGGCGACCAGTACACAGTCATGTAGAGGAAGTAGACTTCTGCCCTCATGGGTCAGCGCTAAAAAAAACTAACAAAAACCATAACCATATAAACATAGTTACGACTCAATGCGAAACGCTTGTGAAAAACACTTTAGAAGTGCTTTGATTCTGGTCATATGTTTTGAGATTCATTTAATCCAACATATTTTTTGTTGATTTTTTTTTTTTTCCCTAACAAGTCTATCAATTCCAAGACTGAACTAGGAGTTTCGTAACCATGGAAACTGAACACCCAATCCTGGTGAAAATACCTTGATGATGTTCTGCAGGACCTTTTCATTGATGACAGCTTTGTGGCACGCAGTTTTGTGGTACAGGTCCACCACCACCTCCAAGGAGCGCTCAGCAAAGGGCACATAGTTTAAGGCAACCCATTCGGCCTGCAGGGCGAGAAGGTTTAACAAGAAGAACTAACATTAGTCAAACAAATCTGGAAAAACCAATATCCCTACTTTTTGGGAGAGCCACACTGAAAGCAGTTTTTAAAGGCACACTTTGCAGAAGTAACACACACTTGTTTTAAAATCACAGTGACAATTAGTCTGCTTAAAGGTTTGGTAGGCTTATATGAGTACAGCTGAAATGTTATAGCCAAAAAAAAAAAAAAAAAAAAAAGACTCAATGTCACAAAGTGTGTCTTTAAGAAATATAAACGGGACCACACGTGTGTATATGAACATCACCAGAAAACACAAAATCAACTGAAAATGGAACTGCACAGGGACTGTGCACACAGAGGCAATAACCACCAGTTAGTGGCAGGCAGAGAGGGGGAGCATGGAGTGAGTGAGAGATGCAGATGAGACGTGAGAGCCTACCATGCGGTGTGATATCTCACCTACCGCAGAGGGTAGGTCATCACCATTCAGCACAGCTTAGTACAACTATAGAGGGGGGCTGAAGGAGATGATGGAACTCACCGGTGCAAACAGCTGGATCTAAAATGGTAATCCAGTGAGTAGTCCCAAGAAACAGAATGAGAGAAGATCGCAATTAAACTGGTGTTTTGAAGTTATATCAAATTTGCAGTGGCATGTTGGGTAAATAATTTTCAATAATCAGGACAAATTTAGGGCAAAAACACTCACTCCTAGCACCAAGGACATCTGACAACACTACTTAAAGCCAAAAAGGCAGTTCAGACCACCCATAACCTTTGTTTGGCTGGTTGGGAATTTTGTTTGACCCTCTCGCTTAAACAATTTAGGCCGATTCAGATCAACAAAAATGTCCAGTATAGGAGCTGCGGCTGGGCCCCCCATGCAGGACTAACAGGCTGACGTAAGGATTTGAGGCTTGTCATGTATAGCGCTAACATTTCTCGGCACTGCCAGTTAGATCAAGACGACTTGCAGCATTCTCCTGAAGGCACAGCACCTGCTGGATTGTATAGGTTTCCAGAACAGGGAGTAAGAAAGAGACTGATATGTACAGAACAATGTTGTGAAAAGACTCTCCTCTGTACTTGAGAAGAAACGAGTGGGTGATTGTGGTTTCATAAATGAAGTAATTTTGCTCAAGATCACTGGGTTCCTTGGAAATAACCTTTTCTTTTTTTTTTTTTTTTTTTT
>NW_019522827.1:1724711-1726425 GCF_002814215.2 Seriola lalandi dorsalis | reverse complement strand
GGGGGGGGGGGGCTTCATGAACATCAAAGAAGACGGATGACCTTGTTGAGAATGGCTGAAGAGAGAAGGGCGATGAATAACAGTGTACACGCTCCAACATTTTAATGAAAGGAACTGTAAAAAGAAATTGCAAATGAAAACAAAGCAGTCCAACAGCCAAGTCCATGTCCCCCTACCTGGTTGTATTTGGCATTGGCCACGTGTTTGGTTTCCATCCTGCCGTACTGAGGAGGCTTGCAGGAGAACTCCACGAAGAGTAGCAGCTGTTCAAAGATGGCCGGGTACATGACCTGCAGGTTCTCCGGGCCCACACAGATGGCCTGCAGCAGGGGGGGAGAGGGAGGAACAAACACTGCTGACATCCACCGCGGGACTGCATATTGCATAATTTAACAGACTAACATACCGTTTCCTGGGCTGAGTTGACACAAAATGGGAAGAAATAAGCTTGGGACGACAGGTAGTGCTAAAGGCTGCATTTCTTAAAGACACGGTATTCATGACAGAGAGGACTAGAGTCACAGTATCGATTCAAGGTGTCAATTAAAGGTACAAGGACATGTTTTATCAGTCAAATAAAAATGTCAGCAATTCTTAGCTATTGTTTTACAAAGAACTAGAACTCACACCTTGCATTCTACAACTCCTCCGACCAGTCAAGTTGCAGTTTAGATCCATGTCTGTCCAGACGCATATAATATATGTAGAAGACTTTAAAGGAATTTAAGGTATTAAGTGAATTTTAGGGCTGAACAATATGTAAAAAAAAAATAATAATATTGTGATAATTTTGGCAGATATTACGATTGTGATGTGATTATGATTACGATTTCAGTTAGAATGATCATTTTTGCATTTCATTTGATTTACAACTTTTTGGGTCTTGTACCAAACAAGCATGTTCCTTTACATCTGGAGAATATGATTTGCAGGCCACGGCATCTCTATAACTTTACAATGCTTCATTTATGGTATGTTGTGACACATTTTACCTTTATCAAAAAAAATTGCAGCTCCTGTGATTTTAATATTGCACTTGGCCATATTTCGATAATGTTTTGATCAATTGTTCAGCCCTAGTGTATTTTTATTCTAGTTATAGCTAAAAATGAATGTGTGTGCCAAATTAGAAAAAATTCCCGTTCCTGAGATATCGTATTTATGAGGCGGACAACCAGCGCAGAAGCATAAAAACTGGCTCCTTGGTTCCACATTCTAAGGATTTCCTGCTTTTCTCTGTTTTATAATATTTGAAAAACAACTTTGGATTCTTTAATTAAAGAAACCTGAGAAATTGTGGTATGTGCCCCTAGGCCACCACGACAACCCACTTGGCTCATTTGGATGCTGCATATCCATAAGAAGATACACTTGTGGTTTTAAGAACCAAAAACTCTCAGTCTCAATGTAGTTTTACATCTCCTCTCTCAGGCGTCTCTCTGGAGCCCTAGTAACAACAGGTTGGTAGGCGAATCAGGATGGAGGGTGTGTGCCTCTCTTTGATACTTTCACAGAATAATATAGACCATAGACCTGCTTTATAATCAAAAAATACATGAAAATCTCACTTCATACAATATGGGATCTCTAAAAGACTTTTTGGTACCATTTTTCTTTTGTTTACTGATAAGACAGGTGCTCTGCCCACCTTCTGCAAAACATCTAGAGCGGTGAGCACAGCTTCCTGTAAGCTGGTGAGCACTGCCTCAGTGTA
>NW_019522827.1:1636431-1724691 GCF_002814215.2 Seriola lalandi dorsalis | reverse complement strand
GCATCTCTATAACTTTACAATGCTTCATTTATGGTATGTTGTGACACATTTTACCTTTATCAAAAAAAATTGCAGCTCCTGTGATTTTAATATTGCACTTGGCCATATTTCGATAATGTTTTGATCAATTGTTCAGCCCTAGTGTATTTTTATTCTAGTTATAGCTAAAAATGAATGTGTGTGCCAAATTAGAAAAAATTCCCGTTCCTGAGATATCGTATTTATGAGGCGGACAACCAGCGCAGAAGCATAAAAACTGGCTCCTTGGTTCCACATTCTCAAATTTAAGGATTTCCTGCTTTTCTCTGTTTTATAATATTTGAAAAACAACTTTGGATTCTTTAATTAAAGAAACCTGAGAAATTGTGGTATGATGGATGGAGGGTGTGTGCCTCTCTTTGATACTTTCACAGAATAATATAGACCATAGACCTGCTTTATAATCAAAAAATACATGAAAATCTCACTTCATACAATATGGGATCTCTAAAAGACTTTTTGGTACCATTTTTCTTTTGTTTACTGATAAGACAGGTGCTCTGCCCACCTTCTGCAAAACATCTAGAGCGGTGAGCACAGCTTCCTGTAAGCTGGTGAGCACTGCCTCAGTGTAGGAGGGGAGAATGAAAGGTGAGGCATCACTGCTGATAGGCACAGACACAGCCCCATGGAGGATGACCCCCAGCTTCTTCAGGTCCTCCATACTGAAGTTGGCCTTGATGTGCTGGTAGAGTGCTGGGAAAATCTGTATCAACGCTGTGAGGAAGGGCTGGCTGGGGATAAAGGAGAGCTTCTCTGTCGGGCCATTGGGCGGCCTCGTGCTGTCCGTTCCTGTGCGATACCACGTGTTCCACGCTGACCACCACAATGCAGAGTCCTCTAAGGCTGACTCCTCCCCTGGGGGAGGGGCCTGCAGCTCTGCGCCATTATAACGCGTCAGCCGCTCAACTAGCGAATCTGAGCGCACCAGGGGTCTGCCAGGGCCAGACGCTGAGAGTGGGTCGATGAGCACCGGGGGGACGCCCATAGCAGCTAGTGCGTCACTTGCTTTGTCCGAGTCTTTCACAGGTGTGACGATCTGTAGGATTTCTTGAAAGCTCTTGAGGGCGGCCAGGGAGACCTCGTTGTTTTTGCTCAGAGCGGCTGACTGAATGTGGTTCAGCAGCACCTCCCAGGCCTCGAAGAAATCACCTGCAGATGAACAGCAAAATGATGGAAGACAATTAGCACTTACACAGGTGTGTCTGGTTTCCTCTTATCACATTGTGTTAATATGAATATGACCCTGTTACACTGATATTATATTGCCAGCTAGTTATTTATTCTACCTAGGTTTTATGTAGGAAGGAAAGGTGTCCTCTATTCCACTAAGTGATTTTATGCGTAGTAGGCTGGAAATGTGTTAGAAATGAGTCACCTGTTGGAAACTGGCACTGGCTAAAATATTATTCTACGAGATGAGAGTAATTAACGAGGAGCTCACGTTCTATCATTCGTATCTCCCTGGAATATTAATCCTGTCCGCATGGGGTTTAACATGATTTAATATGTGGTAATATACCAGCACAAACAGCCAGAACGTTTCTGGACTTCTGCTACACTTGGCACAGATTTATGAATACATTTCAGTATGTAATTTTTATTGTTTACAATTCCTTAGTGCCTGTGGTAACCTGTAGCAAAGTGTCATACTCTAAGTTTATGTACAACAGCATCAGAGACTGGCTAAGTATCAGCGTAGATTATGAGTGGCTCACCTAACTGCTGGAGTAGATACCGCCTTGTGTTGAAAATGCGTGCCACCCCAGCTAGCGTCAGCACCCAAGTCTCCGCCCACTGTTTCTCCGCCGTGTCACGTGAGTGGTGGATGAGGATGTTCCCGCCACCAGACTCGATCTTCTCCTTGTCCGCTGTGGTGGACGACGTCCTCACGCAGTCCAGCAGGTGGAACAGCACCTAGTGGTGACACAGAAATAGTTCAACCAACAGCAAAGTGAATATCGGTGCATTTTGGAAATGGCCGCTCTTCAAAGAAAGCACATCTAGAGCTGTTTCTACAATAATTACGGTTGCAATCAGAAAGTATAGATAACGCTAAAAGAAAATTTTTAAATTTTGATATATTACAGAAAATTGGAGGCAATATTAAATATCTTGGAGCATTTCCCTGAATGAATGCCTGTATTGTAGTTTTTCTGTACAAACAAGATGGACGACAGCTTCCTCCACTGAAATTATATCAAATGACAAATTCTTGCATGCTACCTTCCAGACCACAATATGCCATGTTGGCTGCTGCAGCAGGGTCCCGTGGGCAGCGATGGTGGAGAACAATGTCTGCCCAGCACTTTTACGCACAGCGGGCCGTGGGTCGACACACAGTTCGCCCAGCTTGGCGTACAGGCACAGCCACAGGCAGTCAAAGGGAGGGGCGGGGTGGAATGGCCTGTTCAGGGTCTCTCCTCTCTCCTGGGCCTGCTTCTGCAGAGCTTCCTCCTCCCTCCCCAACTCCTGTGTGATGGCTTCGCCCCTTTGGAAGAAGTAGTCTGAAATGTTCCACTGTGGGTGAAAAAGGGAAGTTGGGGGCCCGGGAGTGGAAGGGATAAATTGGAGAGGATGGTTGGCAAAATGCTTCTGGTGGTTTACCTATCCTATTACCATAAAGTAATCTCACAGGAACTGCCACACTCCCAGAGAAATAATCCTGCAAACCACAGATCAATACCAGGTTTTGCATGTCCTGAATACTGTACAACATATCTAGAAAACGTCAGAGCAGCAGTTGAGTGCTGTTAAATTAGATACAATCATGCAAAACAAAGGATCATGTGATATTATAATTGTTTAATCACATTCAAACTCCTTCGGAAAAGAAAACTGTCTGACCTCACATGACAACTTTCTCTGTCAGTACAGACATGTTTCATCTTTATAGTTACACACACATTCATGCATAATCTACTAGTGGCCACTGAAATGCCCAGCAGACTGCTGATGTCAAAAGTTTTCTAAGCATCTTTACAGTACGTTCTATGTGAGAGCAGAAAACGAACTGCTATCAATAAACCTGCCTGTGTGTCTAAGCATAACCCTCAAAGATAAAAACATCTGTTATCTAACCAGTAGGCCGATGGAGGTGAGGCTTATGTTGAGCTCCTGGTTCTGCAGGCCGAAGCTGCCGGCTACATCCACTACGATCTGGAGGCACGTGCAAGGCATGGTGGGCAGGAAGTCTGTCACCACCAACTGCAGGCACTGGAAGGCTGTTCGGATCAATGACTCGCTGATGGAAAATAAGACACATGGCCCATTTGTTCGTTTGGTTTGTTGAATTACTTTCAGTGTAACAACAGTATAAGAAATAAAATATATGCATTTATCTTCACCTCCTCCTTTGTGCTCTTACCCTTGATCATTGCGAATGGCTCCTATGACACCCAAGACGAGGGGCCACCCGGGCCCCAGGCTGTCACCCTGGCTCTGCAGGATCTGCAGGACACTCTCCAACTGTTTCTGGCGGATGTCTGCATGCAGCACGTTAGACAGCTCCTTCAGGGGGTTCAGCAACAGAAGCTGCAGCCGCTTGGGGATAAAAAAAAAAGGAGAGAGCAACTGATCTGTTAACTGACAGACAATTATCTGCAAAAATTTAATTTGTACTTTATAAATTATGCGATTACAATACATTACAACCCAGCACAGATATTCAAAATGTAGGACAGTTCAATGTGGTGAAAGCATCTAAAACTCATCTTTATTAAGCTCATTTATTATATCCGGTTTGGGTGAGATATATAGTGTGTGGGCAGGTGTAAAATCAGTTAACTTCCATCTGCTGTTAGAGTTGTTAAATACAAGTGAGACACAGATGACGATACAGATTTAAGGGAAAACCTGCAAAACATAATAAATATAGATGCTTAAGAGGGTCACTGTTAAAAAATATTTATCTATGCATGAATTAATGACTGCAAAATTAATTTTGGCTGCGCAGTAGCAGACAGACATTCAATTTGTGCCACTTACCCAGTTAGTATAACTGCCAATTTTTTTTTTTTTTTCCTTCTTTTTTTTATCTCCACTCTCCATTCCATAACACTTTGTGTATTTTCTACAGGACAGTCATCATTTTTATGGCTCTGTGCTGTTCTATTAATCTCCACACAGTTGCTCTGCCCTCTTTTAGATAAGCTCTGCACCAGTCCTTTTATCTGTCTCACTCAGGTGAAGGTCACAGACTCTGTGTTTGTGAGCAACAAGAGAAACTAACTGTGCCATCTCAGTTTTGCACGTTAAAGAAATCTGTCATGACTTGCACTGCGATTTCTCAAATGTCAGCATTAGAAAACAAACAATACTGAGGAGTGAATACCAGAGAATACGCCTTCGTAAAGCAGACTTTTTGTAATTTTGATAACATCCACCTGTTGTGTTACCGACCTGATTTTGGGCCAGCGGAGGGTCGTGTTTGTAAGCCAGGCCAGCTTTGATGAGCGCCGTCAACGCCTCAGCCCCCCACTCTCTCATCCTGGAGTTTGGGTGCTGGCAGACCTGCAGGACATATCACATATACACACAAATGCATACACACGCAAGAAACAACAGAGCTGATGCAGAGGCTGTTCAGAGCAGTGTTTCCCCACAGTGGTCACAGTGGGTGGGTGTGAAACAAGTGGATGAAATAAACCACAGACTGAGTGGTAGAGACTGGGATCCCCCCTGTGATACCAGGATATGCTGTGACAGAGTGTAATCATGAGAGCTAGTATAGATACACATGGAGAGGCCTGGCTCAGCAGAGAAAAGTACCGCCGCTAGTGTGGTACAAAACCTTCTTCAGGCTTCTGCTTGAAGAATCCCAATAAAAATTCAATATTTTTACCTTCATAATTAATCATCTCCGGTCTATAGGGAAGTTTGTCAAACTCATGTTTTTATTGTATAGCAGTCAGACCAAACTGTACATACTGTAGCTGTGCTCCTCCAGAACCAAACTGGTCCATGTGTGTCTACTGAATTATTTGAAGCCCTGCATAATGATTAACGTCTCATATTTTAATCTAGATCTTTGTCATAACCTACATCCGTAATAAAGGTGATGATTTCCTATAAATATAAAAAGAAAATCACTGAAATTGAATTTGAACAAGCCTGCAAAGAAAGATAAGCAGCATCAAGTAAAAACACTTTGCAGGTGCAGCTTTAGATTCTGACTGTGCGACAAATCAGAGCTTCACATTGCAAATTGCTCACAAGAAGAACACAAAAATCAAAGACTGGTAGCGGAGCAAACGCACTGTGGACACATTCTGACACAGCAACCTCTCAGCTCCCAACATGTCGCTGCCAGACTGAGACAACAGATTGGAGTAAAGAAAGAGATGAGAAAGCCAGTGATTAAGGAGGAGAGAATCTGAACTTACCTTCTGCAAAACAGACAGGATTGCAAAAAGAGAGAGAGAGAGAGAGAGAGAGAGAGCGAGAGAGAGAGGGGAGACAGACAAAGAAAATGTGAAGAAAACCTCCAAACACACACCTTAACACACATATATAAAAAGAGAATCCTCTTACATGAGGACATAATTGCCAACAAATACAGAGTGTAGTAAAAAAGTAAAAACTACAGCTTTTCTAATACACAACTGAATCGTTCATACGTTCATCAATAGGATTTTAAACTAAAAAATGTGATACTAATTAAAAAACTTTCAGCTTTTCTACAGCTTGTTCAACTATTTGTCTCCTGCATGACTAAACTGCTAGACTCAAGCCTGAGTCTCCGTGTTGCTGCTTGCAGCTATGATTTCAAATTTTACTGTGGCTGGGCTCATGTGCTCCAGATTCCATGGAAAAAGTGGCATTATTATTAGAGCCTTGTTGGTGAGTAAAATAACCAAAAGGTCTCGCAGAGGAAGAAGAGCAATTATTTTTGAAATTTTTTTTTTAACTTTTTTCATTCATTATTTTGAGAGTTTGGTTCCAAATTTTCAATGAAGGTCTCTAGTGAGATCATTGAAAATTTGAAACCAAACCAACCGGCACTGGAAAAGTAACAATTACTGATTACTGAATTACAGAATTCAATTCTACTAAATTTGTCTCTGGTGCCTATTTGAGGTCAAAATCCTGGTTCAGGCATTTATAAAGTTATTCTTTATTTAACTTTGTACCTTAGTGAGTCTAACCTAAGAGTAACCAGTAAAATAAATTGCTCTTATAAAGTGTTAGTATGTGTAGTAGTAGTGTACAACCTTGGTTGACATTTATGAAATGTGAGTATGAATAAACTGAAGTGTGGTGATACCAAAAGTGTTTTAGAACAGAGCTTTTTATCTGCACCTCATGGGCTACAGCTCTGAGTAGATGTTGTCAAACATTTGTCATTTTGACTTGATATGTTACCTCAAGTAAGTGGCCTGTCAGAGGCCTCCACAGAATCTCTATGCGGTCCATGTTGACTAGGCCAGTCTCCAGGAGCTTGGCCACAGCAAACAGAGACGGTTCCTGAAAACAAGACAAGAAAATAGAAACTGTGGGTAAACACTACTGGAATCCTTTCCTTCTAACCTTTCTGGTTGAATACATAAGTAGGGGCTCTGTATGTGTCCAAGTGCACAAATATGCTGCTTACAGTCCCGTACTAGGACTTTTGTCAAAGGAACTGGCACATTCACCCTTTCATTTGTTTAAGTATGTTGTTAATGTTCACTGTTAAACTACTACATAAATACAGTTACTCTTTAAGTTTATAAAGAGTAAAAAGAAGTATTACTTCTGATAAATTCGCCAAATCCAAATCCAGTTTCAACTTGTAGTAAAATACAGAGATTCTTTACCTTGTTGTTTCCATAAGCCATTTCCATGGCTTCCAGGGAGAGGGAGCAGAGAGCGTTGATCAGGTGATGGAGGGAGACATCATCCAGGTACCTAGATCACACAAAATACTTACTGCATATTGAAGAATTCACATTGTTTACTGTAAACACATTGAGCACAGTGGTTATTCTCCAGTGCAATGAATATTTATGAGGATGAACAACTCTTTTCCAAACCAGAGTACAAAGATTCAAGTTGTGATTTTATCATTCATTATGTTTAAAAGGGTAAAACGTTTACTGAGTTTGGAGACACAAAAAATCATTTTTGTTGACCAGATGTGACATTTACCAGCCCCTAGATTTCTTAAAAAAAACATCTGCATATCCGCTATTTAAGAGCATATGGATACATAATTTTATTCATATTCTGTGTGTGTTGGTTTTCACAGATGCAACACTGGTCCTTACTGGGAGCTCTCGAACAGTCTGGACAGAATGTTGGAGATGACGGGCAGGTCTGTCATCACTGCTGTGGTCAGCACCTGTTTACGGTAAAGACACAAATACAGTGTATACAAAATACAAGACAGTTAGCTCGTCGCCAACAATGAGGTGAGAAACACACAGTACAATGCACGCTCAGCACGCTATATACTCACTGTGCTGGGTCCCTCCACAGCTCTGCCCGGCTTCAGGGCACCACCCACGCCCGGCTTCAGTCCCAGGATCCAGACTAAATGCTGGGAGAGAAAAGTGAGAGGATGAGGTTGAAAAGAGGAGAGAGTACATAAACATCATCTGACAAGGTCAAGAAACAAACACCGAAGACTGTTAGACAATGCAAATTATTCACCCTAAATGAGAAGATAATTTAGATCAGCTCAAGGCCATTTCTTTCCTGACTGACAGTTGAAATAGAAATATCACTTTGCTTTATGAAAAGAGGATGTGTACATGAATAGGTGTGTGAAACAGAGAGAATAGGGAGTGTCAATGTCTAAGTCGATTAAGATGTGCGCGTTCATGTGTGTGGTGATAGTAGTACCTGCAGGGTAGCCAGCACCAGCTGCCAGGAGGTGCCCAGCACGGCCCCATGGCAGTGAGCCAGGTTCAACAGTGTTCGCATACACTGGATGTTCTTTGCAGTCAGCTGACAGAGGGACACACAGTTAAACTACAGTACATTTTAACGCACGTCATCAGGAACTTAGCAGAGACACTTCTCCAGAGAAAACTACAATGAGTGAAATAGAAGAAAATGGTCAAACTTTCCGTCTTACTAAAATTATAGGCTGAAGTTCAACAGTCACGGCCATGTGACCATAGTGACAGAAAGGAGCGGGGTGAATACATGCACATAGTGTGAGAGCTAAATTATTATTAGAATGGGGAGAATTGTAATTACAACATAATGATTCCCAGTCAGGATCAAGGTCACCTCCCACGGATTTTAAAACGTTATTGCCCTCAGGGGAAATTTATATGCACAGGCTTGCCTGCTTATGTTCATAACAGTTGTCCCTTACCTGAATGGTGACTTGAGCGACAAAGTGCATCTGTTTTTATGTGGGCGTATTATAAAGGGCGTGTTTTGCATACTATGCATATTAATATCGCACACAAATTGCTTTGCATTTTATTTTATCTGAGAGTATGTGTGTGTGTGTATGTGGGTAGCTAACTGCTCAGAAACTTTAAAAAACAGCATGCAGGATTGCTGTTTTATCAACTGCACCATTGAGTGATTCTTCAGGTTATATCATAGACACTGTAAGCAAAGCAAGCAAACCTTTATTTATACTGCACATTTCATTCCAGGTGGAAGCACAATGTGCTGCACAAAGCATGAGTTATCACAG
The DNA here is from genome assembly GCF_002814215.2 of Seriola lalandi dorsalis. NCBI lineage: Eukaryota > Metazoa > Chordata > Actinopteri > Carangiformes > Carangidae > Seriola > Seriola lalandi. The sequence goes on along the minus strand of NW_019522827.1, from coordinate 1,716,014 downwards.
AAGGTGCAACCACAAAAACTATGTGGATAGTGTAAAGATAAAACATTAGAGACAAATTAAAACACACATATAAATGATACATATGAATTAAAACCCATTAAGAAAGAAAATCGGTAATAAATCAGTAATAATAAGATATGTAAGTTCAAACTATTAGTAAGTAGGAATAAAATATGATTAAATAAAATACTAATTATACTAATAAAATAGTAAGACATATAAAACCAAAAAAAGGAATAAAATTAAAATAAAATGGTAAATTAAGACGAGCAAACCAGACTACTGGAAAGCGTAGCTAAGAAAGTCATGTTTTCAGTTTACATTTAAATGGTGATAGCGTAGGAGCACCTATAATATGATTAGGTAGCATGCTCCAGTGACTTGGTGCATTAAAGCTGAAGCCAGTTTCACCAGTTCTTGTGGACACCCGGGGAATAACCAGACAGCATGTTCCAGCTGACCTGAGTGGTCTAGCTGGCTTATAGCTCTCAAGCAAGTCAGAGAGATACTGAGGTGAAAGACCATGTATGGCCTTAAAAACAAGCATTCAAATTTTTGAATCAATTCTAAAAGTTACAGGAAGCCCATGTAACGACCTCAGCACGGATGTTATATAGTCGTAGCTCTCAAATTCCAAATTGAAACAATCGAAACAATTTGGTGCATGTTAAATCATTTGGTCTTGACTCAGTCTGGACTTGGTCTTGGGTCTGATCTGACAGTGTTCAGTCTTAATGTTCATGGCTGCAGCCCTCTCATCTCTCCTCCCTTAGAGTAATCAGGGTGTTAATCCTCCCCAGCAGCTACAGTTTTCCTTTCTTTTGCAGCTGCTGCCTTCTTTCTGGAAAATGATTGTTTGTGTAATTTGTCTTGATTATGTGATGTCTGTGAGCTTTGTTTTTGGAGAACTGCTACATAAATTAAATTATTAAATGTCAAGTGTAACCGCGGCCCCTTCATAATTGTGTGTCCTTACCACCACGGTGCCCTGGGGCTGGGTGGTGAGTGGCTGCCCCACAGCCACCACCTGCTGATGAGATTCACTGGAGGGGCTGATAATCTGCACGCTCTGGCCCTGGATCGAGTAGGCTGTGGAGAAGTTACACACGGACACACACATGTGCGAACACACACACACACAGACACACACAAACAGACACACACACACACACACACACAGGAGTCAAGTCTTTCGATGAGAGTCAGTAATACAAGCTTACGACATGCAAGAAAAGCTTTGTTAATTAACTCCAAGGCAAACATCCATCGCGAGTTGAGACCCAATTTGCTGGCTTTATCTCTACAAGCTAATATGCAAATGGTGAACGTCTAAGTGGTTGGTTTGAGAGCAGCTGTGTGTGTGTGTGTGTGTGTGTGTGTGTGTGTGTGTGTATGTACACGTCTACATTCCCCAGACATATTCTCCTTGGTGTTCCTAATTAGAGGCCACAGTGAAAAGTTATGGATTAACGCAATAAGAGCAGGGCAGTAGGGACGGGCAGAATGCCAGCAGTTTACATGTTAAGCTCAGTTTAACAGAATGCACATCTAACCATATGGGAGATGAGAAGTGCTCATTAATTTAACATAAATACACATGACCAGAGGCCATCCTCAGGGTTGGAAAGGAGGACTTTAAGCTGTGTGTATTACGGTTATGTTTTGGATTTCATAATGCAAACATTAAAGCAGGAGTAAAGACATGCATACCAAAATCAGCCCCAAAGGGTTTTTAGTAATACCGTGGTATTTCATGTCTATTGGTGAGAGTACCTGTATACAGGCAATTAAATGTTTTAGCCGATGCCGTGTGCAAAGAAACAGAGCTAATGGCACACCTGAGGTTCTGCTTGTGCTACGTTTTCTATGCAGTATTTAAAGTGGCGGTTGCAGCTGGAGAGCCGTACCTTTGCTGGAGAGGTTCGCGGCGTTGCTGCTAAGGACGGTCAGAGCATAGTGTGGCGGCAGAGAGGCCTTGCAGATGGCGGTGATGAAGGCGTCCCGGGGCGTCACCAGGCCGAGGCGACCACACAGCGAGGCCATGGTCAGCTCCGCCTTCAGGATGTTCTCAGTCGCCGTCTCATCGGTGCTGAAGAGACAAAATGGAAAGATGAGGAAAAGATTCATATTATGTCGGTAGTATTCTTTTATATGTATTAGCTGAATTTTTTTGTCATCATGTGTGAGCAACTACATCTAGTTAAGTGGTAATGTCCTAGCAAATGTCATCAAGGCTGATCTTGACTTTTATTCATCATTAGAGAAAGATAAGATTATTATTTAACATAGAAGATGAAAAACAAGAGAATGTGCAGTGTATTCAGACTCCATTTAAATTGTGTGTTTTCTACTGTTAAGTGCAATATAAAATATATTGTGGTGAGTGATTCATTGTGGGGCAGTTCTTCCCTGATTGAATTACTAATGTAAATAAGTCACATAACCACTGACTACAGAGCAGCAATTAGTTAATACGCAACAAACAGGTTTACCTTGCGTCCAGCAGCAGCGACAGAGCAGCCAGTAGACCACACCAACAGGCACTGACCATCTCCTCCCACACCAGGTGAGCTCCTGAGCAAGAGACACAAACTATTATTGAGTTCATCCGGGAATTATTTCACTTACGTTTAGATGGCATCACTTGGGAAAAGTGACAAGCCTCCATTTTTGACATGTCATTTGAAACAGCTATGTCTTGCATGCACTATATTGGCCACCAGGGGTCATGACAGTGCTACCACCCAGAATCCTAATGGGTTTGGTAATAAAACATAATGTGCAGTTTCTCTTTAAGATGTTATATTTGAAAATATCATCTCTTAATAATTCACACATTTAATTTCATCAGCACACCTCCTGTGTCGTATTGGAATCCCATGTAACTTGCATGCATTTCATTTTATCAGCATTTTATTTTATTTGTATCCTTCCCCTCTGAACATTTCACTGCATCATGTGAGCTTGCTAGTCTTACCACCTTACACTGTTCCTCTTGCCCATTCTTACCAGGTTGTGGCTGCCACTCCTGCTCGGGGTGAGCCTCTCTGAATTCAGCAGCGGCCTCCTCCTCCATAGCCAGTTCTCTTTCTATCATGGAGGTGATGCCTCTGACCAGGTCCAGCAAGGCGCTGAAGGCCACAGACATGGCATAGCCCTCGGGGATGGACGGGGGCTCCACCTTGTCCAGCATCTCTAGACTAGTGGATGAAAAAGAGGGACAGAGCAAATCAGATGGCGGTGAAGAGAAGTTGGTATTATGTGCTAGAATTAAATTAAGTGTATATATTTAATTACTCAAAATGAGAAAATGTTACAAGAGAAACAACATTTATGTCAATCCATTAATAACCTGTCAGTTTTCAGTTATTTTTGGGGACTGCATTCCTCTACAATAATTACTCCAGTACACCAGTTGTCCCAGGTATCCAGACCTCTTTCATAAGACTGATTTGCACCAAAAGTATTTAAATAATTTGTGTCGATTGTGTTGAGGTGCAAAACACGTCTTTTACCGTGCTGCATCATCTCACTCTTCATGCCGGAGGAAATGCCTGTATCCAAATCTGCCTTTTATCACCATAAAAATATTTCTTAAGTGCGACCATTTCTCTCTCTGGGTGACACAGAAAAACTGATGCATGCTTTTATATCCAGCAGACTGTATTACTGTAATGCTCTCCTATCTGGTTCTACCGAAAAAATGGTATAAATCAGCAACAGCTGATTCAGGACTCTGCTTGACCAGGGCCAGAAGGAGAGAACACATTACACCTGTTTTAAAGTCTTTACGGTGGTCTTAGTTTCTGTATTGAGTTTAAAAATTCTTTTACTTGTTTTTAAAGTACTTTGTAGTCTTGCACCGGCATATACAGTATGTATCACATGTTTACATTCTATGAACAAGTACAGCTCCTTAGGTCCTCTAGCACGAGTCTGTTAGTTGTTGAGAAGTGCGAGACCTTTATGTTGCGAGCCGAGGACCTGAGAGCAGCCGGAAGTGTTGACATCTTTAAACGTAAACTCAAAACGTACCTTTTCAGTCTGGCTTTTAATGTAGTATGGTTTTCAGTCAATTTATTTTATTCACTTATTTTATTGTATCTATGTATCTTATAATTAATATTCTGATATGTTTTTTTGTCTGTTTCTTAATTTTTCAAAATCTATTTTGCCGTATCTCATTGTCAGTTTTATTACTTGATTTGTCCTCTTTCTCATCAGTCATCTGTGAAGCACTTTGAGCTGCACTAACCTGTATGGAAGATGCTATACAATTGATTGATTGAAATTCTAACAAGACCACGTCTTTCACCTGGATTCTGTTGGTTTCTCTCTCTTACGAAATAAAAAGCAGCTGTTGTTCATTCTGAACTCAGAAGCATCAAGTGTGTACAGCTAACTCTCCTTCATACTACGTCTGCTCTATGCAGGCTCCAAAACCACCAGCAGTAACCTTAATTACAGAAAACAGATTCCATTACTGTCAGAGAAGACAATTTAGACAACACCTCTCCTTGTTACAAGACGGCCTCGGGCTAATAATGTAATTCTCCGTTTTAAACCTTGCTCTCCTGTGAAATACATGAGGACTAATTACAATAGTATTTTCATTCCTCGAGCAGGGTTAAGCCCTTGATCTCTGTCTTATTATGATCTGTGGTTTGAAGAAACATAGCTTCACAGTATCACTGCTCACAGGCTACAGCTGACTCAATAATGATGCTGCAAGCTTATGGTTACACCCATGAGCGGCACAGAGGTGGTAATCCCTACAACTTAACATGTTCACTTGTTATTTCTGTGTGTTTATGTGTTTTAAAGGCATGAAGTCATTGATTACACATGAAATGAAAGACAGGAAGGTGAACTTTTAAAGCCAGTGTGGTAACAGGACTTACTAAGTGGCCTTTGCGCTGCCCTGGACACTGACGGTCATGAGGGGTATCCAGGTACCTCGGTATTCAAATGCAGCCTGGGTGGTCAGGTTGCCACTGACTCCTCCTGTCCCCGGGCCGCCCTGTGCTGTGCCCTGGGCCCCTGACCCTGAGCCACCTGAACATAAAGTCAGAGAGGAGTAGGGAGGGAGAAAAGTGAATGAAACAAGTCAAATAGATGGAGTGGAATCAAGCACAGGATAAAAAAAAAAATACACTCATTCTCATGACTACTTGAACCTGTACATCAAATGAGTTAATTTTGAGTAGATTTCCTTTTCAAACAGAATATGTGTTAGATATCATATTTTTAAATACATCTCCATTAATTTCTTATCAACATCTGAATTTCAGGTGCATCTGAACATATTTCCTTGAGAGCTGCAGAACATTTATAGCTGAATATTCTGCATCTTTTCACAGCTTCAGGAATTCTGAAGGCTGAATAAAAGAGAAGACTTAACAATGTATTAGAAACACACTGATTACTGTGCCACAGTATTGTAGAGGTCAAAACAAGGACCTGAATACTAATCAGTGAACTGACCAGCAGGTGCACTGACGGCAGCAATGTTGCCCGCATTAGGGACGATGAAGAGGGACTGGATGAAGGACCCCAGGGCGTTGACGATGTCTCTGAATACCTTAGTGGAGTGCTGCTTCATGTCGTATGACTGGCAGAAAGAACTGGAAAAAGGAAAACAACACAGATGAAACAGTGAAGAACTACACTGTGAAACCTGTAATGTCAGACTTGGCTCAGTGTGCATCAGGTTCACTTTGCAGCTTTTAGGCCTCAGCAGTACATATTAGCTGGTAGCGTGCTAATATGCTAACTATTATTTATTTGTGAACATGCAAATATTGTCCTCATCTCATGGAACCGTGAATGTCTTATCTATAAAGTGTTGAGACATTTCACTCTGCGACAAAGAGATCAACAGATGTGTCAACGCTACTCCTAGAACAGTGCTGGTGGCACCAAACTATTTCATAGCCTGTTGACAGCACAGACAGTAGACGTATTAAAAGCTGAGATTGCTATAATAAAGATAGCTTATGTTATTTAAATGATATTGCAGAGAGTGTGGGTTTCTTTTCTTGCTCAGCTTGACCTCTGTTGTTGTATCTTGAGGTAGATAAATCAGCTGTTGCAGAAACATTTAGCTGTCATGAGCAGATACATTACACTGTTTGGCTGCGAAGTGAATAGCCATTGAAGAAGAGGCACGAAATCCAGACTTTGTTCACTCAATGCAGCTGCAGAATATGAGTTCATGTTTAACTAAGACAGTTTTGGGACACATCAACTAAAATGTGTTTTAGTTACTGAGTTTTTTAGTAGACCTTAACATTCCTTACCGTAATAAATGTGGCTGCACACATAACCTGTGCACTGATTCTACGGCCACTGCTCTCAGCCACTGTGGCTTCTCCCCATCCAGAAACTTCACTAGCAGAGACAAGAAGATCTCGCACTCTGTCACCTGCAAGACAATCAAACACGTATCAGAATGGGACAGAATTATTGCCCACTAAAGTAAAGAGTGACTGTCCTGGCTTTGACGAAGCTATACTGTGGCTCAACACGCTTCTTGATGAAAAGACAAATTTCCATCTCAAGGATTGATAGAATATCACTAAATAAAAACAGATGCAATGGTAAATTACTCAGATGCAGCTAAGCTCATGAAAGCACCTGGAGCAGAACTAAGACAATAGTGCGACTACGCTAATCCAATGCTAATCAGACCAAATCAATTAGGTGCATCAGTTCTGAGCTGTAGAAAATCCCTCGCTCATAAAACATCCATCAGACAACAGCTCTGGCCAGTCGACCATCGCTGCCAGATCAGTTCCTCACCAGTAAGCTGTAGAAGTGCTTGATGAGGACTGACACCACACGCAGCAGCCTCATGCAGATGGGAAAGTAAGGTTTCTCCACAGGGGCAGGTGAGGCGGAGCTGCTGCTGCCCTGCCGGAACTTGATGTTGGGGGAGAAGAGCTTGATGACGAGTGGACACACCCGTTCCTTCAGCAGGAAACTGAACTCCTGGTGCTGTGGGGAATAGAGAGAGGGAGAGGTACGCTGGGATCAGATCAAGTGTGAGATACGAAGACATACAACTTGTTACAGAGCATTTGTCTCACTGCACATCGTCTGATGTTAAGATAAAATAAAATCAACAGGAGGTGGGCAAAAAATTAAGAGGAAGTGTTGTTTTGGTCTTTGTTTTCCAGGTCAAAGTTTTCTGTTATTTTGCAACCGTACTTTCTGTAAATTCTCTGTCTTATAAGAGTCCACTACATCTGCCATAAACATGTTAGAATGGATGCACCTGTAGGAATACTCCAGGAAAATCATTAAGAACAGACTCCAGAAGCTCCAGGCCAAATGTCCGAGTCATCTCTGTCATCCCCACCAGCCAGTAGGGGGCATCAGCGTTAACCAGCTGGCACAAGTCCTGCAGAGAGGCACAGAACGGCATTCAAAACAATGGAGTGTTATGTCTCACACTCATCACAGCGGTTGGAACAGAGCAGTCACTGAGCTCTGCTGCGGGAAGACAAGGAAGAAAAGCCCAGTATGGCCGAGGAATGAAAAGGGACCTTTGAATAACTTCTTGCAAATTTAATTTAACAGCAGAGATGAAATAAATTACAAACTTGTTTCAACTAACTCGAGGTTAAACGGCTGACATTATCATTAATTTGCAGTTGTGGGAACTATTCCGATCTTGTCTCTAGTCCTAAAATGATGACATCATGAGCCACGTTTCAAAGCCAGCTTGGCCTAAAGGGTTTCACTGGAGGCCAATAAGAAGTCTGTGGAAGGCTGCCGCCCCCTGGTGGACTTACCTGGAACAGCATGTATGCATCTTTTGCACTGGGCCTCAGAGTACTAACAGAACGCCTGTTGGTGTTTCCCTGGACAGGAGGAGGCTGCTCCACAATGCCTGGGGGGTGGGGGGGTGGGAATCATAACTTTAGCCAACTAAACAATTCATTGACAGAAAAATAAGTTAATCAACAGAGTAAGTGTTAGCTCAGATAAGGGATGTTACTTTAGTGTATTAATGTATACAACTCCCACTCCCTATCAGAGATTTTATTTTAAGTTCCACACAGATCATTAATGTTCTCCACTGCTTCGCTTTTAAATGTTCCTTACGTGTCCAATAAAAGTACCAGTGAGGCTGCTTTTTGTTTTTATGCCCCTAAACTGTGGAACACACTGCCTCTGGATATAGAACAGCGAGCTCTCTTGGCATTTTTAAACAAAAATTAAAGAAATATCTTTTTAATCTCACTTTTTAATTTGGAGTAATGTTAATTCAGAATAATGTTATTGCTTTTGCTTCAGTTTTTAACGACTTATCATTGGGTTTCATCACTTTTGTCCCTCTTCTTCATTTTACTGTTTTATTGTGGTAAATCTTTAATCTGCACATTTTTTTCTTTTTGTGTGTGTTATTTTAATCCTGCTCTGTGAAGAACTTTGGACTACATGTTTGTATGAGAGGTGCTATATGAATAAAAGTTGAGTTGAGTAAAAAAAAACAAAAAAAAAACAAAACACTCATGTTTCCTTGTATGCTGACGGACTCTGGATGTCTTTATATTTTATATTATATCAAAATTACCTTAGAAGTAAGAACTTAACTCCTATTGGCTGCCGATATACTTAATAGTCTCTATGTAGATGAGCTCCGGACATCTTAAGTCCCATGAATCTTAAATGCTAGAAAAACGAAATGAAATCAAACTTCACATTTCATCCCCCTTCTCAATTTCACCCAAATAGCAGCAACACGTTCTGACCTTTGAAACGCTCATCCTCAGCCACCATCCTCTCAAACACCACAGTGACAACCTGTCTGACAGTGGCGGCCGCTGTGTTGTTGGTGATGTTGTCCTTAGTGAAGTGAAGACGGAAACACAGCACGATGGCCTGGGCAAGGGTGAAACATAAAAAGTATTATGCTGCATATGCAGATATAAACACTGCAACAAGAACAGTGTGAGCAGAGTGGGACAGTTTGATGGACCATATAATTTGGCACTGTGTACACTCTGGAGCAAGGATGCCACAAATCTGAACTGTTGGCTACAATAAAACATTACAGCCATAATTTAATAATAGATGTTGGATGACTTGCTCAGAAAAAGTAGGTTATATGGATACCTGCAAAGTTTTGAGTCCTGATGTGCAGTATGTAGGTATATATACGGTAAATAAACAGTTTGTGTGATACAAAAGTGTGTTGGCCGTGCACCTTGGAAAGTACTTCATCATGTACAACAGTGTTGGTGGTCAGCAGGACGAGGACCGTCTGTAAAAGTTTCAGCTCCTCCAAACCGTTTTCCATCAGCTGCCACAACATGTTGATGATGTTCCCCGCAGCTGCCTGTTAACGTACACACAAACACCTTCAATTACAATACACAGGCACTTATAGTTCGACTTCAGGAGGCAGTATCAGAGTCACTAGCTTGTAACAGACAGAAACATGAGGTCAATACAGCCCTAAAATCATAGACATGCACACAAAAAAAACCCAAAAAAAAAAACCGCACACTTGTGGGACCAGCTGGTGCTGCCTGCTGAGGGGTCACAACACCATTGAGTTCAATAACACCAGATCTAGCTGCCAGTTAATGTTATGTCACTTGATGCTGACTGTATGTGACACTGCATGTCCTTTCTTGGGTCAAGCTGTCCAAAATATAACTACTCATCACGAATCCCCTCGGAGCTGCTCTTACATGGACTAACAGGCTGGAGTCACAGGAGGACTCTTTATTTAAAAACTACAACAACAAAAAAGACTTACTAGGACTGCAACTAATAATTACTTTATTAAAGATCAATCTGTCAAATGTATTTTTAACACTAATAAATAATCATTGAGTCTATAAAATATAACAAAAAATAGCTTGAAGTCTAACAAACAGTCCAAACCCAAAATATAATAAATTTACAAAGATATAACACAAACAAAATAATTTCTCACATTTGAGAAGCTGGAGCAAATGCTTGGTATTTTTGATAGTTAAATGACTTTAACAATTGATTTTCAAATTATTTATCAATTGCTATTCATTTCAGCTCTAAATCCACAGCTTCATTCAGGATAGTGCAGGATTTGACATGGCCACTCCCAAATATTTTACTCTGTAGTTCAGGAGCATACAACTGGCATTGTAGAAATGTTTTCATTACAGATGCTGATGCCCAGATTGGGAAAAGTTGACAGTCCCGTTTAGCGCATCAGCAGAAGCCCTCATAGTGTCTGTTCTGTCCTTTTTACAACAATTTCTTTCAGTGCATTTGAACAGAGCCTTCTCCTTCCCCAAGGAAACAAAGTGACATTAACTTTCACCAAATTCTCTCTCCAAGACAAAGTGTCTGAAACGGGGCTCTCCGGTGACACCTTCAGAATAAAGGTAGTCTGGCTGTGTTGTGTGAGGCCCTAGGTGGCTTTGAAACGCTGCAGCTCAGAGGTGCTGATGAGATAGAGTGCTGCTGGCAGAGAAGAACAGAGGATTTACAATGTTCAATGGATCAGAAAATGTGTGTGTTATAGAATATGTGAAGTGGGTGTCCTAGTTGTCCCAGATTTGCTAGATGTTTGTTGAGTGCACCGGTGAGATAACGAACCCCTCAAAGACAAGGATAAAGAACTCTTGCAGAGGATATAAAAAAAGACACAAAGACAAAATGCTATATTAAAGGAAAAGACTTCCCCCAAACTTCAGACTCACTCACAAAATCTGCCTCACACACTTGTGTTGAGCTTGTATTTTTCGCAGTCAGTATCTTTAAGCTGTGAAGATATGCAGCTGTATAAATTGATGTGGATTCATGTTGAACTAATTAGTGGACAATTAACATCAGCAATTTTTAAAATCATATTCATTTATAAAGCAGCTGGTTGCAGCTTCACAAATGTGAGGATTTTCTGCTTTTCTATCATTTTTAATCGATTATCAGACCAATGTGCAGATGTCGCACTGGGCTCTGGGAAACTGGGATGTGCCTTTTATTTAAAGCATTTTCTGATATGATGTACAGCAGTTTATTGACTAGTTAACAAACAACAGATGAATTAATGATAATTAGTCACAACCCAAATGTACCAATAATATATAATAATAATATCATAATATGGTCTGAAAAGAGGAGAAATGTGGATTAAAAAGTTAATCACAATTACACCGGGTCGCCTGAGAGGATTTATTCCGGTAGTGTAGAGCACTTACTCTCTGCAACCAAAGGCAGAAGCTTTGAAACCTATGTTAGGCTAATCAAATAAACACCTGAAATAAAAATGTAGAAAGCACGGGATGACTCAATAAGGTTTTAATAACAGGTTGTTTTATTTTTTTTTTTAACCGTGTATTAAATAGGCAGTAGTGCTGCAGCTCCGGGGTACCGGCTTTGAAACAGCTGTGATCTCAGGTCTGACTCCAGCTGGGTTATTTAAAAGGTTCAAAAACCTCTTAACTCTTCACATGAGCTCATATTAAACTATATTCATGTGAAAGGAATTCATACAGTGGCTCATTTCCTGCGACTGATACCTTGTTACACCTACTCCTTCAGGGCTGTTTAACTGCCATTGCACAAATAGATCACATGAGACTACTGGAGCATCCTCGTCATAGTTTTTCCAGGCCAGTGGTTTCCTCAAATACAGAAACTGTAGACGGCTCCTTGAAAATGTAATAGGACTAAAAGGATGGACATCAACTGCAAGACAAAATGAGTAGTGGAAGAGGAAAGGAGGTGTTGGTGCCTTTCAGATGTAGCCACCAGTGACAGGAGTAAATTCAGATTGACCATTCTAATGTTTACCTTGCCTGATTGGGTATTGATGAGTTGCATTGGTTCCTGTATTGATCGGAATGAATTAAGCTCAGGATATCAGAAAGGATGTGCCTGGGGTTGTATGTGACCTTAAATTTGCAGGTATATGTGCACTGAATGTACAATATCTTAAAGGTTAGGGTCAGAGTTACATTGAGGTCCATCAATATGCACTTATTTGGTCGTTTACGAGATAATTAGTACAATTAACAGCAGGAAAACAGTGGTCCTGTGTTAACTGTGACAATCGATAAGATACAAACAACGCTAATCTTTGATACAGACTAAGCTGAGATGCCAGGGGAAAAAGAAAAATCTACCTAAAGTGAGTCATGTATTGTATTACCTCAAGCCCACTTTTCTCTAAGCTTCAGAGATGTATTTTCTTTATGACAAAACTGGAGAAACATGATGACTGACTTGGCTCTCTTCAAGACGATAATAACCAGGTTAGACAATGATATTCTGACATAAGCTTTAGCTACACATTTTAGTTCTATAAGATTTCTATAGTATTTTTATAAAAACTAACATTAAGAACTAGAAAGGCACCCAGTAGAGCGTGTATCTCCACCAAGGCCAAACAATCCTTCACATCCTTTGTTCAAGTACAGCTTTATTTATTTATTGTCTTTAATCCTTACGCAAGGCACTTGTATGGTTTCACTACCTGCTGTTGGAAATTATGAGGTCAGCATTATACAAGTCATACAGCTCCACAGCTTGCATGAATTGCCTCATGTCTATGTCGCAATTGTGTAATTTTATTAGTTGCATGTTGAAATACTGATGTAAGTTTTTTTAAATGCTGCTGCTGCCACATGTACTGTTACTCTGTGTGTAATTCTATTTCAGCATTTTCTTATTATCTGGGTCTGCGCCAAATTGTAAAAAACTCATAGATCTTAACACCATACACGTTTCTGATTTGTTGTTGTTTTTTACATCTAGATCCAAACATTATTTCCTGAGAAATTGACTAAATTGTTGAAAAAGGAAATTCATAAAGAATTCCTGGATCCACCCCTTTCATTGGATTCAGCCCAACATTTAATGGATTCTTCCATGGCCTAAGCCCCATCTCTCCACCAAGTTTAATGTAAATCAGTTCAGTACTTTTTGGCGTAATTCTCCTGACAATAAACAAACAAACAAACAAACCAACAAACAGACGTGTAAAAACAACCTCCTTGGTGAAGGTAATAACATGCATCAAGACAGGCCTAAAAATGTGTTATATTTCCCCTTAGACAACTGCATTTTATTAATTAATCATATTTTTCACCGTATTCTTATTTCATTAGGCTTGTAATTTCAAAATACCAGGGTCGCTCATTGTCCTCACCTCAGACACCACCTCATGGGACATAAGTCTCTGGATGGCAGCCAGACACAGCTGGGTGATCTTTGGCTCTTTGGTGCCACAGCCCATCAGAAAAGGCTGCACGACCTCTGAGCTGTTCTCCTTCAGAGCTGCAGGAAAAGGACACAGATAATGCTGAATGTCATTTTTCCTTTTTATTTTTATAGCACAAATACAGCGTACAAATACATTTTGGGAATTGCACATTTCGTTTCAGTATATAAAGGGAAGCGCAGATGCTGTCATTTGATTTACCTAAATTTAAAAAAAATGAATGCAACATATGAAAATGCTTTTCCAAAACACAGAATGGCATTTTAAGAATCCAAACTTCTAAAGTCTTAAGTTTTTTTGCCTTTTGACTGATTTAAAATCAATATGAATATCAAACACTGGTGCTGAAGAGGAAGGGACGGAGAACAAAACCCTTACTAAGGCATAGATAAAATGGTCAGAATTGCAGTGTAGCATAAGAGCAAAAACAAGAACAAGTTTCACTGAGCTTTTTGTAACATCTCATTACTGTCACAACTAGTTAACCTATACTGGAAGTAAATATGAACGAACTCTGCAGCAGTGAGTTACTGTACAGTTCACAGCTACAGAGGGGCGGTTGGAGCTACACAGCCATCAGTGGAACTCGGAAAATGTTGACTATGTGTCAACTCTGCAAATGTCACAAAAAGTGTTGTGCTGACACAATTTACTATTCAAGTGAAGAGGGACCAGACGCATTTGAAATTTCTCTGTAGAGAATTCAGAAGATACGGATGTCAAATCAATCAATACGATTTACAACAAAAGCTGAGGGATGAGCACTAATCTACATTTGTATGAAGGTTTCCTTTATCTTACTGTACACTGGGTGAGCGAGCAGTATGCCAGCAATATATTTTTTGGAGGAATCAATGGTCATGTGTTGTACAATGCACATGATTTATCACAGTAACAAAAATCAAACAGAATACAGTGAATGATGTCATTCTGTATGTCTCTTGTTTATGTGAATACAAACACATAACCATTATTGTTGGCTTGATTATTTAAATTCATATGGAATAGTGCACATTTATCAACATTTACACTGAGAAATTGTGCACATATACCAGAGTTAGTGTTTAAAACAGCAAAGTCGCACCTGTATTCTAAAGCCAAATATAACCACTATCAGGAGTATCAAGAATAATCTTATTGACATGATCAAATTCTATTTAAATAACTCAAATATATACAATATTTTGAGGGGGAATTCATAAGAATTCATCATTTTCAAATCAGAGTGAAGTGCACCCTCTGACAAAGTGGCAACCAGATCTCTCAATTGTGGTTGACTACCACACCTCTCACTTTCTCACTTACCTGCCAGAATGTCTGTGTTCCTGGCTGCAATGGTCTTAATCTTCACAATGCCAGACTCTGCGGCCTGGCGGGGGGTAAAAAAGAGAGAGGAGACATTCAGGGTTAACACTGGATGTAATGTGTATCAAAAGGTTCTGATGGTGCAGCACCGCTGAGCTACTGGTAGTGGACAAAATTTCTTGTAATGATGGCCACAGGGGAGAAACGGGAAGGACAGAATCAGGACTGATAAATCTGCTAAGAAAGGGCTTCAACTTGAGAGGGATGTGCTAGTAGAATGTGATTTCCCCAGTGAGGTGTCTGGCAGGGACGAGATGCTAAGAATTAGAAAGCGGGAAGGAGGGATGTCAAAAGAGAGAAAGGGGTGGGAGGAGGGGATGACATGGAGACAAGTGAGAGAAACACAGACTCTGAGCATTTACCAGTCAAAACAGAAGCTGTTCTTATCATCTTTCTGCAACAACATCCAAGTCACCGCAAACCTGTCAAGATCCCTCCAACCTCAGTTCAGCTCAGTTCAGTCATTTTAGTCATTTTATCATCCCAGATGAGAAACTTGGCTTGCAGTCAGGTGCACGAGTTAAAGACAACAGCACAGTACAAAAAGAAAACACAAATACAGGAAGCACATAATTGTTCCCAAAAATGTCTCCCATAACCTCTTCTCCTTCTCTCCCCAGCATTCCTCCCCACCACTACTCACCCTGTCTAGGCTTGAGCAATATCTAAAATTCAATATCTTGATAAAAAAGTCCAGCCCAAATATCATGATATACCAGTATCAATATATAATATTACCATAAAAAAACACCACTTTTCATAATGTAAATAATAACCTATCTAAAAGATGCTATGTGCAAATGTATCTGCAGACAACAACTGTACAGATGCAGACTGAAAAACAACAATATATAATATCTTTTTGGCATCTAACTGAATGAAGCACCTGGTGATCAAAGGCAGTCACCAGGAATTAAGTAAAGCCAGCATTCACTCTGTTTTTGTCACTGCCTTGCCCTGCCAGATATTTAGCTATTCTGCTTTTTCATGTAACGCTTCTCACCACTGTAGATGTGACTTCTTTGCAAAAATGTAATCCATTTATTATTTTATTCTAGAAAAATAGCCACATATTGCGGCCTCTGATCCCAACAACAGGTAAACCACCAACATCAGCAGTAGCAGCAACATCCTCAGCGAATGGGCATACATTTTTCATGCAGCCGGCCGCTGCATTTCTGACTACATCCCAAGCATGAGCTACACATAATCGGAGTCTCAACTCTATTCTCAAAGCATCCATTATCATATAAAATGTCCGCAGTCAGGAGATAGAGCATAAACTAAATAATTTCAGATAATAAGCCTTTTTATCATAAAGACCACTAAGTGACCATTTACAGCTCAACATGATGAAAACAAAGCAGCAAGCCATTCCACCCCTCCCCTTCTCTGCATTCACAAGATGAAAGTATAAATAACTGTAAATAAGTCATGTCACTTTGGATTGAAAAGTCTTGATGTGGAGAAATGCTGCAACTGCTCTTTACATCAGAGTGGCTGAGGTATTTGGCCGACAACATGACTGTATCACTTTAACACGTCATTTGAACAGCCACAAGGTCGAGCCACTGTGGAAGTCAACAATTCATAACCTGCTGAATCGTCGGTTACCAAGCAACCACTTATGAGTGGGGCTGGGCTGTTTCATACAAACTGTGAACTGGCCTATTACCATGCAGGTCCTTAAAAAGTTAATCTTCAAAAAAATGCTAGGCTCCCTCTTCTCCTTTGTTCCTCACACACAGAGCCAGAGTTCATTACAGGGCAATGAGGGCAACGTAGACAGCTTATCTGTCACAAATAACTACAACCCTGCCGTGGCTACTCTCAATACTCCCAGAGGCTGAGACAATAATATACTGTAGCTATGAAGGATAACTGAAAAGCAAAGTGGCAGAAAGGCAAAGTCTGGGAGAGTCTGGTTGAGGTTTTTTTTTTAAAGAAATAAAGAACTGAAACAATACCTCCTGTTAAAGCTTGGGAAATGTTTTCTCTGGCTTTGTATTGCTCATTTAAATTTAGATTAAAGTTAAAGCTGCAGTCTGATGAGTTTAGAGCTGCAACAATTCACCAATTACATGATTTGTCAATCAACAGAAAATTAAAAGTCAACAATTCTGATAATTCTGAATTATCTAAGTCATTTATTGAGGAAAAATGATAAACATTAGCCAGACACTGAGATTTGCTGCTTTTGTTAGTTCATTGTAAAATAAATATCTTTGGGTTTTGAACTGCTAGTCAGATTATTTGGAGAAATCACTCTCAGCTCTGGGAACTGCTGGTTTTCAAACCTGTGATGCTCTACCAATGCACATATACCACAACATAACATCTCCAAAGTGTGCAACAGCTGTCAGTACAGTCAACTAAAATGAGTCATCCAGAAATTTTGCAGCCTGTCTCTCCAGGGGATTGCGAAAGATGCATGTTTTCTCCAATTGCCATGTTATAAATAGTGTTTCAAGTCCCCTTGAGTCTGACAACAGCCTTCTTTATACTTATCAAAAGCCCTCGGCTTTGCCAAAGTAGCCATGTATGTTTATGTCCGGTCTCCACATGTACAATAAGACTGTATTGAGTACTGAGGAGATTGTTGGCCCTGAGTATGCTGTTAAATGAGGTAGGGAGGTGATTTAAAAAGGAGCCTCTTTGATTCGCTGAAACCTCTGAGAAACTGTGAGTCAGTCCAATAAGAGGAAAACCAGGAAACCAATAAATGCCTTTAATTAGAAGCAGAGTGTTTGGGTTTCCTTTCCTTTCAGTCTCGAGTGGAGCCACATGCTCCATCTTGGAGCCAATGACAATGAATCGCTGCAGGTTTTGTGCACAAAACGTTATCAATCTACGCAATGAAAATTCATCTTGGTCTACTGGCTGACAGAATCCAAGGATGACTGAAAACAGTGAAATCTCTCTTTTTGCATGTCAACGCATTTTCCACCCACTTCCTCATAGAAAGTGCTGTTTAAGCTTTCTGTTGTAGTATATAAGTATAGACCTTACTTCTCTCTGTCAGCATTGTGAAGTCACCACCATGCGGAGGGAAATACCACTGGCCTGATGATGTCATTGTGAGAGAGTGTAGAACGTGGGTGGCTACAGCATTATCAAGGTTGAATGACAATTATTTTGTTTGCATTCAACAACCACATAAACAGTGACGTGTAGCCACTGGCATGTTAACCTCAATGCTCTCTGTAGCTGAATGTTAACAAACTAATGCTTTTACCAAGATTAAAGTCCTATTGCATCTTTAAAGTCTCTCAGGATGCACTCACTACTGCTTGGCATTACACCTCAATACCGTACCAACCATTATGTATCCATAGAATCAGGTATCAAAAGTTTGTTTACTTAAAGTCTGATTTGATATTTCTTGATCTAGATTATAACTGCGCACAATGGATTTTAGTGCATTTGAGAGAACTGACATGCATACAGTACATTTAGTACATCTAGTATAAGACAGATAGTTTGATCATTTAGGTCTTCTGATTAATCACTGGAGTATTTTCCACAGTAATATTTCATAATTTCACAAATGCACATAATTCACTCGCAGGAATGACTGCGGTGGGATCAGTACAGAACATAAACAATACTGGACAAAAGTCCGTACACCCCCTGGATACTAGCAACATTAAATATTAAGACTCCGCTGAACAACCGATGTCAGGACCAGGCTGCATGAGGAAGTGCTCAATAGTTTCAGTTCTTCTCCAAAGCCTTTTTTTTGTGTGGAGATCCTCAAAGCGGAACTGACCCACTCCCAGTGCCAGCTCATTTCTTTGCAAAGCAACATTAGTAAAGCTCATCACAGATTGACTTCCTTAGAAAAACATTGTGAGAACTCAGCAGTTTTATGGAACTGACTTAGCATATTATAGAAAAGGCTTATTCAGTTAGAGCATCAGTGCAGTAGTCCCACTTCACTTAATCCTCACTTCATGTTGCTTGTTATTTTGTCTCTGTGCAGCGTACATGACCTGTCTAGCAAATGAGTTATGCTAAGTGAGCCATACAAAGGTTGCTCATAATGCTTCCATTAATTCTGCAGGTTTTCCCAAGAAGAAAAGCAGCCACATTTCACTGCGAGTTACATACAGGTGACAGCACCTGACTCATCCACGGAAAGAGCTGGATGCCTGATGTTTTTTTTTTTTTTTTTACCTAAGCAAAAGCAATCAGAGCACAACAGACAGAAAAGCCCTTGTGGTTTCACTGACTGCTACTCAATGAAAAACAGGTTCTGAGTGTGAAGCTATGATACAAAAAAAAAAAAAAAAATCAGTGAGACTCTTCTTGGCCCCTCTTAATCCAGAGAAAGCACTGGCTGTGGTGCAATGTCACTGTGGGAGATGCACTGGGAAATAGGGGAGGAACTGGAATGAAGATTGGCCGGGAAATGAGGACAGGGCCTTCTTAATCTTCTTTCACAATAGGGATACAATGCTTTGGTATTAAGATTTGATCATTTACTATGAAGCACGAGTCACTTAAAAATGCCTAAGCAGCTAAACTAGTAAGTGCTGAAAATCTGGTTAAAACAAACAAAAAGGCAATCTTCCATAAAAATCATATTTTAGGAATGGAGGGAGAAAATGAGGACCACATTGGTGTGCTGCAACAGCCACTGAAATAATTTGAATTCAAACGACAGCCACTGGTACTCAGCTTGTTTGCTGCACGAAAACATCCCAGCAAATATAATCATGACAACCCAAATTGGAAAATGTTGTTCCAATCACAACACTATCAACCAGAGCGTGAGTGAGCTCAGGTAGTGGGGAACATCAAAGTAGCTCTCTGCACTCCTGTGATCCCTGAGGGAAAGATGCTGGTAAGGACCAGGAAACCTGGGTGATGATAAATCAATATTTGAAGGAGATGCTTCATAAGGCCCCTAGGCAAAGGCCAGCAAGCAGCCTTTGACGCGAGACCAGCTGTATGCTTTTTATGGTCCTCCTGTGTGACTGCCACACACCTCATTTTGAAGCATCCAGCATTCAAGTCAATGTATTGAATCTCTCTGCAGTGAGAGAAACCCAAAGGAACTGGATGCACTTGCTGAGGTATTTCTCTTTCTCATTTTAATGTTGTCTTTATCCAAGGTGAGACCAGAGGGAAAACAAACTAAGCTAGTGTAGCCTGATATGTATTTCCCCACTCAGCTGGTTGGCGCATATTTCCACAACCACAAAATCCCCACATACACTAGATCATTATATCTACTGACCTGCCTGACCACTGTTACATAGGCAAGCAAACAGTGAGTTAGCTATACCTGAGAATTACAGGGAATTAAGACAAAGAGGCTCTGGCCGAGATGATGTCAGTTGAATTACATTACTTTGGTTAGTACAAAGCTACACCCTGTGTGCACTTCAGTGAAATGAAATGATAGAATAGCATCCACACAATCAGGAAATGCAGCCTGGTCAAACTACCAACCAACAGCGAGTGAATGAAGGTCGTGTTTACCCAAAGTCGCATGTCACCAACCTCAAAATTGTATATCTATTTTTTTAGCATTTAAATTAAGGGTCAAATGACAATAAATTACATTTCAGATGTAAATGAACTCTGACCCAGCCCTAAAGACCAGTTGAAAGCAAAGCCCATAATAAGGAGGGGTGTGTCGTTAGGGGCAAAGTGGAGTCATAAAACTGGGTTGACTGTAGTCTTCTACATGTGACTTGGACAATACACATACACTGTGAAAGGCCCTGACATCACCATCCCCATACACTAATCTGTTCTCTACGCTCACTAACACATGATGTCATTAGAAATGTAACCAACACTGCTGCACAACGAAGCCAGTCACCAACCACAAACAGTAAGTCATTCCAAGGAATAAAAAAACCCCCCAAAAAAAACACTTGTATGAAATGGCTCTTGGCTGTGTCAATACAAGCACACTTGTTGTAAAAATCAAAAATCAATGCAACATGAGATCCTAAACACACCAATGTAGACAAAACAGAGGTCTTTTATAGCAAAAGTCAAAAACAATAAAGTTTCCTAAAATAGCTAACCTCAACTTTGTACTACGAAATTAATGCAATAACGCCATGATATTAGAATAAAATGTTAAAGAGCTAGATCTCACAAATCACAAAAAAGTATTCTCTCACTGGAGGTATCTGTTTCACCATGCTGATAGTTCTGGTTTTAGCTGTGAAGGTTCTGAGATATTCATCTCTAATTTCTGCAGCCCCCCCCCCCCCCCTACGATGAGGTTGAATGGAAATTTGTTTGAGGCACTCAAAACATTAGAAGATAACAGTAACATGTCTGGTGACAAATCCATGGCCATTCAGGATAATTCACAGACCTTGTGCACAAGTACATATAGTATATATGTATATTTTGTGATTTGAGTGTATTGACGCTTTGCAAAAGGTCATATATGGGGGATATTTTTTCAAAGTTTGCATGGCTGAACAACAGTACAGGACCACTCTCTTGCAGTAAGTGATTGCTTATAATTACTGATGTCCAAATGCAGATATTCATCAATATAAACTAAACCCATCATACATAATTTCAAACAAAACATTAAGCTTGTCTTAAAAGGTTGGTTCACCCAAATTAGAGAATAAATATCAATTCACTTATCTCTTGATTATAACCACAAAAAATGTATTTACTACCAATGGTAAGTGAGAAAAAGAAATTGGGTCGGGTTTTTTGCGATTTGAGTGAACGGACCCTTTAAATTACTTGACTTCCAAGTAATGTACAACAGATATGCCCAATGAATATGCCTGAATAAATAACCTAGCTATTGTGTAAATAGAACGTGAGTCAGCTGGGTTTATTTGGGTTACCCTCCACTATACGATTGCTTCAGATTAGAGCCATATTAATCTAATAGTGTGATACAGGCCATTCAAACACCTGTATATTCTTTGATTTGAACCACTGATTGGTATATTGGCCCAGCAGCTGTCACAACTTTTAATTTACCCGTACAGTATAAGGACAACTCAGTGTCCACATCCCACAACAGACCAGAGGCCCAGTGGTTTGTGTAGAAACAAACAAACTAATATGTGACATTTACATTGTTTCGGCTATAACAACAGATTCGCAAATTAAACTAATAGCTGAACACCAAGGTAACAGCTCAGTAGAGCTAACTAGCCGGCTAACCTCTTTGACTGGGGGGAATTTCTTCTTGCACTCCATGGACAGAGACCGCAGGTCCGTCTGCATGTTCTCCAGCAATTTCTTCACCGCTTCGGGACTGCTGGTCGACATTTTTGACGGCGCCTTCGACAGAAATCTCAAGAAACTTCAAACGATAAGGAATGCGGGAGCGCAGTCGCCCCCCCACCCATCCACAGCGGGAATATAATCCGTTGCTACTTTACTCGCCTCCCTTAGAAAAGAAAATAAAAACGCCGCGGTCCATTGACACAGTATCCCACTTCTCTGCTTTGGGCGCCCGTGCGCAGGAGAGCAGCGATGACACCGGCATATGTTCGTCTTCTTCACAGCACGTTGACATTAGATTCGTGAAGCAGCATCGTCCCCTTAGATTTATGTTTCTTTAGACTGCCCACTAATCGAAGATATTTGCCAAATTGAGCAGTCTGCCATCAACGGCCGTCAGCTCCACTTTTTTTCCCACAATGCTTCGGTGGACAGTGACACGTCACTAGGACTTCCGTAAACAGTGACCGATTCAGAGTAATGACTACAGTGACCCCTGCTGGAAGAGCTTCAAACAGACGGATAACGACAGGCCACGTATGGACTGAGCTGCACCGTCACTGGCCCACATGCTCCGCCTAAAGGCCGGAGGAGGAGTTGCAGCCTTCAGCAGCTGCTTTTTATATTATTTCATTGTATAAATTATACAGTGGTGGAATGTATCTTACTCAAGTAGGCTATCTACTGATGTATGATTTTGATTTACAGCACTGTGCAAAAGTTTAAGTTTCAGATTCTTATTCATCACACAGTATCATCAGGGACAAGGCTGGATTACCATCTTCTCCCCGAAAATACCCAAAAGCCCCAGATTTACTGCATATCATTTCTGTCTAGCCCATATAATTTGATTGATTGCAAATTTGTGTCCCCAGTCTTATAAAGGGTCTTGTACTCAAGTACAGAAATTGTTAAAATTGTGATTGTGTATTCATTCACTAACCAAACTGTGTGAAAATATTGCTTTTGACAAAATATGAATAAATAGCAGGGAGAAGTGGGTTGGCCAAGAGACACACGCTGCTGAAAAAAAAAATCTTACCTGCTTTCTTTGTCTGTTCATTTCAGCGCAGTGAAGAGCCTGAACGGGACAGATGAGCCATTGTATTTAGCAGATGACACTTGACTTGAAACTGTTTAGAAGTTGTATAAACATTCCTGACACAGTATTCAAATTAATGGAGTTCAAATTATCAGTTATCAATACAGATCATTGTCATTTGGGAAAATGTGGACGGTTGGTTTGGAGATCCGGCTCAGCTCAGGTTTCTGGGTATGAATGAAGTTTTTCTGCAGCTGCTGGTTCCAACCATGATCAACATTATGATGTCAGAGTTCTACAGCGATGATGTGATAACTGAACATTCTACATCATGTGTCATAGATCATTAAGGTTCTAACACAACTCTTCACGGCATTTTACAGCTCCCATCTTCATTTTCATTCATGAAGTTATGGTAAAAGCACTGTGGGAAAATATTGATATTATATTTTTGTTTAATGAGTTCAAGCATAGAAAAACACCAACATCGTTCTACTGGTAACATAAGTAATACCTATGTCCCACACAGTTCTTTCTATATTGATGTAAACCTACTCAAACTGAAGCTAAGACTTGACACTTCAATGTAGTATCCATTATTTATTCCAACCTGAATGTGCTGAAGTTCAGAGGCTGCAGAAATGTGTAAATGTGCAAATGGTCTTGACTGTATTTTTCAAACAGGTATGATCATAGCCATTGATTAAAAAGGCAATTTAAGAACATTTTCCTTTGACTTCAAGCTGTATTTCAGTGTAGTGTCAGATAATGGTTGGGTCATCCACAGAATTGGCGATCATCAAAATGTAGCACTACCTTCAAATGTAGTCAACAGGTCTTAACAGATGCCTTTTCAAGATAAAGCCAGACAAGGAGAACAAAGTGGAAATGAAAGAATATTAAAAAAAACAGCAGTCCATTAATCCCATGGTTCTTTCATTGATCACAAACTTTACATCCTTAGAAATGAAGAGAGAGTAAAAGGCATCGCACAAACACATTCACACACAAGCCCCTTCTTTCATACACAGACAGGTTAAAAGTATTACCAAAAGTGTTCCACACATTTCCAGTTGAATTTGTTAATTTGATATTAGCTTGTATGCTAATTTGTAATGTTTACACACAATGTATATACATGTATTATATTATGTGAATATTACATTAATTTTACATTACATTATATATATTACAATTAGTTACACATATTTTCGCCATAACAGGAAGAAATATCAAAAGTTAATTAAATTAAATGTGTATTTACCTTCTCTCTTTTCAATACAAATATGCATTTTTGTTGGTGTAATGTTTTCATAATCAGATATAAAGATACAGATATTATCAGAGCCTTTATGTAGGAATAATGGCTCTTAGGAACAGTGAACTATAATGTGTTATTCAACTTCACTACAACTGCTTAAAAGAGAAAAGGTATTTTAATTGTGTTGTACATTTTGCAACTTAGTACTGTACTTAAAATGCTAAATTATGCAAAACAAAACATTTCTGAAGACAACACATCATCTTACATACACCATAACATCCCTAAATACTTTAAAAGATTGCATGATAGCAAATCAGATATCAATAATGCCACTTTATTTGAGAATATGATGTTATTCTCAGTGAGGAAGGTGTTGCTGAAATTTAGAATATTTCTTTTTAATCATCAATAGACACAGCAAATTCTCACTAATGTAAATGATCATTCATGTACTGAATAATAAATTGTATGACCCATAAAATATAAACATATATTTCAATAGAAATGTACATTTCAAATGAAGGTATTTTTATTCAGTCATAAAAAATAATTTTAGCATACAAAAGTTACACATAAGTAAAAGTGTTCTCTATCAGTAATCAATTATCATATCTTCATGCCAGCATTACAACTAAAGAAACACTGGCTGAAGTTCATTCATACAGCAGAAAAAGCGATGACAAGAGAGATGTTCATTTTGGAATGAATCCCTTCAATCATTACAGTCTTCCCTGTTCATATTATCTAAGTGGCACAGCTGTCTCCTTCAGCCACTTTACATTTTAATGTCATACGATTCAATGCATGAGACGAGGCAAAACCAACTGAATTAAAGTCATGTCAATAATCAGAAGACTAACAAAAGGCATGTAAAATATTCATGCAGAAGAAAAAAAAACGAAAGGAAGAAAACAGTAACGTTAATATGAAATACCAACAGCGAAGCCTAATTGTGATGAGTTGTGGTCAGTTCAGCTAAATGTGAATCTAAAATCAAATTCTTGGTTATTAGTAAATGCCTTTCTAGGATGTTTTACTGGAAGATTTTACATCCTGAGATCAGAACTCACTACTGTACAATAAAAACAGAGCTGTCGGCGTGTCTGAATTGAATACACAATACATTTGTACTGTATACATTGCAGAAGTGCATTTAAACACACACAGATTTTATTCACGTGAACTTTTATGATCTGTGAGACGTCCTGTGCTCCGTCTGCAGCAGACAGCTGTTAGAATCAGTAATGTAACTGGAATGTCATGTCAGACGAACTGAACATTAGAGATGTCCATAACAGAAAAACAAAATGCTTCCTTAGAAAGCAGAAACGATCATATGTAAATTCTCAGCCACTGCGTAACAACAATGGCCACATTATTTTTCAAATGTACACGTGACTCTGCCACTCGCAAATGAGATGATAACCAGCTTTCCTAAAGAGGATGTCAATCTTTAAGTAGGAATGTTGATGCCGTCATACTGTGTGTTTAAGGCAGTGTACAAAGGAGAAAACTCCAGCAGCAGATCAGCAGTTACAGCTCAGGTGACTCTTAAACTCTGCGTCTGTGCGTTCGTTTCGTCACTTTGTCTGGTGAGGTATTACAGAGAGAGTTGGGGATGGGGCCAGACAGAGTGTCAAAGTTGAGGAGTGACCTTTGACGCCCTACAAGGCTCTGATTTCAACCCTCAGGTCTTTAGCAGTGGGACTCTTTTTCATCAACGGGGAAGTAACCGTCCTTAGTGGGAGGTGCTTTCTGATGGAGGCTGTCGCCATCGGCTGCGAAGATGGCGAGCAGCTTCTCCTGCTCCTGCTTTGTCTTCGGTAACTCAGTGGAAGGAGTGGTCAAGAAAGCGATGCGCTGTGAACAGATATTTTATCAATTATTCAAATTATATTATTGTTATATATGAGTAATTTAATATGTAAGTGATTGATGGCTACTCATTTCCGGATAAAACATTTTTACATAAAGAAGCTGACATCAGAGGAAGTTACCTACTAAAGACTGTAACCAGTAATATTATCTGAGGGATTACACAAAATCAGTAATATTTTTTGACTTTTCCTCGTTTTGTTTTTTTTGCCTTTATTTCATGGTGAAAGTAGAAATGCAGACAGGAAATGAAGGAAGAGAGAGACATGATACCTGGCCAGAATCTAACCGTGGATGTTGTGCTTATACAGTATGGAGAACGCTTTAACCACTAGATTACCAGGATGAGCATTTGATTATTTTCGAAAGAATTTCAAATAACTGCAATATTTAGGCTTTAATAGCTTTGTACGTTGTTGTTTCTGACCACTTAGGGGCAGTGTAATAAACTGTAAACATAGCACTG
Organism: Seriola lalandi dorsalis; assembly: GCF_002814215.2. Classification (NCBI taxonomy): domain Eukaryota; kingdom Metazoa; phylum Chordata; class Actinopteri; order Carangiformes; family Carangidae; genus Seriola; species Seriola lalandi. Next base: position 1,689,550 of record NW_019522827.1, on the reverse strand, counting down.
ACATATTAGTTTATTACAAAGATGATATGGTTGACGTATTAGCAACTGCCAGGAGATGTGGAGAGACACTAACATTGACTTGGAGTCACGTTGTTGGCCACCTGATGAACAAATTCAATATTCAAACATCTTTGAACTCTGGTTTGGTGTCTGCCAACTACTGAGGGAAGTATCTGGCTACTAAGATGCAAAATTGTCCACTATGTTCTGCAACTAGTCGGTACTTTTGTCTGCCATTTTAGTCTGACATCAGAGGTGCCTACTGAAAACAAAGGTGGTCCGAGTGTTGAACTACACAGTAAACTTTCAGGGCATGAAACAAAAATAATTAGCTAAAAGATGTTAAAATGCTTTTTGAAATAAAGCTAAGAATTTGTTCCTGAAAAGGACAGTTTTTAGGTGAAACATACCTCTCTCAGTGTTCCAGGGGTGTAGTACAGTTTCACGGCCACCCAGACAGGGATACACAGCATGGAGGACAGAGCCAGGATCCAGCCTATCCCATTGCCCCACCATGGGTATATGTATTCATTGTTGTACTTCAGAGGTGAGTACTTGATCAAGGCGAAGGCAAAGGTTCCCTGTTAACAGAGAGAGTAAGAATATTTCATAGTTTTATTTTCAAAATATGATTTTAAATAGCTGATTATAATCCTTGACCTCAATTTTAACACTAATCTTATCCATTAACTTATTATTATAAAATGTATTTTCCACACTGGCCACCAGAGGCTGCTCTGCTTCCAAGAAAGAAATGCAAAAACATGCATAGTGAAACCCACAAAGCATGTCGCAGGGGTGAAGAAAAGCCAGCAGTATTTGATGACAGGGCTGGGGCGATAGCCAATCATATCCTCTATGTTGTCATAGAAACGGTCAGCACCTGGGAGAGATGAGAGAAACGCAGTGGAGACTTACATCAATATCTAATAATCATCTGTGTTATGTTTGAAGAGCAGTGGAAAAACATCACATTAATACTCCTCAACTAATTACTGCTCAGTGGCTAAATTAGGCCACTTAATTGTGTTATTTGGCTCAAGAAAACTACTCCTTAGAATTTATTTTATTCATTTGATTATTGAAAATAAACCATCGAATAGAAATAACACTCCCCTCGCTCAGTCTCAGCCTCAGCCTCCAAAGCTCTGCATCAAACAAAAGAGAGCCTTGGAGAGCAGTGGATGAGAATGAATAGTGCCTAGTGAGACTAAAGCCTTTGTCTTTTAAATACCCCCTTCAAATGTTCCTGAATAGCCTGAGTAATACACTCACCATAAATCCAAGCAATGCAAACAGTTTCAAAAATAGCCACAAAGAGCAGACACATCCCACTGGCTGCATAGTAGTCAAAGAGCTGGAAGACGTACATTCCTCCCTGTGGGGGCAAACACGGGTTTATTACCCTGAGGGAAATGAAGCTAAAGAAAACCTGCATGCAGTCAACTGAAGACAAAATCTCAGAACACTGTGAAAGTCAATGATCTATTTTGTTCTTGCACACAGTTCTGCAAAGTGCAACATTCATATTCAGACCAGTGTTGCAGTCGAGTCACTAAACCTTGAGTCCCCAGTGTTTGAGTCCCAGTCAGCATGGTTGAATCTGAATTGTGTTACGAGATTGGCTCCAATGCTCTCGCAAGCATGTGCCCTCTCACACTTATGGATGCGCGATATTATCTATAGTCCAATCATCCTGTTGTCACCCTGTGAAATTGCCAATAAATTCCAATTCTGACTCGTCACTGCTCAAGTCCAACTTGAGTCACGAGTCCTTAAAATCAGGCCTCGAGTTATCCTCAGGTCCAAGTCCTGGAGTTCAGTACTACAACACTGATTTAGACAGCACACAGTTTGAGAATCGATTTTGTCTGGACATGAAGGGACTTTAGAGGAATGTGCCGTTCATGTGGACAGAAGGTTGTGCTGACGAAGCTGTAGTAGGCAGAATATGCAGTTTCACTTTAAAATATGTTTGGTGGGTTAGGGTTAGGGTTAGGGTTAGGTCATGCCACACTGATGTCATTTCATCAGTGTGGCAAAAAAGGAAGCTTTCACTTAAAGGCCTTACTCAAACCACCATTGCAGCTTCACCTTTACTATCCTATTTACACTCTTTTATTATGACTCATTATCATAATATCAGTCATTGTTAATATGCTTGTTTAATATCACCTTGAAAAAGATGTTTATGAATGGAAGTTCTGTCATGCAAAATATAAAGATTATATGGTTATTTTGTAATCACTGTAAAAAAAAAAAAAAAAAAAAGAAAAAAGAAAAAAAGAAGTGGAGTCACTGGGACTAACCTCTGTCAGCATGATGAGCCCCATGAGGAAGGACACAATGGCCACTCCCAGGATGAAGAGCTCCCTGCGGTTCTTACGGCGGAAGGTGGAGGGATACATGTCCACCATGGCTGTCACCAGGCTCTCCACACACACAAACTGATCAGGAGGGAAACATCCAAAGTATGAGATATTTGTACTATACATACATATATATATATATATTTCTGTGTGTGTGCCAATGGTAATGTATGTGATTTCTGACCTATTCAAAAATATACTACACAAGCTAAATTTTACCCATTCTCTCAGTAGAATAAAAGGACTGTGCAGTAAGAGTTATGTCTGTATAACTGCACTGACTGAACCCTCTGTGTGTGTGTGTGTGTGTGTGTGTGTGTGATTGTTTAGTTGTGGTTCATATGTTGGTCTCACCTGACTGTCCAGTCCCAGAAAGACAATCATAATGAAGAAGAAGCAGGCCCACAGAGGGGAGAAAGGCATCATGGACACAGCTCGAGGGTAGGCTATGAAGGCCAAACCTGGACCTGGTTTAGACACAGTTCAGCTTTTCTCATTAAAAATTTCCATTACTGATCATTTTTGCTCATGGGAATGCTCTGAAAATGTTGATTGATTCCACCAACTTCAAATTCATTCTCATACAGTAATTTTTAGTGCCATATGCTCAGTGTGCTGTCACATGATCACAATGAACTGCATATTGTTGAGCTGCTCAGCTTTCCAGATAAAGTCTAGTGCGTGATTCATATCTTAAGTCTTTTTAGAATAATTCAACCAAAGCAAATCAGCAGAAATAGAAGTAGAGAATGATATTTCTATAGCACCTAACCTTTAGTATGAATGCAGTGATCTGTTTTCATAAAGTTAAGTAAAAGAACCACCAACCAGATTCTGCCACTTCTGAGATAGGTACGTTCTGCTCGTAGGACATAAAGCCCAGGATGGAGAAGATGGCGAAGCCTGCAATAAAACTGGTGCCGCTGTTTAGGAAGCAGAGGGACAAGCAATCCCTGGAGACAACACAGAGAGGGAGACATAATGAATAAAAACAAATATTACACAGCAATGTCTGTCCTCGAGAAGTGATTCCCTTCATATAAAAAAATAAAACATTTACACAAACTGAACGACTAAACAACAGATTAAGCATTACTGACATTTAAGGCGGACTACAGAGATTAGTGTTGACCATAATGCTCACTGCGTAATCATTTCAGTCCACACCTGTAGCAGTTGTTGTTATATTTGTTGTAGCTTCCCAGTGCAGTGAGGCAGCCCAGGCAGATGGCATAGGAGAAGAAGATCTGAGTTCCAGCATCCATCCATACCTAAGGACAGAACAGAAACAAGAGAGTCAAATACACAAAATACATTCAAAGGGAGAAGACGATAATAATTTTAGTACAAAACCTTTTTTGTTGCAGTGTTTTATTATGTTGATTTTGAAGTATCCCATGGGAAAAATTAACTCCATCAACTGATGAAAGTAGCTTTTAAACTGCCCTGAACATTTATATAAGTATTATGTAAAATACTCAACTTTAAAAATGTGTCTTTGAGAAACACTGTACATTTTTTCATACAATCTGGATTCAACCCACAGCCACAAAACCCATAGCTTCTCTGATACCAAACCAGCTTCCTACGTAACCGAGCTGCCAGAGTTCAAACAGAACCATCAGCTGATCGTGTAACAAGTACAATGTGTAACAGTTATCAGTTTACCTTTTTTTCATTATTTTGCTCTGCATGCTTTCAAATGATTAACAGTAATACAAAACGATGTATTGCTAACACTGAAAGCTCAGCTCACTCGCTTGTGTGGAAATAGATTTCAAACCCATGCACGTGAGGAAGGACTCTCTAGTGTTTGTACACTGATGTTTCATAACTTAGGAATATGTATCCTCCCAGCGTGTCTATTGACAAGGGACACCTCACTAACAATATAAGGTTAATATGACAAAAAAACAAAATTCGTACAGCATCAAATGTTGGGGACTCTCCATCACTTCAGCCCCAGACTCACAGAAAAGTAGCTGTTAAGCCTTTTTAACTCAGTGATGTCCATTGTGAGCTTGATTTTCACACAACCTCTCATCTATTCTCCATATTGAAAGTGTTACCTCCACTCAAACTGCGTCATCTCTTCTTAAAAACACAATTTATCTCCCAATGCAGCTATCAAATCTGAAGTTCCTTACTCCAGAACTCACCCTCTCAACACCACCGTCCTAACATCACCCAACCAGCAAAGCCTATTATCCATCTCAGCCATTCTGAGGCATAAAGTGCAGCACTTTTCCACCCTCTCTTTGAACACTCACTCGCACTTCAAAATTTAAATGAGGTTTCTCTTTATTCTTGCAGTTCTGGTAAAGTGCCTCCAGAGCACTGGGGCATGTTTAAGGCAGCTGGCAGCCAGGACTGAAGATCTGATTGACTGGGGGTCCAACCAACAACATAGCACAAAAGCAGGTATTTCCGAAGGTACCAACTCCACCAGCCTAGCTTGTCTTGGCCTGCAGACACAGGGTTTGTATTCATCCCCAGAGCCCTGAGAGGGATTGAAGAGGGCCCCTCTTTTGGATTTTCACACTGGTTGCAATGTAACGGAAAGGAAAGAAGCCCATGTTACTACCAACAACCCAAATCCACTCGCAGCATTGTTTGTCCAAACTGCTTAAAGGAACCTATGTTCATATTCAGCACAAAAACAGGAAGCAATGTGATTTTACTGCCACAAAAAGTCATACAAGTAGATGGATGGACGCACAAGATTTATATCTTCTCTCCTTAAACCTCCACTAACTGATTTTTTGACATATAACTTGAGTTGATAAAGTGGACTTGTCAGCAACGGAGTTACGTTCAGCAACAGTTTTGCAAGGCTAGCACGTGTAATGTATTAATATTTGTGAAATGAAACTGCAGAGATGGCATAAGCTTCAGGGAGTCACAGGACAGGTTGGTTGGCTAAAATGTGCTTAAATTATCCATCAGTATGGGTGAGTTTGACCATGAAATTGTGGATGTGCATAATGTATCTGCAGGCCTGGTCATCCCAAGGCAGTACTGTACCAGTTTGTGCCAGTTTTACCAATATTAAGGCATCAAAGCATTTTGCAAAGCATTAAACGCTGGTAGACATGGGTTTTTTTGAGTTGTAACTGCATAGCTATGAGTGTGTCCTTCTGTGTATGTTCAACAGAACGAACTGAGAATCTGAATGCAAGTGCAGCTCTAGCCTACCTGTGGGTCAGATAGGCGTCCCAGGTCAGGGTAGAGGTAGAAGTGGATTCCTCTGGAGGCTCCTGGCAGGGTGACCCCTCTGATCAGCAGGATCAGTAACATAGCATATGGAAAGGTGGCTGTGAAGTAAACCACCTGCAGAGAAACAGCAGCACTTTGTCATCAGGCATACGTCTCTGCTTGGCTTATAGCAGTTTGTCCCTTTGTAGAAATTCATTCTTCTTCATGATGTTTGTTTAGGCAAAAAAAATGTTTTAGATAGCTTTAAAAGGGTTTTGTACAAATAATACAAATATATGGAACATTTTGGTGTTTAGGATTTTCAGTTGACGTTCTCTTGGTGTCATTTTTTGTCCATGCCTTCAATGTGGCTAAAATTAGCCTGGCCATACAGCAAATATTTATCAATTAAAACCAGAGTAAAGTAGCTTAAAAAGCTTTTTAAATCAGTCTTCTTTGGCCCTCGTGATGTGATATACACAGCACCTGGCCTAGACAAAAAACTAAACACTTTTCCAACAAAAACACTCGAGAAAGAAGCCATGATTCAAGTATTTCAGTGGAAGCCTTTTTTGTGAAATTGTGAACGGATACACAAATATAGAAATGAATGAATGAATATATGACAATGACATTACTACAATGACAATCTACACTAGTTTACTACAATATTAGTACAATAAGACAATCCACCAAGGTAAGAAAGTATCAAAAACAATTAGGAAAGACTACAAAATGCAGTTAGCTTTGATTGGGTACAAGTTAAATTGTACTTTACTAGCACGAACCATGAGGTGAATAAGACATGAAAATAAAGATATCTGTCAAAATAGTCCATACAATTAAAAGAGAACATACTGTGCAAGATCAAAAAGGATGAATGTGGATGCAACTATTCATCTCCACTGCTGTGTCTCTGGTAAAAATGGAGGATTTGCTCTATTTCCAAAGGTTTAAATAACTTCATTAGTGTTCAACACTAGGTGTCACTAGACACATTAGACACTGGACATTCTAACTTATTTACTGGGACCAGAATAGGTCTTATTCCCATATAGAGTATTTGTTTGTCATGAATGGAGGACAGGTTTTACCTTTCCAGTGGACTTCACTCCCTTCCAAATGCAGAAGTAGCAGATAACCCAGGCAATGGCCAAACAGACAACCAGGTCCCAGTTCAGAGAGCCGATGTGATGAATGCCTGAGGAAATCCTCAGGACTCTGCGCCTGTGGCACAAACATGCAACAGACAAACATTTGAATTGTTTTATCTAGTCTAAGAATTCATTGTAACCCATATTCAGTGTATTTATGTTCACAACTCTCCCAGTATAATATTTTGTCTGTGCTCTCAGGAGCTAGGAAGCAAAGGGCCTCTAAGCAATTCAAAAGACCATGTGGCTAAAAAGCAAAACTTTTGAAGTTGTAAAAGTTGCATCTAGAATTACGATCATACATTTTTAAAACCTTCTTGTTGAAATGAATATTTTGTGTATTTGCTGGCACATAAGGCCATTTGAGGACATACCCAACAAAAAGGCACTTACTCCCAGAACTCAATGACAGGAGAGGTGGCGTTCTCATGGTGATTGATGGAGCTATTCCCCCTCTGAAATGCCATACAGGAATCTTGAATGAAGGAAAGACAAAAAGACATTCAATCCTGTGAAGAAATCCAAGCTTTCTCTGAGGTTTCCAAGTTACACACAGGCAAGTGAAACAATGCCAGCACTGAGACGGAGAAGTGAAATGGTGCAGGAACACTCACTCCCTGAAGATAAAATAAAACTACAAATTAATAAAATGTTAAAGTGGATTAGAAAAATCAAAATAACAAAACATATAATATACGATAACTAAAGCTTTGAAAACCAAAAACTTGATCCAAAAGGAGCTCCTCAGTCCATGAGTCCACCAGCAACAGGCTCTGCCATCAGTTCCCCATTGCAGAATTGTCTTGTTTCTCTTTTTTTTTGTGCTTTTTATGCCTTTATGATAGCACAGTAGAAAGAGACAGGAAATGGGGAGGCAGAGAGAGGGGGAATGACATGCAGTAAGGGGCCGTCCGATGCGGGATTCAAACCGAGGCCGACTGCAGCGAGGACTGTAGCCTCTACATATGGGTGCCTGCTCAACCCACTACGCCACTAGATGCCCCTGTCTTGTTTCTTTTCTAATCAAACTTGTGCTTGCGCTTGCCAAAATGGAGGACTGGCTACACCAGTTTAAATACATGGTTACATAAACACTAAACATCTCTGGCTGTTGTTATGGAGTGTATTACCCGTGTTCCAGGAGTTGTTGCAGGAGGCCCAGGGCAGGTCCCATGTGAAGGAGTTGGACAGGAAGAAGATGGCCCAGGCTAACACAACGATGTAGTAGATGTTGAGTAGAGCAACAATCACCTGGGTGGCATAACCCACTCCTGGAAAAGAAAACATCAGGTTTATGGCATTTACTGAGCAGTACGAAACAAATAGCCATTATTATTACTTTTTGGCAAAAAAAAAAAAACAGAAAATCAATTGCAGAAAAGCTGCAACCATGCAGCTTGTTTTAACAAATTGGCCTTTGAGGAACTCTGCATTTTTCACACAGTCTTTCTCTCTACTCCTTATAGTCACCTGAAACTCATGACTATATTTTTTAATTTACCTCCATAGAGGTATGTGTTTTTAATATAGTGTTGTGATGAGGCATTGTCCAGCAGATATTTTCTGCTCACACTGTCAGTCAAGAGCAAAGTGGATGCCCTTAAACAAGCACACCTGGAGTGTGTAGTTTGGTTGCAGCAGTGTATTCGACAGCAGTCTGAGGACATTTCAAATTCGATTTAGTTTATCTCAAGTGGCTCACAGAAATTATTCTGAATCAGTGAGAGAGAGAGCTCCCTGACAGTTCCATTCACTATAGTCAAAGAGGCATAATTTAACCTTGGAAGAAGCATATCTTTCCAGTGTTTGATTAAACCCATCCTCAGCTCACCGCTTCTGCCCTTTCAAATGACTGCATCAGACTAAATTACATGCAGGCCAAATTATAATATGCTCAATTTTTTGGTTAAACTCTTGCTCCAACACATGATTGCACGCATGACTCGACTCTCCCCAAGCTGTTATGAGTACAGGCTGATTACAGGCTTATTGGAGGGCAGCTGAATGCTACAAGCATTGGAGAAATGTGTTGTTAGCCAGTGTTGGTTGCTTTCCAGTCATTTGTATGACATGTATCACCCTCCCACATCTGTATGGCATGCACATAACACATGCACAATTATACACATACTGTATATACACAAAGGCTAATGATAAATGAAAATGATACATGGACATAAACAGACTGAAATTCCTTTCATCCCACGTTGTTGTACAGATATATGTTGCCGGGGCTTTACATTTTTGAATGTATCCTGTGTGGTGCACAAGCAACTCATTGTTACAGAATAACACACATACTGTGGTCATTAGATCATGACATATTTACATTCAAAACATCATGAAGATGGGTGAACCCCTGCACATACACTTTTACAAAGCATAAGATACAGCTTAGTGATATCATGAAAGTGAAAAACAGATCAGCAGATTTTGGGAGTGCATGGCACTAAAACTGTTATACTGAGGAGATTGAGCCACTCATGGTGCTGTACAGCATTTTTACATGTTAAATATAAAGTAAATCACATTTATGTAAAAGAAAAAAAAAAAGAAAAAGAAAAGTACCTTCAAACAAAGGGCAGATCTTCCTCCAGCAGGTGATACCTCCCTCGCTGGTATACTGACCCAGAGCCGTCTCCAGGAAGAAGACCGGGATCCCACAAGCAAACAGGAAGATGAGGTATGGGATAAAGAAGGCACCTGACATAAGCACACAGATTCAAGGTTTCAAGATTCAACACTTCATTCAGATGCCTTCAGTATGCTCTCAAGCAATGTAGAATAGTAGAGACACATGCTAATTGTTTATAGGTTCTGTAAATGAGATTATAAACATTAATATAGCAGCATTTTCTATGTAAAGATATGTGGAGTAATGGCGTCCTGAGCAGAGAATGTAATGAATGTCACATCCTCTCTGTATGTGTTGTAATCTGGGTATCTATGTTCTTGGGATGAGACCAGAGCACATGTGGGCTGGCCATGGCACTACCAGCTCAAATCCCTGTCGGCTGGTGGACCTTCAAAACATCCATAAAGTTTTTTACCGGCTTCCCAGTGTAATTTGTGCCGCTCGGTCGCGGTGGTTTACTCCAAGGCTGAATTTCTATTCCAGTCAGACCATGAAGCCAATACTGGTCTGGCTTTCTCAAGATGGAGAACCCTAGGAGATGCTAAAGGGCTTCAGCTTGACTCGGAACTGGCTTCTTCTCTCTTCCATGTGTAAGTAACTCGATGGCTAAATAATGTGACATGTCTGTTTTCATGAGTGACTGGCTGCAGTAGGCATGATAACAGTTATTTAAGTTGCTGTTACTATTATCCATAATGTGCTCGGCAAATGTTGCTATTGCTAGCTAGCTAACTGTCAGCATTGCAGTAGCATGTCACGGCAATGCTAATGGTTGTGGCTGGATTGTATTTTGTTGGCTCTCGTATACGCAGTGTAACTTTATTCGGTTGTACCTCTTGTGTGTTTTGTTGCCGCTTTCACTTGACTTCGCAACACCTTGCAGTCTGAGGACGCGCAGGGAGGGGATGACGGAGGTGTGGCCGACGAAATATTTGTTTTGGTCTGAGATGCTGGTGGTCTAGTGCAACATCTAGTGGCAGTGACAATTATTTACAGAACCTTCAAATTCATTAACACGTTTACACTGTAAGGCACGGTTTGTAAATAAAAAACAATGTTGATGCAAAATTTCTTCCTTCTTTCATAAATAAATAATATCCAAAGTAAAAGAAATCTGAAATCGTCTATCTACGGGAATCAAAGTTCACTTCCTATGGAAATTTAAAGATTTTTTTGTTTTTAAGATTTTATTCTGTATTAAATGAGGTATCCTGTGTCAGACAGTAACTAACTGGCTGCATGAAAAAAACCTTTCTGGCTCTTTTCCTAATTTTGGTGAACCATGACCTCCATTGAGCAACTGATCCACAGACTAGATCACACATTAACCCACATAATGCCTCTTTATGTTCTCTTTATGTTAGGTTTAAACCAAGTGCAATCCTGCCTCAATAACTAGATGCTGTACATGCAGGCAAGACTGCACTCTGAAATGCAACATTTTGTGTCAAACAGGAAACAACAAACAATAACAAACCAGATTTAAGTAATTCCAGCACTTACCTCCTCCGTTCTTATAACAAAGGTAGGGAAAACGCCAGACATTCCCCAGGCCTATAATTTCTCCAGCCACTGACAGAACAAACTCAAGTTTGTTGCCCCACTGACCCCTGTCTGTCATCTTCTCCTCTGTACTGGGCACAATGTCCAGGGGTCTGCTGTGCCCGTTGGAGGGTTCTACCTTGGATGTGTTCTCCATCTCACCTGTGCGCCCTAAGTGTTAAATTGAAAAGAGTAGAAGAGTAAAAATAAATATTACAAATAAGAAATAGAGCAAAAGATATAGCTATAGCCTGTAGGATGGTAATGGCAATCATTTCATGTAATTGGTTTGTTTTTCAATAGCAGTTCCTTTGACAAAGAGTTAAAGAGGCAATTCCAACAATCCCATAGCACATGTTTTACAGCTAAGTTTTAATTTGTAAGGATCAACAAGTCTCTCTGAATAGTAAAGAGAGAGATGATGTCCCTTAGAGGCAAATCCTACTCCACAAACAGTGACAGTTTTACTGATTCACCACAGTGGCTGGGTCTGTCTTAAATTTATATCACCAGATTGATATTTTTTCTAAATCGTTATATATCATGATGTGGTGAAAAATAATAAAATAGTTGACAGTTATGCAGTTACATCAGCCAAAAGAACCTTTGGTGTTAGTAATAAAAATTGCACTAAATCAAACATTTTCAATAACATGACCATCTCATCACAATATGCTTCAACAGACAGTCAATACATGATAATAATGAATTATTGTCCTGCAGTTTTCACATTTCTTAAGTCAAACAAATCTGGACAAAATTAAGAAATGGGTTATGAACATAAATTTGACAGTTGTCTTGTAGAGACTCTTTTTGGAATTGACACAGCAGTCATTCTGAAATTGCATCCAATAATTCAGCTCTAGCTAATTCAAAATGCAGCAGCCAGAGTCTATATGCACAGTCATAGCCAAACATATTACTGCAGTATTTAAATCACTTAAGTGGCACCCATTGAGAAATCAGACCCAGCTTAAAGTTCACCCAACAGTCTTTAAAGCACTTAATGGTTTAACTCCTCCTGACCTGCTCACTGAGTATAATCCAGTTGCACCTATCAGGTCTGTAAGTGTCAGTTTTCTAATCTAATCAGTTTCAGGTGACTGAAGTCCTGAAATCTGTGTCTGTGTCAACATGCAAAAGCAAACTACATTTTCCTAAGATTATGATAAGTTATAATGTGTGTGTGTGTGTGTGTGTGTGTGTGTGTGTGTGTGTGTGTGTGTGTGTGTGTGTGTGTGTGTGCGCGCGCATGTGCACATTTTTAATGCAAAGCACATTCATTTTATTTGTCATTAAATGTGATATATAAGATATTGCCCTGCTTAGTAAAGGGGGTCTGTTTGGGGCTTACATGGATTTAAGACCAGGAGAGAGAATAAAGGATTTCAGGACCTTGGCTAGTTCTCAAGGAGAATTCCTACTGTGCATGTGATGTGCCAAATATATCTTTTTATGTTTACATGAGCTATAATACATCACTATCACTACTTCTGCTGTGCTGGGTGAGGTCAGTAATGGCATGATATTACGTGAGTTAGTCAAGCCCTCAGCCAGACCCTGTTCGGGGACCAGTGCTGCTGAAAGAATTTCTCTCTGTGGATGAAACAGACAGCTCACTGACTGTGCTCACTCCTGTCAGGTTGCATTAACAGGCCTCTCACCAGCTCCTCTGTTACCCTTTTATCTCCCTCTGAAACTGTCCGCATTCAAACAAGTTCGTCATCAGTCTGCAAGAGGAGACAGTGGAACACATGTTTTGCACCGAACCTCCTTCCCTTCCTCTGTCTTTCATGCATCCACACAAACAAACACAAATTACGTGTTGTGTGATCTGGACCAATGAAGTTGCCTGTATTTGACTTCTGTTACATGTTCTGAAAACAACACAGGCGGTGGAAATCCCATTTAGCCAACAGCCCTGTGTGAAGCCACCTTTAGGAATGTGCTCCTACTGGCATAGGGCAGAGGTCGAGCACAAGTGTGACTCTGTATGTGCTGTGCGCATGGGGTTGGAGGTTGGATCCGTTTTAGGAGCCAAAATCTCCAGCGCTGGAGCCAAATTGCAGCCTGAGGTAAAAATAGAGCCCCTTGTTTTCTAAAAGGAACTTGGTGGGAATGAAGGCTTATCGCAACAAAAGCAGAGGAGCTCCTCTCCTCTGTGCTGGCAGAAGAGAATCCTCACTGGCCTTGCAGCCAGATCACAGTTTACCTCATTTTTTCATGTTTTCTCAGTGGACACTGGGGGAGTTCATCACACCAGCCAAATACCTCACTTCAAACACATCCTTTTAATAGGTGAATATTTATAGTAGCAAAGTCAGTCTGAAATAGTTTTCACACGTATGTACTTATGGAGCATCAGAAGAGAGGCACACTGTGAGAAAATATGCCAAGACTGAGAATGACCTCATTGAGGCACAGTGGAGCATTATCCCATGAAAAAGCGCCAACTTCACCTCTCTCTGAAAAGCTGTGAACTGCCTATGCAAGTGACTGACTGAGTGACTGACAGGCTGACCTATTGAATGAGTGACTGACTGAATGAAGGACTGGCTGACTTACTGGACATGTTGTGCTGCTGTTTGCTGATCTTAATATATGCATGGTCCTTAAAGGAGTAGTTCGACATTTTAGGAAATAATCATATTAACTTGAGAGAGTTCAATGTTACGATCAGTTCCACTCTCCTGTCTGTATAGAGCACCTTTGATAGCTTAGTTTAGGATGAAGACTTGAAAAAGCAAAAGTAACTAAATCTGGAGTCTCTCCTGCTGTCTGGCAACCTCACGGTGACAAGAGTCACTCCGTAGTTGCGCATATGGACGCTTGGTCAGGACCCCTGGGCGTCACTTTTTAACATTCTGTGTACCCTTTAGAATAATCTTCAAAGTTCAGAGGCAACATATATTTTGATTGAATGAAGCGCTACATTTATTAAAAGTAGCAGAATCACCAGGAGGTGGTTGAGGTGGATGGCAGCAGCATAAACCGCATGACTGTCACGCCAGAGACTGGGGTTCACATCTAGATTCCTGTCTGTGGTTAGGTTTAGGCAACAAAAGCACTTTGGTTATGGTTTGGGAAAGATTGTTATGCTGTTTAATACAGAAAAAGTTCACTGTGACTTTAAAATCATGACGTAGTATCACTCCATATACGTCAGTAGACAATGGCTGCAGTTCGCTCGACTCATGTCAACTTTCAACACAGCAGACAAAATTGGAAGTCTGATGGATGTTGAAAAATGATGAGGGGTTACAGGTGCATTAAAAAGGGACCCTGTGGGGTCCTGACCGAGCAGACTGCCCAACCCGTAAAAACTATAAACTGTAGTTTTTACAGCTAAGTTTTTGAATGGATGAAACAACTAAAATATGACATATGAATTTGTCATCTTTAGAGGTGCTAGTAAGCTGTTTTTTTTTTTAAACTTTTGGACAGAGCCAGACCAGCTGTTTCCAGTCCAATGCAAAGCGGGGCTAAGATGTCTTCTGTTTAGCTTAAGTACACACGAGAGTACCGTCAATCTTCTCACCTAACTCTCAGCAAGAAGGCTACTCACTTTCCCACAGTGGTTGAAAGTTTAAGGTTTCACCCAGTGTCACTGGTGGGTGTCATCAGAACTGTGCTCTGCTGCTTCTGTAACCACACCCAGCAGTGATGTCACAGTGTACTGACACACCCTAGGTAGCCTATATTTTTTTACATAACTTCAGCAAGGTGAGAAATTAAACCACTGGATATCAGATCTTTAAATTACACATTTCCTAGCCTACGTGCTGAATTAAGATGTGTTTACTAGCCTGCACCATGTAACTGGTTCTTACCACATAAACGATCTTCCACAATTGCCTCATACAATGAAACCTGAGCCAGTCCTATAGTCAAATCAAACGTGATGGCACATTGACATGTTATGACCTTGTTAGCAAGCACTTGCTTGATTACACATCCAGCATACACAGAGCAACTTTAGCATTCAGTTGGAATTTGTGTCCCCCTGATGACCATGAGTCCAGTATACCCTTTAGCTCTGTTTTGGTCTTAACCCTTTCCTTAAAGACCCTTTCTCTAATGTTGGCTAACTGTAAAAGTGCTGTGAGTTTATCAGAGCTTTTTTTTTTTTCTTTTTTAGCTGAAAACAGTTTCCTGGTGTGGCTGGAAACAAGGTTGATGAAAGCAGCAAGCGTGATCCAAAACAGGTAAATTATGGACAGTAAAACCAGACTACTAGGAATTAGCATCGGTATTGGTCATAAGAATAAGAACCATGCTAATGTCATAATATCATAATATCAATATAAGAACAAAAGCCTGAGGATGGGAAATAATGGTCTCCTATTCCTGTGGGACCTCATGGAATCTCATGGACAAAGGCAGTCATCTTGGCGCTTCTAAACACGTGCAGCTCAGAGTTACATCCTCATCATGTTCTATGCCCCGACGCTCCCACAGTTGGATAATTGCAGGCTAATACATAACCAGATCAGTTACATAAGGCAAGGACAAACCATGTTACACGTCTACCTGTACACAGCAAAGATTTACAATTGCAGCTTGTGATGTTCAACATCTAGATGGAAGTTAAAAATGCTAAATTTTGGTAGGTACAAATAAATAAATGAATAAATAAAGGGAAGTAAAAAAAAAAAGTAAAAAGAAATAGCATAACCTGTCAACAAGAATGACATCAACTTGTTTTTTTTTTTGTTTGTTTTTTGAGTTTTAAACATTTGATAAAGTTGAATAATCTGGTGTGATTTGCTATCAATACTTTGGTAAGACTGATAAGTGTCACATAGTCCTGATCACAGCATGGAACAGCATGAATATCAGCATTGGATGCACTGTGCTGCATAGAAATGCACTGAATACAACAAGTAAGTTATAAAAGCCAAGTTTCGATTCCCACATGCAAAGTCTTTGTACGTGAGCGTGTTGGTTATGTTTTAATAATGCAGGCCTTTCATTAGCTGGGCAAAATGAAGAACCATTCATGGCTCTCAGAAACGAAATGTTAAACAACAGCTTCCACTGAGCTCTGCTGCCAATAAATAAACAATCAAATAGAATTCCACGATGGCCACGAATATGTTTATATTCAGCAGTAATTTAAGTCATTATCCATCTGTGACAGAAAAAAAATTAAACCACATGATCAATGATCAAAGGCACTCACCTTTCATAATGTTGTACAATGACAGTTTCCAGAAGAGAGGGGCACCAAATACAGGCCTGCTGCCGTTTCAGGTTTCACTATATAACATACATGGAGGGGCGGAGATCTGAGAAACTGAAAACTTTGGTGCAGCCCGCAGTGAGATTTTCCCTCTGCGCTGCCCCTCTCTGAAGACCCCCCCTCCCCTTCATCCAATTCCATTCAGACACCCCCACACACAAACACACACACACTCACTCACCACAGCACACTAGAGGTCTGTGCTGTCTCAGCGTGGTGGGCTGATTGCGTAACCTTTTGACACACACATTCTCCCAGGGCCTTTCTGTCCAGAGAACAAGCAGAAAGTATGGGGGGAGAGGCTGGTCAGATTTGTATTTTAGGTGGAAATTGTGTATCGCAGCATGTACACACGTGTGTATGCATGTGTGCAATGATCTCAAATATTACTAAGTTTGGTTGAAAAACATAGATACAAAAATGCATCATCCACAAACCTTGTACACTTAAAATAATTTCTGCATGACGTTCAAAATAAGAGCCTCTGATATGTTTCCTTCTGACTGATTGTAATTAAAACATCACTCCTTGCTCCAACACACATCTTTAATTCAGCCCCCGGAAAAGAGCCTTTATTCCCTCAACCAGATTCCTTCCTCACAGACCCAGTAGCCCATTCAGAACATTTTCCCACCACAGGGGTCTAGAGCGGCCCGGTTCAAGGCATTTGTTACAAGGTCACAATCCAGAGGGTCTTTTTGGAGGTGGGGATGGGGGGAGTGATGTGTTTCTGCTTTTCCTGTCTGAAACCTTACAGGGTGAGGTCTTTTTTTTGTAAACTCCCCACCATCCCCCACCACCACCAAATCAAATTACAATTCAAGACACAGACACATTAGTTTTCTGTAAAAATTAAGGCATCTGCAGTTGACTTCAGTCTTGTGGCAGTTTTGACAACAACCAACCTGTTTATTTCCTGAATGAGTCCAGATCTCTCTCTAAGTCTCTCTGCAATTTTCAGCATTAGTATAGCTTCTGGCCATAAACATGACAGTTTTTACCAACAGCTCTAATTCCATTTGATGGCATGACCTCATAGTAGCTAATCAAAGAGAATCCTACAGTATGATATCATAGCAAAGATACAGCAGCATCCTAATCCCCAATAGCCAAATTTCCATAACATATAAAAACCGCAAACCTTAACCATAAAATCATAACATGTTGTTGTCACACTGCAGTATTTGTAGGGATTAAACAAATTAAATATAACATGTTATTGAGCGTTAGAGGTGGCGTATTTTGTTATATTTGGACAGAGCCAGGCCAGACTAGCTGTTATAGCTGTTTTCCCCTTTTCCAGTCTTTGTGCTATGCTAAGCTAAGCTAACTGCCTGCTGACTGTAGATTCGAATTGTATAGTGAGAGATATCAATCTTTTCATCTAATTCTCTGCAAGAAGGTGAACACCTCCCTTTCGCCAAATCGAGAGTCGTGGTCATGCTTGCAAATATCCATGGGACAAAAGAGGACAACTCAACAGAGGGGAGCTCATTAATGAACTGTATTTTTTCATTCTCTCTACAGCCTCCTGCTGCTCTCTAACTGTACAGCCACAGGTCACCGCTCAGATTGTACTCTGTTTACTCCGAAATGCCCGTCCTGTCTCTTCAGATCAAACTCAAACGTGCTGGTTCAGTTAGATGAGTGAAAGCAAATGGTTTAAGGTTCTTCTGACACGGGAAGTTGGAATTTAGTCCACAGCAATTCAAACATTGCAGAGGATCACTTACTCACAGGGCTTGTTAATGATTAATATTAGGTCAGTTTGATCCAAGAAATACCATGCATTAAACTACACTGGCTAACTTGAGGTCAGTGGAAGGACAGAACATCAGATGTTTTAACTGGTTGACAAGCTTGGAAAATCAAGCTTTTGAGTGCACTGCAATGAACCAGATTAATGTATCTTCACTCTTTACCCCATTTTTAGGTTTCTGCGAAATCAAGTGATCAACTGTGGCATATACAAATATTTACACAAACCCTTTTTCAAGGGGGCCTCTTCAAGTGAGGTGTATCCTAACAAAAGTAGAGGTTTCTTACAGCAGATAAAAAAAATGTCCACTTTAAACAGACCTTAACAGACTAGTTGCTAATAACAAAAGACCCACGTTAGTAAAATGCTGCTGACAGCTCCATGCTTTCATTTTGTGGTGGAAAACTTGTGCGTTTGACAGACAGCCAAGGAGAAAACTGTCCATGATGGTCAAATTAGGTAATAAGTGTGTACACAGAGAGTACACAATGTCAACACTGTGATGATGGATTTGATCTTACCAAACTCATATACCCTCTCTGACCAAACAAGACACAGAGAGCTCAGGGTTAACCGTGTAATTCACATCAAAGTGTCACAGACCGCTCTCAGCTGTTCTCTCATTTGTGCTCTTAAAGATGAACGCCAACAGAGATTTGGCAGTCATGTTACACAAGAAGAATAAACATAATGTAACCAGCTATGCACACGAACGTGAAGCTAAAATTGTATTTTGTTTTATTAATTGAAATTAAAAAATTATTTTAAAGTTTTTTTTCTTCCACGTCACCATCCATGGCATCACCGTTCAAAAAAAACATCAAACACACTATATATATATACATGTGCGTGTGTGTATGTATGCATGAGGGGATCAGACACTGCTTGGCCGAAATACAGTACAGAGGTCGTTAGTAGCTGATATATCTGAAAATTTGAATGTGTAGAAATGTGTACATAATGTGTCTATTTCAGGAAACCGGAGAAGTGATAATCAAAATGTATTCCTCTAGATATGATTTATTTTGCCACATTCAATTCAAATGGTCTTATTTTCAAATGAAACTTGTTCATAGCAGCAGTTACGTAATTGCATCATTTTAAACAACTCCCTTTCAATATTACACATATGAAATATAGTTTGCCATTTCACATCAGAGCTGTGTGTTATCCTTGAAAACCTTTTTATTTATTTATTTTTGCTTTTGTCTTTTTCATTCTCTGTGAGCTAGAGCCCTCTAGTGTTTAGTGTGAAAAAATACCAGTTCAAACCTTCAAGAGGGAAGAATATGCAGAGTATAAGCCTATCTTCTGTTCTTATTATATGTGTAAAGTTTAATAATCATCATGAAATGGGTACTCTGGATGGTCACTCCACCTGCGTCAAAACAAAAAGTGTAGTTATTCCTCAGCGTAGTGTGAGAACGTCCTTTTCTTTTACTGCATAGCAGATAATGATGTTAAAGAACAATGCAACACAGTAATACTATAGCTTATGAATTTACATTAAGATCAGGTTCAGTTCAACTTATACTTACATCAGCAGCTCCACAAAACGAATATTTTTGTTCAGTGCTTCAATGGCTTTCATTTCTTCCTCAGTGAGTGAAAAGTCAAATATCTGTATCAAAGTATAATATGGTTTTATTAAAATTACATATTTATGAATACTGTAGTGGATTTGAAAGCATCCTTGTAACATACAGTTTAAGTGTCTGCAATGAACCCTACACACCCTAGTATCAAAAAATATATATGCTACATATATTTAACCCACCTGGAAGTTGTGTTTGATCCTCTCAGGACTGAAGCTCTTGGGAATCACCACAACTCCTCTCTGGACATTGAAGCGCAAAGCCACCTGGGCACTACTCTTGTTGTACTTTTTCCCAATGGACACAAGCAGCTCATCCTCCAGCAGGGGAGGACATTTCACATTCACCCTGAACCAGAGACAGAAGAGAATACCAATGATGCCGGGACAGAGACTTTTATCAGAGTTTTTATGTTTAGTATGAGGGTTTGTAACAATAATAATGCAGCACAGTCACATATGTGACCAATATGTTGCACATATGATTTTATTTTTTTTTAACATTGCCAAATACTGATCTCCATTTCAAATATAATGTAGCTTCTTACAATGACAAAAGTTATCTGTCATGTCAGGATTTAGGACTTAGCGGTTCAGTTTTGTTAGTGAACTTTAATTCTGCATCCTTCCCTTCCCTTCGTACAAGTGTCACAGAGACGTGATCACGTGCCATATGATTGTCTAAAAATGCAGCTCAGAGTTTTTTCACCCTCCCATGAATATGATGCTGGGGGAATCAAAACATTGCAAAAAAAACCAACTGCCAGCAACTCATTTTTAAAAATATCATCCTCCTAAAACCTACGTACCAGGATGCGTCTCTGGAGGAGCCAATTGGGCAGTAGCCAACAATCACAATGTCATTCTGACGACAGTAGTCCAGAAGCTTAGGTTGTGTGAAGTATGGATGGCACTCAACCTACAGGTGAGTGAGAAGAAAAGTGTTGACTTTACATTAGCACCCTGCGCTCTGACTAGCCAAAATAAAATTGAATGGAAATGGAAAAATTCACAACTTATTAAACAATTAAAGCAAAAGAAAGACTTCTTTTGAGATAGTCTGACTGTTTTGTGACAGGGGAGTATTATCAACCTAGAAAATTCCAGGGAAATTTTGAGTGCCATGGGGGCTACTGCCGGGATAAGGTTAGGGTTAGGGTAAAAATCTTCTCTATGTCACTGTAGCGATGACATCACGCAGCCCTTGGCTGTCAGAGGTCAGGTCAGGTCAGGAGCTGCCGTTGCCATGGCAATGTGAAAATCTGCCCAGAATTTTGCTTCTACATGGCTTCAAACAATTGTAAATTATGAGAAAACCGTTACTTCTTTTCAAAAACCGAAAACACCGTGACAGACACTGAAGCCAGAAGTTTCTTACAGTCTCTATTTTATTCAGATATTCCTTAAAATGAGTGAATAAGCTCAGTGTGAAGACTGAGTGAGATTCTTTTGAAAAAAAATGACGATTACATTAGGTGTCAATGAGAGTGAGACAGGTATTGCTGCTGGACTCGGCACCCCCGTTTAAATTTTGTGCAGACCCTGCCTGTCAAAGTTACATTTCATGAATCCCAACAACTATGTCTACATTTTGAGAAAGAATTATTTGTCTCCTTTTTACGGTTTGGCCGTGAGCTCGAGTTAAAAATAAAAATAAAGGTTATTTTTTACTGCTTCACGCACTCTAGCCAACTGACGCTGTCACTCTAACTTTGAAGAAAAAGTGATTTGCACTCCTCCTTTGAGTGCTCATAGTTTGAAAAGTTTACATGTTATGTAAAACAGTTATGTTTTTGAGAGAGCAGAAGTTTTCCTCCGTTTTATAGTTTGAATCACATTTCTATGTGCAGGTATGAGAGAGCTGGGTGACTCAGAAAAAAGGTGAAATTTTGTAGAAAAAAGGTGAAATTTTGTGGGTTTTTAAAGGAAATTCCAATGCATTCCTAATGCATTATTTATTCCCAGTATTTTGGGAATAACTTTGGAAAAAATTTAAATTTTAACACCAAAAGTCATAGCACCTCTTTCGGGATCAAGACGCACGTTTTGATGTATATATTACCGGGGTTTTCTCAAAGCTGCGGGACGAGTTACGTGCCAAAATTTGGCGGAAGAATAATAATAAGTCTGAGGAATATTAATCCTCTCAGCTATTCTAGCTGCAGAGGAGTGCCTCGGAGCTGAGCACCCGTGGCACTAATAAGTATGAGGAATATTAAAAGATGCTCCGCCCCGAGGCACTCCTCTCAGCTATTCTAGCTGTAGAGGAGTGCCTCGGAGCTGAGCACCCGTGGCACTAATTATGCAAGAAAACGAATCGAATAATACATAAATGGACCAAGTGAGGACAGAGAAAGCCGAAATCACTTCGCATCACTTCACCCAAGTAATGATAAATCCTTTCATCAAACAACTTGAATTTGCTCTCAGATTTATTGGCGAGCTGTCACTTGATTTCTTTTAACATTTGCTGAATGGAAAACAGAGAATTCTCAGTGGCCCTGAAGTATGAAAAGCTAAGCATTGCCTTCCATTTAACAACCTATAAAACCACTGTATGCTGTAATATACTACCGTATGACATACACTATGCTATGTCTGATGTCAACATGGGGGCTAAAGAGACAAGTCGGGGGTCACCTGGTTGGACACAGGCTTGTGTTTGAGGCCAGGTTTATTCAGCAGCAGCTCCAGCTGTCTGCAGTTGAAGTTGGAGACTCCCAGAGACTTAACAAGTCCTGCGTCTTTGCAAGCCTCTAAAGCCTGTGGAGAATAAAAGATTTATATCCCCTCAAAGACTGATAGTGATTATCTTTACAGACTTACTGAGACAGTGGAGAAAAACAAAACAAAACATAAAACAGGGAAGAGGAAAAAACAGAACACAGCTTGGCTGTTTACGACACTCTTCTTGACAGTTTCTAGCGCTGCAGCACAGAATGTTCTGGCATGGACATCCAAGTATGAGGGAATATCACATGCCAATTTGCTGGTTTCACATTATTCATTGTTGTGTTGTTATTATTTTTGTATTTTCTCGGAAGAAATCTATGACATACAGGACATCATAGGCACCATTAAAATGCACTGACAATACAGCAGTTCCTTTAAATTGAAAAAGGGCCAACAAATTAATGCTGGTTATGTTTTGTGCATGTAAACAGCTTATCCTGATTTCAGAAACCTGGATGTACTACCTGGAGCAAACCAGATAACTGTGGCATGTAAACACCTTATCCAGGTTTCTCTGAGATGGTGAGAAATCAAGACACCGGATCAGTAAACTGGATGCTGTTATGATCATGTATATAGGGATATGAATGACCAGGTTTTTCATGTTCCATGTAAATGATACATCACAAATGTAATCAAAAACAAGATAAGGCTCATAATCAGGATCTTAATGCACATGTAAACGCACTCATAGATAATACATCTGAAAAATTGAATTGCACTGACTTGACATTTCATTACATACTTCTAGTTAAATCTAATGCAATCTGATACAAGATCCATGCAATCAGTCTTACCATTATATCATGAAATATGCCATTATGTCATGAAAATATCAAATCGAGATATCACAGACAACCGGGGGGAGATGAGTAAAGCCATCAAATAGCAGGATTATCTGTTGTGAACTCAATAGAACTGACCTCCCATGTTGCACAGAGGTCTGTGTGGTGGTAGATGTATTTTCCATCCCGGTCTTTTGGATAGAACTCATTTCCAGGCTAAAATTTCAAGCACAATTAAATAACTTGTATTAATTAAACTTATTTAAAGACACACTTCCTAAGAGACTGTGGTGACATTAAGTGGTCATGGTGATGCTGAAATACTGTGCAAAGTGACGGTGTGGCATTGCAGTTGGCTTCAACTTGATTATTTTAGTGAATTTCTACAACTCATACAAATATCAGCCAAATTGTTCCAGTTGCAAAGTCTTAACCAAACACACTCCTGGCTGTCTAATCTTTTTTCCAAACCTAAAGCTAACCATGAGCCCCATTACACACAATTGTTATACAGCTACCATGTATAAATATAACTGTAAAACTGTAACTAAAAACACTTCACTATATGTTATATAATTTATAAACATTCTAATGTGGGCATTTTTGCCTTCACTCGGACAGTACAGTGAGAGATAGACAGGAAACTCAGGAAGAGAGAGAAGGGATGACACACAGCAAAGGGCCGCGGGTCGGACCCGAACCCGTGGCCGCTGCGGCCAGGACCAAGCCCATGCAGCAAGCGCTATACCAGGGGAGCCACCGAGGCGCCCCGTGTTGACATCCTTTCTAACTGTATTCATTCTTTTATTTCACATATTTTTCTATGAAAGTGAAATATCTTCTTATATCAAATCCTTCTGTCTGACAAGGTAAATTTGTAACAGCATTATCTAAATGAAACACTACCACTGTGTGCGTGTGCAAGGGCAATGTTCAGACTCTAAATGGCTGGCTGATAAGTTAACTGCCATTTATATGTGCAGTGTATGGAAACCTTGAAGGCCATAGGAAGCTCAATGATGTAGAGGTCCACATAGTCCAGTTTTAAGGCTTTCAGAGTCTTCTCCAAAGTCGGTCTCACCAACTCTGGTGGGTGGAAGGTATTCCAGAGCTGAGGAAGAAAATACAGAGATCGAAGTGAAGCACAGTACACAACTCTGCTTTTGGGAAAGTGCTCACATGTGAGAGTTCTTAAACTAAATAAATAGTATTCAAATTAAATTGAGACAAATGAGACGCATGATATGTCAGAACATTTTACCTTTCCGCAGTAAAAGATGTCCTCTCTTTTAACAGTTCCATCAGCAATCTTCTCTCTAATGGCTTGACCTACTTCGTGCTCATTGAAATACACCAGTGCCCCATCGAAGTGCCTGTAACCCACATCTATGGCCAGCTTTACACACTCAAATGCTGTTCCTTTGGGTGTCTATAGAAACCCACAGAAAATGTAAACATTATCTGACTTGTTTTGGATTGAGTCATGCTGTATATATTCAGATTTTACAGCAACATTTAAAATTCTGGTTAATGTTTATCCACAGCACTTATCACAGCAAGCAGTAAACACAGACACTCCTACGCTATGACGAGTCCACCTGGTATAGCAGTCATTAATAACAATTAATAGTTCATGTCTAAATCTAGAAACACAGACACAATACTGTCCCCCTCTTACCGTTTGAGGGTTCCCATAGGTGCCCAGTCCCAGCAGTGGAATACAGTTCCCATCACTGAGAGCGATACTGTGTCTCTCTGCAGTCAGATTCATGTTTGAGCTAAAGTGAATAAACTGAACTGCTCTCCAGCCTGACTAACAGATAATGTAGCACATGACCATGAACCTTGAACTTTGAAGCTTTAACTTACATGCACTTGATGGCTTCTCACTGAGAGCATTTGCAGACAGACTCAAACCCAAACAGTCGGACCTGACGAATGTGGATTTTACATTGTGGCACACTGCTTTGTTTTTCTCAGGAGAAGGGAAAGTCAAAAGCTTAATTTAACTAGCAGATAACATTTTTATCCCTCCTGTTACACAGTCTTGTGTAAATATTTATTATTCAGTTTTTCAGCATGCTGTGTTAAATAACAACTACATAGGCAGGCTGTCATTGATAGTGATATTATATTAGCTAATTGTTGTTGCTGTTATTGTTGTTTTGAGAGCAGCTCAAATATACACAATTGAAAGCACTACCAAAGTAATTTAAGTTATACATATTTTTTTATAAATAAAGCTTAACAAACTGAATGATGGTCACACTTAATGTAAATGATAGTAGTATTATTACATAAGATAAATCACACCCAGTCAGTTATAGTGTTGTATGATGTCATTACAATGCCAATAAATTCATATTAACTGGAGTTTAAGTTGATATGGCCTATATGTGCATCCATGTGGGCTGGTATTAATCGTTCAGTAACACATTTTCAAGAAAATAATTAATGGCTTACAGGATAGAAATTTAAATCAATAACTATTGTATGAGCACATACAATGAAGGTTTTAGTAATTGTAGTGGAGTAGGTCTCCTTTATCACGAGCACAGTTTAAGTCAGACGGATGAAATGTAACGCCATGAAAAGTAACGTTATTAGATGAGTAACGCAGTACAGCCTGACTAATTAGCTACAATAATAAGAAAAGCCTTAATTGGTTAATAACACACTAACTTTCAGAGTAACAAACAAACATGAAGACTGTTGAACACCGTGACGGTGTAGTTTATCCTCTATCACTCAGCTGGTGCCTCTCCTATCAGAGCTCGCACTGTTTTGACCCCACCCCTCTCGTGCCGCAACGAGCGCGTGCGGTGCAATTTGAGCAACATCTGCGGCACGCGAGCGTGCGACACCCTCGCGCGGAGGTATTGTATTTCATCTTTTGTGCTACAGGTTAGCCGCTATAGTCGATATATTTACATGTGAGCAGGAATATTAACACATCCACAGCGCTGAACTGGCTGAGAGAGAAGGGGGGAAGCAGGTGTGAGGAGATGCCGTCTTCGCCAAGGGTATAGAGGAAAACGCGCGCGTTCTGCTCACCTGTGCCTGTATATCTTGTGTACACACTGAGATTTAGCCTTTGAGGAAATGGATGGACGAACAGAGAAACAGGAGTCAGGGGATGCTCCTGTCATCATCGTTGAGAACGAAGCTGAGAGCATGCCAGTACAAGAGGAAAAGTCAGGTGCAACCGGACAGAATTACCTGGACACTTGCCCCTTTTGCCATCTAAACTTTCACAGTCGAGAGCCCAAACTTCTGCCGTGCCTGCACTCTTTTTGCAAGAAATGTTTGCCTTCACCCTCCAGGAATCTGACCTTGATGGAGGCGCCAAACTCCCTGGTTGACAGCGCGACCAAACCACGTGAGTCACTTTGTTTACAAACATATGAAGTAGCATCACCGTTAATCAAGGCAGGAAAGTAACATTACTGCTGTGTTTAAGGCCACAGGCTTTACTCACGTGATTACTCATGTGTGTGTGGACTCATGGATACAAATATCTGGCGCCATGTGTCAGTTATTTGTCCTTAAGGCACATAAATGTAGACCAACATGTGTGTTCCTGTCTGATTCCAGTGAATGTGATCCGCTGTCCGGTCTGCAGGCAGGAATGTATGGAGATAGATGTGGTGGAAAACGTGTTTGTGAAGGACTCAGCAGAGGCTCCCAGCAGCACAGTGGAGAGGACAGTCCAGGTTAGTGAAAAAATGCATTACCATATGGGGGCAGCCTTGTTGCTAGTTTTTAGGATAATGGCTATGATATTCCTGTAAGATGAGCAATGTCAGCTTGTGCACTGAGGGAATCTCTACAGCAGACATCTGCCCTCCATTTGCTTGAGGTGCCAATGCTAAACAGACATTTGTCGTTCTTGCAGATAGATCTAGATCTAAGATCTATTTTTGCTTGATCAAACAAGAGGTATAAATTGTTTCATCTCCTGTCACCTGCTTCGGATGCTTGCCCCTTCTGTCTGTAGCTCTGCATGACTTGTGATGACAACACTGAAGCTTCCGGGTTTTGTGTGGACTGTGTTGAGTACCTCTGTGCCACATGTGTGGAGGCGCATCAAAGGGTCAAATTCACCAAGGACCACACAATCAGACAGAAGACAGAAGTATCACAAGGTATTCAAGCCTGTGTCTTCATCTCAACCTTTTCGTCTGTGAAACACTTGTGTGTTTCCATGACAAAGGCAAGATCTATTATGGGATCAGTGCTGAGGATGTCACAATTTGCTCTGGGTTTAGTGTATTTTTTTTTTTTAGTCCAGTAGATAGATTGAAGAGGTAAATGCAACGAAACATAATGGCCTTTTAGAGCAGTCCATTTAACATGACACAGCAAACAGTATGTCATTAATGAAATCATATGCAAAAATATGGCTTTATTGCAATATTTTACATTCTCAC
Source organism: Seriola lalandi dorsalis (assembly GCF_002814215.2). NCBI lineage: Eukaryota > Metazoa > Chordata > Actinopteri > Carangiformes > Carangidae > Seriola > Seriola lalandi. The sequence continues at coordinate 1,662,112 of NW_019522827.1, read as the reverse complement.
ACTGCTTTTACTATTGTTTGAAATTAAATTTCAAATTATGGTAAAAGTAAAACATTTCCCCCTTAGAGTATTGGCCAAAAAGATAAATAAACTATAGAAACCTGCCATCTTAACTAGTTATAATGTAATTTTGTGGTACTGTGTACTGATTTAACACCTAATCACTCAGTTAAATAATGGGACACACTTGGAGTTAAAACTACTGTATAGTTCAAGCCCAGCTGCCCAGGCAGTGGATGGAACAGATATTGTCTGGTTTCTCAAATGAAGGTTTAAAATGATGAACCCTCTGCTGTTTTCCAGAAGTCCATGGTGTGTCGACTCAGAGGCCGATGTTCTGCGACATCCATAAACAAGAGCCACTGAAGCTGTTCTGTGAGACCTGCGACCAGCTGACCTGTCGCGACTGCCAGCTAGTAAAGCACAAGGACCACAAGTACAGTCCTGATTTACAATATAAAGTCACATCATAATGTTTATATACAGATTCAATCACCTGAGTGTCAATTTCAGTTTTGTTTGACATTACTCTCAATAATGTTGTTCAGATTTATGTAATTAACATAAAAGTAACTATGTGACATTTGATGTTGCATAGATAAGCCATACAGTATATTGTCATACTAATACTGAAGTTGAAGTGTTCTCAAGCAAGGCACTGTATAGTATATCCCAATTGAGGAGAGGCAGGGATTAATTACAGTAGCAGGGCAGAACACTAACATTATGTAATCAACATTTACTTCTTATATTGTATCCACTGACTTAATGTTCTTGTTTGATTAGTTACCAGTTCCTTGAAGATGCTTATAAAAACCACAAGCAGCACATGGAGAGTATGACCCATCAGCTGCAGGAGAAGAAGAAACTGATTGAAGAGGTGTCAAACTCCATAAACAATGGGTATGTATTCCCACATACCACAATATTACACATGTCATAAAATGCTAAATGTAAACAAAAGAGGGAGACACATGGTATACAGAAGTGCTTGAAAAATAAATTTTGGTCTGTAGTATGATGTCTTGAATAACTGGTAAATTATTCACTTCCAGTAATAATGAGATGTCTCTAAATTGTGATATTTGATACTGCATATAATTTGTTAAATTTGAATATTTATTGACTGTTGTATGTTTGGCAGACTGTTTCAGGTTGATCGAAATCGTGCGTCTGTTCAAAATGAAATAAAGAAGTCCATCTGCAGTTTGATTCTGGAGATAAACAAAAAGGGCAAGATGCTGATTAATCAACTTGAGGTATGAACAAAGATTTCAAATATATACCAAATAGAACAAAAACAATGATATTCATCACATGATGGAGACCTGTAACTTGCTGTGGTGTTGTTTCCAGAAGAACATTACTTGCTTGCAAGCTCAGTCGACTTGTCTCACCCTGAGGCCCAGAGCACATCCCCTCCAGCTGTTTGAACACTGCAAATATTCATTCACTTATTCATGTTTTCCAGGCTGCAACAAAGGATCATGAGACCGTCTTGCGAAAGCAACAGGAGGACATCGGCTATCTATCCAGACACCTGGATCATGTCATCAACTTCACCAAATGGGCCACAGCCAAGAACGGGGGCACGGCCCTCTTGTACTGTAAACGTCTGGTGAGGCCTGATCATTTATCCACTCAACAGTATCTCATCACGGCTCTTTGTTTTCCCAACGTGAAGCTCAGCTCAGCTCTGAGAGCCTGTTAAGAGCCTGGCCTGTCTTGCACGTGATGAAGTGGGAACATATGCCTTTTGTAACACACAAGTGTGCTCCTCTAAAAATTATTAATAACATCCCTTCTGTTTCAGATTCTGTTTCAGATTGGAAACCTCCTGCGGGCAAAATGCAGTACCTCGTTTATACCACAGAGCAGTGTACGCTTCCAATGTCGATCCTCTTATTGGGCCTCGAATATTGAGCTGGGTAAGACATAAATATACAAGACATAAAGATGATATTAGACATAAATGTCTCTGTTATAGAAGCTAATTTAGAAACTTAGAGAATTGATTCCTTTTTGATTTGTCACTTTTTCTTTTTTCGTAGTTTTTGATACCTTTAAACCTCACGCAAATGTGACTATAGTGTATTATATCTCCTATTTGACTTTAAATACCAACTGATTCAACAGTTATAGTCTCTAAACAACATCAAAATGGACTAGTGAACATGCTATACTCTATGTATCTGGAAACTGCATCGGCAGAGGTTTTCCATCAGAAACCAGTCCCTTTTTCATTCCACTGTTTTCCCAAAATCGCTTTTTATTGTTGTTGGCATACAGCAATTTGGGACTTGTCATCTCATCAAGAGGATGTGGGCAGTGGATGCTTGATTCTGAAATGGAATAAATTTGAAATTTTTCCATCACTGCCACTGTCTTTATGCAAATCACATGGTTCTCCCTTGTCATGTGGGTGAAGGATGCTGAATTGGGAAGAAAGCTCAGAAGGACTCAGAGGTTTAGAGGGCTTAACAGTGGCCTAAAATGCCAGGCAGTTAAAGCAACTCATTTAAGCCTGACAATTGTGTTTAAAATCTGCGCTTAAGCGAATATTCTGTTAGCTAATTCATTGTGAAAAGTAGCTTTTTATATTGGTTATATATCATCGTAAGTTAAATATCTTTGGGTTTTGTCAAAACAAGCCATGTGAACTTGGCTGAGCACAAGCACAATATAAAACATTCTCAACAGATTAATAATTGATAACTAAATAGATAAAAACATGATTAGTTGCAGCCCCACTTGACATATTATTCCTCCCTTAATACTGACCAAAACTTTCCAAAACTTTTTCTGTATTATTGCCCAAACCTTCTCTTCCCCAGAGTTTTGTGGAGGAGTTTTGTCTGTGTTGGTTGTATTTTTCATCTGTACTTGTTATGCTCATCCAGTCTGTGTCTGTGTGTGTGTGTGTCTGTGTGTGTGTGTGTGTGTGTGTGTGTGTGTTTGTCTGTCCTTGTGTGTGTGTGTGTGTGTTTGTCTGTCTGTGTGTGTGTCTGTGTGTCTGTGTGTGTCTGTCCTCAGGCTCTTTAGTGGTGGAGAGTGTACCAGGCCACCAGCTGGTTGGTTTTCAGGGTATCCCTCATCAGCTGTCCCACCCTGGGCAAGGACCCTCAGGCTCACCCAACAGCTTTGCCATGGGAGCTTCCCATAATACTCTGGCTCAGCTCCAGATGCAGGTGGACAAGCTAAACCCACAGGCCCACTGGCAGCCGCAGCCACCTCCTCCACCGTGGACATGGTACCAGAGTGTCCGACTACAGCGAACTGTCCCAGGGCCCCTGCAGGGAGGCTCTCCCTCCCACAGTATGCCCCCACAACCAGGCCGTAGATTCATTGTGCCTCCTCCCAACCACATCAGCCCAACTAGCACCTTACCCAGCCCTGGGTTTACGCCCCAGGTTAGTGTGTCTTTCTGCGTGTGTGTCTATGAATGTGTGTGTGTGTGTGTGTGTGTGTGTGTGTGTGTGTGTGTGTGTGTCCGTTTGACTGACAAGCTCTCTTAACAAGCAACGACAGCGGATGGCATTGTCCTAAATAGAGCTGACAGCCTTCACATCCTGGGCAATTTATGTCTTTCCTTGTCAAGACGGATTTTAGCCTTGGATGAGCTTATGACTCAAAATCATAAAATATAACAGCTAAATCTGCAGGAAAACAGCAGCCAACATGTGACAGAGGACAAACCCAAGTTTCCACAAGAAAGGGTTGATAATATCTCGTCATCCAAGTTGTTTAGTCTAGTTCACGGGGTGTTTTGGTTCCAGCACCGAAGTATAGGCTCACTCACAGGACAATACTGGCGTGTGAAGTGCACACATAAGTCGCGTCGCACTGATGTGAACAAGCTGTTACAGCTGCATAATGAACTCTATAATATTCCCTGTGGTAAAGAAATATACCAGCATTTTACTGCAAATCATGTACACTTAAAACTAGTGTATTTTTGTAGTCATGCTGTTATAGGTTTTAAGGTTGTGTTGCGTTGTGGGTGGCCATTTGTTTTTCTTTATACTTCATTATGGTACAGTCAGCTTAAAGAAATTTAAGAAGAACTGACAAGTCTGTGATTTTAAATGAAGAACGTGTCTGCTTTTATTTTTGTCATTTTATTATGTCATAGTGCAGCTGTAAGCACAGATTAATTTGAAAAATGAACTCATAGTGTTCGTGTAATTTTAATGAATAGAAAAGCTGACATGATGCAAGTTTCAAATGTCTGCAAATTGATTTTCACACTGTTGTGAAATAAATTAAAACTAATGGTTTCCTGTAAAAGTTTGCAAAGACTGTCAACTGCATTCTGTAAAAAAAAAAGTATGTCGCATGACACTCCTGGTTTCAAATTAAATATCCATGAGTCAATAAGCAACACCCAAAGTTAGAGTTAGAAAATATAACTTAATCAAACACTCAATGTGATAGTGTGGGATGATCAGATTTAATTGAGTAATGTCGTGTAGAATAAGAAAAATAAATAATAACTTTTGAAAATGTTATATGTAGTAAGTATGTAGGTCCTAATTGCTCATTGTAACAGGCTGATTGAGAAAATAGCTTTCCAGGACTTTTAAAGTGTGATTTAAAATGAAATTGTGCCATAGCTAAAAACAGGGAAAATGTTGGTGTTGTCCTTATACTATTTGGTTTCATTCATTTTATTGGAAGAAAAGGTTAAAGCTACAGTGGATAAAAAACCTCAGATTTGCCTGAAGTTTTTGTTTATGGTTTAGTAACACAATCAACCCACACAGCCAGTACCAAAGTAATGAAAATGCACCTTTTCATCTCCACTTCTAGCAGCACATGCTTGTAGATGCCGACAGGAATGTAACCTGACAATGATTTAAGCTTTTTTCTATATCTCTCTGTGTCTCACTCATTCATCTGTAGTCTCTGAGGGGGATGGAAAGCAGCTCCAACTACCAAGCCAAGCCTATGGACATATTTTCCTCTTCACCTCTGTACACTAATATTACACCACTGCCCATAAATGGTGGCGTGAGTTCATCCCAGTCACGACAGACAGTAAGTGACTTCCTCTATTGATGTACCTGAAGATTATTATTGCATTATTCCTGCTGTGGCGTAAATGACATGCACTGCTGTGTTTAGATTGAGCACACGTATCTGGACAGCAGGAACGATTCAGCCGGTCCGATATATATGCTGAAACCAAACTATCCCCAGAGTCTGCCACCTTCTTTGCCACACAGAAATGGTATGTCTGTACCATTTCTACTTTTGTATATTTTAGTGGCGTTGAGACTGTGTGTGTTGTTGTGTTAAGAAATTAATACACAAGCAGATTTTCATTCCTCTCTAGCGCAAGGACAGGAGATTTCACCAGGGTACGCTACTGTATCCCAAGTGGAGGAACCAGGGTGAGAAGACAGCTGCACGCACACACACACACACACACACACACTCTCACACACACACACACACACACACACACACACACACACACACACACATACATACACATACAAAAGCACAGATTATCTGAAAAGTAGACTGCTGCCTTGATATGACCTTAGTCCCTTTGTGCCATTGGTGTCTCCAGTGAATTTCACTTTGTTGTAATTGGCTCTCACTTTGTTCCCAAGGACGGTTTCCTGGAAACCCCCAGAAACACAACAGACCAGTGGAGCAGTGGGCTCAGCTGTGAAGAGAAGACGAAGGTCGTCACCAGGGCCCATCATTGTCATCAAAGATGAGCCAGAAGATGACAGCAGCTATGTAAGGAGACAATAAATTACTATTAGTTATTAAAGTATTCCATATATAGATTTGGTAGATACATTTATCCAAAGCCTGTTACTGTAGCAAGAGTACATTTTTTGCAAAACACACAGTATGAATTGTAGTGTATTGCAGCTTGGGTAGTTTTTTTGGCTATTAGATGGTCGGTTATCACAGTGTACACACCAGAGTAATTGGGGAGATTTGGAAACAGAGATTATTGCTACAGTAAAGTTAGACGAGGCAAGAAACCTAAGCGGTTAGACGGGCTGTAAACAAGCCTGCAGTTTTGCCAGATTATCTAAACCTCTTTCTTTGGAAGTGAAAACAAAAGTGAGGGCACCTGAAATGCCAGTAATGATCCATTACTGTACAGAAAATCTATGTGCGGGCACAATTATGGAAATGACAAAGTTGAACCAAGAGTTCAGTGTCATTTAAACAGATTTTCAGTTTCGGTAATAATTTTAGTCTTTGCTTTCTTTTTTCTTTTCCAAATAAGTTGAAGATTGTTTTAAACCCGTATGGTCTTCTGACTGCTCATGTTTCTTGGCCCATCTGTTTTCTTTTTAGTAATGTTACCACATCCCCAGATCTCAGCAATCAACTTGGTTGGTGCAGTGCTATTATTACCAATAGGAATGCTGGTCCAAACTACTAAAACTAAAATCCAGTTTGTATGAAACCAAGAATTTCCCTTTAAATTTCTGAGTGTGACTGTGCTGTTGACCTTTATAGCAAATTAGCCACATCGGAGCGTTGTGTGTAATGAGGATTCAGCTCAGTGAACTTTAACGTAATTTAGCCCATTTATGGCATATTGGTTGCAGGATTTTCAGAGCTTTGTTTGTGGATTTCAGGTACAAAACAACCAAAGAGCCAGCCTTCCTGACAGCACAGGTGAACACCCGCAAATCAGTGCCCAAGGTGAAGGCAACAAGGTCCCGACTCCTCTTCAAAGCACAGACCACAAACCCACCAGCCCTTCCAAGCCTCCGAGCAGGCCATGGGACCAGAGTAAGATCAAATCGCTGGGAGGAGAAGAGCAGGTAGAACAAAATCAAGCTCGGCTGGGAGACTCTGATGAGGTCTTGTGTGCTGTGTGTCAGAGTGGAGGAGAGCTGCTGTGCTGCGATAAGTGTCTCAAAGTTTTTCACCTTACTTGCCATGTTCCATCTCTCCTAAAATCTCCCAGGCAAGTTTGTCCACATGAAACTCATCTGTTGCTGGTCTCACATGAAAACCTCATAACTGGTGTTTTTTCATCCTTGTGTTTATTTTAGAATCAATAAATTGTGTTTGTCAGTGGAATGAAAAGAAAACAGACCTTTCAGCTTCTAAGAACGAGGCTGTTTTTGACAAGTTGTTTTCACATTTTGGCAACAGGAGGTTTTCATCTGACATCAGCATTACGCACTTGCTAATGTATGTTCATTTTTTACGGACTTTTGCATTGAGTCTCTGGACTGTCTGTTTTCAGTCGGGAGTGGTTTTGCTCTTTCTGCCGTGACCTGTTCGTGCCTGAGATGGAGTATGACTGTGACAGCAAACCTGAGGCCAAAACAGTGAAGAAGGAGCCAGACTCTGAAGGAGGATTTCCCTCTGTGGACAAACGAGTCAGTACTTTTTCTTGTTACAATGGCGATGTTGAACTGTAGTACCTCTAATTAGAAATGGTTTTATTGCCAGAAAGTTCAAATGAAGGTTTACCATCTTCAAGTAAGTCAGACTGTTTCAGCTCTGGTTTTACAGTTAGTAAACAACAATGCCTTTGTTTCATTCCATTCAGTTCAGTTTCAGTTCAACTCCGTAACTTTATTTATCCCAAACAACACATATCATTATGGTGTGACACCTCACCTCTGTAGGTATGTAAGTTCGTAGTTTGATCTGCAACAAAAACACTCATATCTTCATAAAGGTAAGTGCTCAAATTCTGTCTCTATCCTTATGTACAACCATTTGGAGCATGTTATAAGGTGCATACGATAGTTTGTACATATTTCAGCGCCCTCCTCCCGCTCCCTCACTGAATCTAACCAAACCCACTGGCTGCCTGACAAATTCACCCCTTCCTTGTTTAATAGTCTGAATTTGAACATTAACACACCCATCACAAGAAAACTAAGAGCACAACTTACAGCATGTCTAAAAGGAGTGAGTGTGTGATACTCATGAATAGTTTTTGGATCACTTTTATAAATCAACCTTAATAATTATTTGACTTGCAGCCTTATTGATTTTGTTGTTGTCTAGCAAATATATTGTATAGTAGAATAATTACATGTAATGATAATAGCATCTGGAACTGTGCAAGTTTTCTGACAAGCAATAAGTACCTTGATGTTGTGTTGCAGTGATTTAGCAGCTAATGTTAATCAGTGTTAGGCCTGACACCAAGTGGATCACTGTCAGATAAATAACAACATGGTACTCATCTCAGATTCAAGTGACTAGCGGAGTGAGAAGATGCGGTACACTGTAGATTGGAGGACTGTGTTTGGTTTTCTTGGTTATCAGTTGACATTAAGTCAGATGTCTTTTTCTACCACTGCAGAAGTGTGAGAGGCTGTTGCTGCACTTGTTTTGCAGTGACCTGAGTTCAAACTTTCAAGAGCCCATATCCCCCGCGGTGAGTCTGGAAGCATGTGTGACTTGGAAAAGTTCACAGGATTAATGTCACATGAAGTTACTGTAACAGTAATTTTAATGATGTGTATTATGCAGTATTTGTCAGTAAAGACAGATAAACTTTAACCAGGTGCTGTAAATATACAGAGTATTTGCACCTAGTGAATCAAAATGAAAAATTCTAGCCTAAAAACTGTACATTGCAGTACATAAAAGGCCACATTTGTGTGCAGCGTGTAACCACAGTGCCCATATTTGGCTTTTCATTATAAACCTTCACATAACAAAATTGGGTACAAATCCATAACCTCTTGTGCACAATGCTGACATCTAATATAATCATTATAAATAATAGATCAACATCTGCCCATGAAGTTTCATCATTTTATTATCTCTCCCTTTCTAAATACTGTAGGTATGTGCTAATAACAGGCCGACTATAAAGAGGCCGATGAATCTTTCAACTGTGAAAAAACGACTGGAGGCTAAGCAGAGTCTGTGCTACCGAGGCACTGCAGAGTTTGTATCAGACATCAGGCTCCTCTTCGGGAACTGTGCAGCTCTCAGTGAGGTAGAGTGTTTGCAGAATCCCCCATTTTTCCAGTATTATTCAGTTCTTGACACCTGGCAGTAAACCTTTCTTCTGCTTGCATGTCAGACTGTCACAGAGGTCACCGTGGCAGGCAGGAAGCTCATGGAGCTGTTTGAAGAACACCTGAGGATCATCTTTTCTGACCAAACATTCGCAGAAATCAAAGTGGAGATGATACCCACTGCCCCGCCTTACTCTCAAGTCTTGTCTCTTGACAATATCCCCCAGCCAGCAAAGCGCCAGCGCACATGTTCAGACTCCCAGGATGCACCAAGCTGTCCCAATGGAGAAGAGGCAGTAGTGTGAAAGCACAAATCTTCTTAATGGTTTAGATATTTGACAACGTTGCCATCACCAGCTAATATTTGAGGTTTAAAACTTTATTACACAAAACATTTATGCCACAAATTCAGGTCACTAAGATGTTTTATATGTTTTATGATGAATTGAACTGCAAACAAAGACCTATGATACACATTTTCTATGTTCTGGACTAAACTGTGTTAGAGCTATAGACTGTATATAAAAAGGTTACACTGTTGGATCAACACTGAAAATCTTAATTAATCAGACTGGGATTTCATATCTGGAAATGTATACAATACATGCAGCACATTTACAGGGTACAGCTGATTGTCACCACTCTGGTTTTTGTTACATGAAAGTTACTCATTCTTATTATAAGTCTTATTACACTGAGCTGACCGATGGTGTGGTCAGGTCTGCTGCATTCTTCCTGTTTGGCACTCCATGTGTAAATACAGCAGTGATCAGAGGAAAGACGATAACAAGCTTTGATGTTTGTAGTTTATCTAATGTGGATTAAGATGAGTTACAAGCACCCCAAGGCCAGAAAAGTGAAAATGTAAAGGGGATCAAAGTAGTTTGATAAAACCACAGACAGTTAAAGATGTTTTTATTGTCACATATATAATCTTTCCTTGCAGAGCTACATATTTAATGTTGTAAAGGTAAATTTTATGTGTCATTTCTTCACATATAATTTATTTATTTATTCATTTTATCTGTTTATTTACCTGACTTATCATATTTTATTGTTAAGGACTAAACATGTTGCATATGTTTCACTGTGTGAGACTTTTTTTTCCAAGATTAGTTTGATTCAGTTAACCTGTTCTCTTCTGCACACTCAGCATTGTGAACTGCTTTCTTCTAATATCCAATAGCCAGAACATCTAGTCATAAACATACCTGCATGCAAGTCAGTGTGCAGGTGTTTACAGTGTACAATAAAATATGATAGCTTTATTCTGGGTAATGATTTATACACATCCTTCTCCTTATAACAGCATGTTAATTGAGTCTATTAATGTTCCACAAAAAGGAAAGTATTATTCATTAAACACATTACAACTTAAACTTGACAGTTAAGTTAGGCTACTTTCCCCAAGTTTCTATAGCTGAGCTGAGAAACAGTGAATAAGGCCTTTGGGCCCCTCAGTCTGCCTGGATGTGTTAGTGGCTCTCTGCTGATTGACACAGACGTGGCAAGACAAGCTTTGCTGAGCTTCAAAGGAACTGTACCACACCCCCCACAACAAGATTAACACTGTCTGAATGCGACCTCGGCTTGTCTAATTTCCTCCACCTATGAGCTGTGAGGTCAGCTCATGCTGCTGTTTCTTGTTAAAGCCCAGATTGGAGGTGGAGAGGAGGAGTGAGAGTTGGTGGGTTGTGAAAGGTTTAGCAGGCAGGGTGAGTTGTACTCTAACCAGTCCAGGCTGAAGCCTGGCACTGGCCTGGCTGTCATTTTAGGAGCCTGTATCTCTTTTCTGTGTTACGACTTAGGAAAAGATTAGATTAAAGACTGGTCTGCAGTAAAAGGGGTATTCGCTGTGGTAACTGTTCATTTTGTAAAGGTGTTAACACTGATTTGCAAGAAAAATATTCTGAAGTTATGTAATCCATTACAATAAACAACATATCTGCCCCTGTTGTTGTCAAGGTTATAGTGTTAAAGTGTGATAATGAAAGTGCAGATCTCTGTTCTGCTTTACCAAGCAACAGAAGAGTGACAGACAAAAATAAAAGCAGACATGTTGTTCACTGTGATGGATTACCTGAGTAAGATCTCTGCAAGCTCATTTTTACACACACACATAGTGGGATGTTTTTCAAGTAGATTTATTGGAAGAAATGGAATCCAGTATTGAAAAGGGCATTTGTTTCTAAATGAGGAAGATAAATAACATAGAATTCTAACTCCCCCACCCACATTTACCCTTAAGCAGTTCTGCAATAGTGATACTGCATCATATTGAGAAATAATGAGACAAGTGGCTGCCTGGAAGTCATACAAACACCATTCTTAAATTTATAATTTACTTTTTGTGGCAAATGGGATTTTTTGGCAAAATATTCAAAACACTAGTGTCGTCGCTTTAAAATATTCTTCGTCTTCTTGCCAGGCTTCTCTTATAAGAAGGCTGCGGTGCGCTGAGGAGCACGGAGATTGAGACACAACTCGTCACATACTACACTTTTACTGTGCAGTTACCCATTTATAACTGCCATAGACTTTGTGGGCTTCCCTGTATGCCTGTGGTGTCCCAATATCAAGTCCTCCGTGATGTTTCTAGACTGGCTAGACTGGTGGTGGAGACATATGGCTCTGATTAGAAGATCATTTAACCTCTCCCTGTCACCATGCCCAGAGTCAGTAGACTGATTGAATTTACAGAGAGCCTTAGTTGGTACAAAATGTTTATAATGCAGTCTAGCAATTATTTCTCCACTTCTTGCCAATTCTGGTAGACTTGTGTGTGTGTGTGTGTGTGTGTGTGTGTGTGTGTGTGTGTGTGTGTGTGTGTGTGTGTGTGTGTGTGGCATGTTCATGATCACTTTGGCTGACAGTGAGCCCACATCTGTGGTAGTGTTACAAAAGCTTTAATTTATTAACTTTAAGGGTAAATGCCTCATTTTCTTTGCTACAGCTGTAAAGTTTAGTAGCTAAAGAGGAAAATAAGCGCAGTAGGGGGCCTACAGAGAGCAGTAATACCACTGAGCAGATATCAGTGAGGGCTCAAATATAAGGGGTGAATGCAACAGCACAGAGCCAGCTTCCAATCTCATCTATCATCTCTCTTAAGGTGCAACAAACCCAACTGTTGCAGTGAATAAGTGCATTTATTTGCAGACAGGGTTGATATCCAAAAGGTTTCGAAGCTTACAGTCTGGACATAGCCACAACAGATTTTTAAAATACCTCCAAACCAGCTCCAGATGTTGAGTAATCAGTACAATCATTAGTCACAGACAGAAAAGTCTACTTTGCTATTGATGGGAAGACGATTTCCAAGTATGCATGCATACTCTGTAGCACAGTAGCCCGAAGACACTTGCAGTAGTAGGCTGTACAATAACAGTGATGGCAGCTCCCTCTGGAGTACTTCAGGTTTTATACTTTATCATCAATAGCAATCATATAGAACATTTTAGAAGGACTTTTCTGGTAGAATCATTCCTGTCAGAATATAGTAATAAATTACAACATAAACCGACCCCAGAGGATGTTTTAACCAAAAATATTTTAATTGTAATATATTGTAAATGAGCTAACGATTAATGGCTCTAATTTGGAGTTACTACAGAAAAAAAAAGCCCGGTTTGATTAGTAATGAGTCGGTGTCTGTGGCCCCAGCCCGCCCCTCACAGTGCCATAATTAGACGCTCATTCCTCCAGTCACGCTGCAACTGCGACTCACAGCTCCATCACATCCACTTCTCGGACTCAGTCTTTTCTTTTCTAAAGGAGCTCTGCTGTTTATTCACACAGCTTGCAGGGGGGAAAAGAAAACAGGCATCGGGAAGCTGAAAGTGCTCGGATCACCTACTTTTTAAATCAGCATTTAGTTGAAGCTCTCTTCATTCAATGGGTCCGCGTGTCCTGCTGCTCTGCTCTCTGTTCGGAGTTCTCCTTGGCCAAGGTAAGTTACCTCTCTCTCTGACAAACTGCTGCGTGATGACTTTTAATGAAGACAGGCCAAAGCAAGGCAAACAATGGCGCCGGTACATGATGATGTTGATGTGGGGTGAATGATCTTTGGGAGATTTTTATTTTTCAAGCATTTATTTTACAGTAAGTATCAAACTGATTGCAGACAAAGCGTGAGACTCGGAGAGGGGATGGATTTGTCATAGGACTAGTTGGGACATGTGATAAAGCTCAATTTACAAAGTTGGGTGCTTCAAAGTGTTGCAGGGCTGCACTGAAATGAAGCAGCGTTGAATGATGTCATTATATATTCAAATACCCGGTTAGTGATTTAGAAGGAAGTCAGTTTTATTTTATTATTTATTTTGTGTTTCCATTGTTTTCCCTTACAACTTACAATGCAGGCAGTGAGATAAAGAGTGTAACTCTATGCACACTGCATTGTGCTTGACAACTTCCACAAAATACATTTTTATGTATCATGAAAATGTCATATCAAAACGTAAACCATCTTTAACATTCTTTTTGTTATTCATTTCATTGTGTTTATGCAATAGCCTAGACTCAACTTGGTTTACAAACAAAAGACGTCACATTAACTGAGGAGTGTTACAATGCAGTTTCACAATAGTTGTAAGTAGGAGCTCTCAATGCCCTGGTTTCTGTACTTCCTGCCCTGCAGGCCAAAGGCCAAGTACCTTGGTATGCTGAGATGCTCAGAATGACCAGTGTCCCACCAGGGCATGATGGTCTAGACAGATGGGTGTGATTTATACTTGAGCGCCCACAGCAGGGTCATCAAGGCGTCGGATGAGGCATATCCAAATGCTCACGGTCCCCTGGTCACACATGGGGCAATTTTCACAGTCAGCAGGGGCCACTTTTTTCTAAAGCTGCCTTCATTGTAGGGGGTGGTGTCACAGGTCAGTTTGAACTATCAGCTCAACCAGTTACATGAGCAAAGCTCCCAGATGTAGCTAAGTGTGTCACATAAAGACCTCATCAAAGAAAGAGTATGATAGATAGATAGATAGATAGATAGATAGATAGATAGATCTACCTCTTGTGTAACAGCCTTAAAACTGACAGAAACCTCCAAATAAAAGCCCTGAGTGCAGCCCATGAGAGAGATGCACACTTCTGTTGTGACGCCTGGCCAACTACTCTGTTTGGGCGGAGCTCCACCACTGGGCTCATTAAGCCTTGTTTACATGAGGCGTCTAGACGCAGGCAAGCCATGTGCTGCTCTGCCAAGACAGAATGGCCCTCACAACCAGCACTGCTATCCAAGATGGAAATCAGCCCTCTCCAGACAGACAATGCATCACAGAGACACAGAACTGTGGCGAGCTGCATCTAGACTGGAGGAACGGCTGGGCCTGGCTTGCTTCTTTTGATAAAACAGCAGCACACAATTTTTAAGCCACTTCTGGTCTTTCAATTTAGGTTTGCAAAGCAGCAGACAGCGGTGGCGTTGGTATGACTCTGTGATGCTTAGCGGGTCTGAGTTAGTTATCAGCTGAGAACTACTGTGGGGAGAAATCTCCAGAGTATGTGACCAACTATTCCTGTCATTTAAAATATACTTACCATGCCCCTGGAGGGAAAGATTAGGGGATTAGCTATTTTGTGGAATCTGGAAAGGTGCTCCTTGGATGCCTTTCCACTTTCAATACAAACCGGGTGTTTTGGCACAAGGATGTCAATTACTGGTAATGGTCATAAACAGAAAAGAGAGAGAAAAAAAACGTGCACAACTTCTGCAGAGTTGGGAGAAGGGTATTTGACACTTGGTCATTAACACCTTTATATGAGGCATTAATGGCACGCAGTGCAAATTCACATTATCAGCTTTTTGCAAGCAAAATATTTTTGCAAGCAAAATATTTTTGCTCCTGTCTCATTGGAACATCATGGTGTAGCTGTGTTGATAGAGGTCTTTAACATTCACAGACACACAGAGAGAGAGACTCCGAGAGGACCTACTTGGTAGGCGCATGTGAAAAGCTTTTAAAATGCCATCTCATTTCATCCAGCTGCTACAAGGTTTATTGGCCAGAGGATTCTGGGATGTGCCAGACTTCCAGAAGTCAGTAGTGAGTCAGCTAATGTGGCTGCCGAGTAATAAATCCTCTGTCCATATTCCCGCCATGCTGCCAGGTTAATCATCCCTCGTGTAGTAGCAATAGTCACAATGTTTTAATTCTGTGCTTTGATTTCCTGCAGCCTTTCTCCAGTCACCCTGCTGGTATTTTAGTCTGGGCTGCAGAGCTGGGTTTATAGAAACCTGCAAACTATTCGGAGAGGTTTCATTACAGTGCTCATTGAGATGTTATGAAGTTTATCAATGCAGAAAATGTTGTGATGATGACTATTCCTGCTTGTTCCTCATCTTTGATTTAATGGTTACAATAAAATTCCTCTCGGCCCTCTGGGAGAAAGCAGCGAGTCTGTGAAACTGAGGACTGCTATTCCAGACACTTGTCCTCCCTACCTAATCTAACTCACTATCTGAAGCTGCTCACTGCTGCCAGACGTGCTGTGTCTCAAACAGATGGATTTCTTCAGTGCATTTCACAATCACTATTCCCAATAATTCAAAACACTCAGTCACTAACCAGCAACAACTCCTCTTCTATTACAGTGGATTCAGCATTCCATACTCTCTAATACACATGAATAAACAGCCAGATTGCCACAGAGTTGGTTGTCCTCCAGTTAAAGAAAAAAAAAAAAGCCCCTCTTGTGTCTGCAACAACATATTCATCATTCATTGTCTTTGGCAAAAAAAAGATCCTGCAGCCAGTTTAAATTGCCAAACCCATTTAGAATTTTGTTTTTTCATTTTTTCAGAGAAGGAAAGGCAACTTGCCTTCGAGGACACTGGCAAGACTTTTGTTTGGGTTAGATATCCAGATTTGATCATTCTAATTCACTTAATTAGCAAAACAGTGTGTCAATCACTAATGCTTAATAACATAAGACAATGCTTATGACCATGCCATTTGGTAGTCATGTAAAAGCAACACCATAGTCTCAAGGCGAGTGTGTAATCCACCTTATGTGTATGCAGGCAGGTGTGTTGCCTGCGGTCTACATGTCTCCAGCAGTCAATACCTACATGGGGGTCTCCTTCCTAATGGTGCTAGAAAATGTCCTGACAGCGAACGGGACGTGTACAAATTCACCACCTTCTTTTTTTGTTTTACCTGCCCACACATGCAAAAACTTACCTCGTGTCGCTTTTAATGTCTGTAGGAGCAGAGCAGATCTCGATAGAGGACTGCTGTAAGGATGGACAGAAGCGCGGCAGTGATAACGAAGACTGCGCATCCCTCCCTCTCATATCCGAGTCAACCACGTGCAGGTAAGCAGGTAGCACTATATATGCTGCTTTGCTCTCATTAATCTGTGTGCCACAAGGGTGAGAGGGCTGTGGTGGAAGACTTGCCTGGGGCTTATTCAGATTTACAAGTCATTAAGTGCTGCACCCTTTGTCACAATCGTACATTTTCTATCTGCACCACAGAAGCTCCTGCAGTATTGGCCCACAGGGATTTGGCCTGTACCATGTATGAGGGGGAAATGTCTGTGGGCCCTTAATATGAGATTGCTTTACCTTACTCCCATAAATCTCCAGGCACATTATTCACTTCACGTGAGAGCGGGAAACACTAATAGTGATGGGATAATAACAGGTCTGCTGGTAACCCTAGAAGGTGTGCTGCCACAGGTTCAGGGCCCATAAGCCAGGGAGATCTGCTGCTGTGAACACTGATGGCAAACACATTTACCATAGCCACCCTAAGTGATCCCAAATTTGTCTAAATTATAGAGCGAGGGGAAGAGAGGAAAAGGGCAGAGGTTTGTGGGGGAGCAGGGTGTATTTGGGGGTTGAAAAGGATGAGGGGGGGTCAGAAGAGGGGCTGTTTCAAAACCCAGGAAATACCTTTGAGAGGCAATAACAGGAAATCAGGAACGATTACTTCAGACACCAAAGGGGGAAAAAAAAGTACAGAAGAAAAGAGAGGAGAGAGGAGAAGAGAAGAGAAAAGAAAAACAGGAGTGCGACTGTGCCCTTAAAAGGTTCTGCAGAGGAGGTGTGCGCCTAGACGTGAATTTGAGATCCACAGTGGTTTATGTGGAAAGAGATTTCTGGTAAGAGTTGATAAAGAGGCTTGTTGGAAATGAGAGAGGAGACGTGAGGGGGTGGCGTTTTATGCTCTCTGTCTTGTAAAATTGCAGCGAGAGAGGCAGAGATCCAAGCCAGACAGAAACAGTCACCCACTCTTAACTGATTGGACTGCACAAACAGCCAGCGAAACGCTAGACAATACAGTGAAATCTGATCTAACCAAAATATTGAGTAACTGATATTTTCATAATAATGCTCTTGTGTAAAGGACTGTGCGTCTACCGGATAATGGTTTTGACATTAAAGCATGCAGTGTTTTATTGATTCCTATCAATGAGGTCCTGGTCAAGGTCAGTTGAAATACTTTCTGCTACTCACTTTATACTAATAGAAATGTTTTGAATCCCATCTATTACACGTTATCACTGATTCTGCCATGGTGATGTCACTGAGCCCAAGCAAACATATACGTATTTGCAACTGTAGAGTCAACCAATTAGTGGTAGTAATCTCTATTCTTACAGGACATAGCAGGCTTGTCTTAAGGGAGTGGTTAGTATTAGTCATATCATTATGGAGTTATGCCTTCAAAAAAGCTGCAATCCCACCATGAGTAAGGACATGTGGAGGTGGGCAAATGTTAATCTTGGGAGACAAATGTTGGTTTAACCCAGGTCTAAAACAACAGCAGAAAGACCTCAGGGAGCACTGCTCAACCTAGTTTAAACCCAGTGATGTCAGTGTTGCAAAACACAATAAACTTCCATTGAATCCACACAGGGTTTTACTCATCCCACTCATCCATGCATTTTTAGTGTGACAACTCTGAGATCCCCATCAGGCACGCCTCAGGCTGATTTTAATGGGCTACACTTTAAGGCAAGGTTGTTTTCTGCATTGTGTGTGGAGTGGAGGGGGTTATTGATAGAGCTGAGAATAAATGCACCACCTGTGTTTTGCATTTTTTTTTCTTCTTGCTGACAGGGTAGTGCAGGAGCAGTGCTGTGTAACAGTGCTTGAGGATAAAATGTGCAACACTGGTATCAACTTGGCCAAAGACCAAGGAGCCTGTGATTCTTTATTCACCAACACCTGCGAGACCAAGACTACAAAGGTCTGTTTGTATCTGGATTTGCACATGCATATGCAAATTTTTGTGTATGTGTGCCTTACTAACTGAAAATACTGTAAACAGGGAAAAAGAGTAAGAATATAATGACTTGTGTGCACCAAAAAATCTCCCTCAGCTCAATCATTGTACAGTATATCACTCTGCTGGACAGCCAGATTGGAGGCAAATGATTGGTGAGAGTGATGATGTGTGTCTGTATGTGTGTGTGTCTGCGCCGCGAGCAAGATGAGGCATGTCACTCCAGGGAGGAATGGAGCTTGTTGCTGTCAGATAGATTATAAATTCTGACTCTCGAATCTTCCTCAGGCTCACGTCCAAGCACATTTGAGCCTCTCTATGCTTTTACTCCCTCTCAACCTGTGTGCCCCTTTATTTTCACAACATACTGCACGTCAACACATCTCCAAGATAAATGCTTGGCAATATGTGGAAAGGAGGGGATGCGAGTTGGTGCATTTTCTCAACATGATGAGATCTCAGTGGGACAGCTTGTCTTTACTTGATCATCTGTAAACTGCAGGTAGTGGCTCATACTTAATGGCCCAGGTACGGTGAATAATACAAGAGATTTATATCTTTGAGAAGGAGGCTGTTTGACACGCTTTGTCCATTGCGTCATTACATTTACAATATCAAAGGACTTCAGGAAATCTGTCTCCACCTGTAACCCTGAAAGATAGCCAGGAGAAATTCACACCAAACTGTAAACGTCGTTTATCTTAAACGAGAGAGAGAATATTCCTAACCATTAAAGAAATATACAGCATTTTAGGGAAATATGCTTATTTGCTTTCTTGCTGACAGTTAGATAAGAAGATTGATACCACTCTCATGTCTGTGCGATACGAGCTACAACCAGGAGATGGTTAGCGTAGCTTAGCATTAAGACTTGAAGCAGAGGGAAACAGCTAGCTTGAAAAAATCTTCCTACCAGCACCTCTAAAGTTTGTTTACCAAGACTAAGTAAAAACTACACTTTTACTGGGGATGTCTCTGCTGTTTGCCAGATTAAAGCGACAGAAAGTTACTGCGCCAGTCCAAGAAACAGTCGAGCATCTAACCTCCTTTAAAACAACTACCTGTAAACAAACAGAAACAGCATGCTAAATACTGAGCTTTAGAGATGCTAGTATGCAGATGTTGTTACCTGTGGAGAGAGTCAGGTTGGCTGTTTCCTCCTATTTCTAGTCCTAAGGTAAGTTATATGTCTCCTAGCTCCAGCTTGATATGTTAAGCACAGGTTTAAGTGTGGTCAATATGCTAATCGAACTCTCATCAAGAACTTGAATAAGGATAATTTCCCAAAGCATCGAACCATTTCCTTTACAATGAAGTCGGGTCAATGTGTGTTAAAATGCTAATTTTATTACCTACATTTTCTGGCCATTTGGGGGCAGTAAAAACAAGCTGTAAACACAGCACATATATGGCTAACTTGTTAGCAAACATTTCCCCATTTACATGTGCTGCTGATACAGAGCAGCATTAGCATTTAATGGGGTCATATGGTCAAATGTAAGAGTGTAAGTCTAATATTTACTCTCCTTTTCGTTGTTTCCTCTTAATCCTGTGGGAAATGTTTGGCTAAAGAGTTTACAAGCTAGTTGCTAACTTTGCAGTTTGGTGCTGAACAGGCAGTAGATTTGGAGCTTTTGCACTGAAAACAGCTTCCTGTTGCCTGTTGCAGCCGAAGAGAATGGTGAGAATAAACCAAAGCAATAGAGTTGTGGGCTGTAACCAAAAAATGACCTGAAAGATGCTAGAAATGTCTGTAGAGTTGAGGGGAACTACAGAGTCAGAGCTAATTCTCTGTTGGTTTGTCACTAAAAGCAAAACCTGTCAAATTACACATAACCTACTCATTTGATTTGTATTATGAAAATATGATTATAGACTTTAGATGTTAGTTTCTCCCCATTTTAAATTAAAAACCTAAAAGGTTTCTAGATATAATATCAAAGCCACACAAGCATGTGCCCACACACGCACATGCACACACACACACACACATGCACACGCCCCCACACACACACACACACACACACACACACACACACACACACAGAGAAGCAGTTAATGACTCCTGGTAAGCGCCGCAATCTTTGCAAGACTTATGGCATGTGTTCAGTCTTGCAATCATTACACCACAGACTGTCAAATTTCAGGTATTATAGCATCATTGCCCAGACTGAGACACAAAGACACCCATCCCCCACACTCTGCACCTCTCATCTCCCCCTGGCATTACCAGGCTGCTGTAATGATTGATTGAGCATGCTTCAGCTAGAGGGGACCATGATCATCTCATTACTGTCTGCCTGTCCGTCTTTCTTACTGACTTACTGCCTCTCTAGTCCTGTCTGTCTCTCTGAAACCTATCAGTTGGCCTGTCTTATCAGTGGGCCTCCATTTCTGTCCGTCTGGTTTAAACTGAGAGCTTGGGTGTCTGTCTGTCTGTCTGAGTTACCTCATCCCCATTTGTCAGTCTAAAAGCCTGTCTCATCTACCTACAGTTTTTTGATGACCATGCCATCCCACAATCTTCTTTTCCTTGTCTAGATTTTTAGTTTCACTTCTCCTGGTATATGAATTCCTGACATAGAGTTTTTCTCCTCTGTTCTTTGCACATTTTTAAGATTTACTTGTCCATGCTCTTATGCTTTCTTAAGTGTTGTATTGTACTGTATTCTGTTTTCTGTAGATGTGCTGTGACTGTTGTCTTCTGGGGAAGGCGGCCCAGGAGCAGGGCCTACCCTGTGATCACAACCTATCTGTGGGCCACCAGTGCATCCTGGTGTCCCGGGCCTGCTGCGTGGATGGAGCCCTAGATAACCAGACAGCAGCCCCAGTACAAACTGATCGTGCGTGTAAAAAAATAAGCAATCATGTAGTAGGCAGTTTTTTTTTCTTACGTTTGTTTTATAGCAAAGCAGGTAGTTAACTTAACAATAATCTAGTTCAATTCAATTCAATTCAAAACAGAGGCGCGTAGAGTAGCACAGTCATAAGCAGCGTAATACAGGAAATTAAAAATTTAAATTAAAAGAAAAAAGGGTAGAAAAAGAGAATATAGTGATAGAAAACCTGAGCAAACCACATACAACTTCTCAAAATATTGGAGGATGAACCTAAGAGAGAAGAAAAATTAGGTGGAGAAATCATAACACCACTGGTGTTGTCAAACATAAGCCCATGCTGCCCCCTGGTGGATACGTGTGGTCTTGCCTTTAGCTTTCAGTGGCGTTCAAGAGTGGTTACAGTCCATCTTTTTCCTCACACCTAAATAAAAGCAGCTCAGGTTCAGCAGAACAACAGTAACTGTGGAACAAAGAAAGGTTCAGTGTGTTGTTCATGAGGGTATCAGCACTGCAGGAACTTTCTGTGACCTTACTCACCAGCTGCTCCCAAAAAATGTTCCAGTTGTTTTAGAAACAAGTGCTGCTGAAATGACCAGTTCACTTGACAAACAAACAAATTAATTGCTATTTTAAGAGGAAATATTTAATTTAATTTAAGCTAATTTATGATTTTAAACAGGATCTCTGTTGGTGTGGTCTAATTAGTTAATTAGCATTTTGACATACAAATTTAGGTTCTGTGACTGTGGTTTACATTATAGTGTAAGCAATTTATTGACTTGAAAAATAAGTCAACAGATTATTGATTTTTATTATTTGCCGCTGAATTTTATTTTTGGATGGCATGAAGCTGCTCTTTGAGACTTGATGCATAAGGTGTTTCAATGTGAGCATATGATTAAGCACGCTTTATTTCTCTCTCACACAGAACCAAACAAGGATGAAACCAATGAAAATAGAGATAATTCAGTATTAAGTGACCAGTGCAAAGGTATTGTATAACAAGCCAGTAAATCCGCTTTTACACTTAACCTTTATTTAACTTTGAAGAAGCAGTGATCAGTTATTAGCATGTTTGTGTTGCTTTTTCAGGGAAATGTGTTCATACCTGTGTTGGCAATGACACTTGTGCCTGCTTCAAAGGCTACAAACTCAAACCAGATGGAAAGAGCTGTGAGGGTAAGTGGCCTTCTGATGCTTCTCCATCTTTCAATTTGAAGGTTAATGTTTTAATAATCAAGACCCTGCACAGATACATTTGTGTGATAAAGAAATAAGGTATAGCACAGATAAAAGTAATGTTTTTGAATACACATTACTTCTCTCCTCTCCCAGATATCAACGAGTGCTTGCTGGGAGCCAGCAACTGTCGGGGAGGAGAGCGTTGTATCAACACAGAGGGCTCATTTCGTTGCCAGAGAGAGGTCAGCTGTGGGACTGGCTACGAACTCACTGACAACAACAATTGCAAGGGTCAGTTAAATAGTTAAACCGGTCTTGTGGAGAGACACTATGAACGTAGATACGGCTGAGTGATGTTTTCACTGTGTTCAGTGGCTGCTGTGCTTTCTTCATCCAGATATTGATGAATGTGAGACTGGTATTCATAACTGTGGCCCAGAATTTGAGTGCCTGAACACCCAGGGGTCATTCCGTTGTCTTCCCAAGGTCAAGTGTGGGAATGGCTTTATCCAGGACGCCCTGGGCAACTGCATCGGTAAACATCTGCACCATAACTGGTTCTTTTACCTGTTGGTACACCTGTTATTTTGGTTCAGAGCAACATATCTAGACAGCTGCTGGCCATACATCAATACTGACCTTTTTGTGCACTATCATCACCGTCATCAGCTCTAAGCAAATCCAGGTGATGAGTACATACTCTTCTAGTTACTCCTACAGTCCTTGATGCATGATTGGTTTTGCACGTTCACTAACAGTACATCCAATGTTGCTGCATGTTGGGAGAAAATTTAGGGATAGATGGCTACATTTAAATTATAAATAATTCTCATGATAATTATTTGTGGAGTCCAGCTCATCATACTTGAAATAGTAAGATAAATTGGAGAAATCTTTTCATAATTTAACGGTGCCATCTGTGACTGTGTTTTCAGATATCAATGAATGTCTAAGCCAGACGGGTCCATGCAACAGAGGGCAGGTCTGTATCAACACAGTCGGCTCCTACGTCTGCCAGAGGAATTCTGTTAACTGTGGCCGAGGATACCACCTTAACGAAGAGGGCACACGCTGTGTTGGTGCGGCTGAACATCTCACCATTCCTTGATACAAAGCATCATACTGTCCTGCCTGAGGTGCACATCATGGTGTTCTCTGTTGCTTACTGTTCATTCCTGTCCACAGATATTGATGAGTGTAAGGGCACGGAAAAGGTCTGTGCAGGTCATGGTTGTATCAACCTGGTGGGCTCCTACCGCTGTGAGTGTGAGACTGGCTACATCTTCAACAGCATCACTCGGACCTGTGAGGGTAAGAAATAAGTAGATCTTTCCTGATGTTCTTACATAGTGTGAGTAGCTAAATCCAAGTACGTTCTCTGCACACATAAAACACTGTCTACTTATAATGTGCTACTGGTCAAAAATGTGTACAAGAGAATGTTGTCATAATTTCATCATCTTACTGTGGCATGTTTTCGCTGGGTTTTAGATATTAATGAATGCAGGCACTACCCTGGCCGCCTGTGTGCTCATAAGTGTGAGAACAGTCTGGGATCCTACAAGTGTAGCTGCACCACAGGGTTCAGGCTCGCTGCTGATGGCAGGAATTGTGATGGTAAGTCATATCCAAACTGGGAAGATTGCAACTTTGGACATAGTAACACACCTAACCCCAAATTGCTCCTGATTTGTGTGAGTATGTGGGGGAATAAAATGTAATTTGCTTCCAATACATTACATCTCCTTCACCTGCCTGTAATATTCTAATTATGCATGATATCAAGTTGTATGATTATTCTTTCAGTTTTAAGAAGGAGTCTTCTATAATGGTTTGTATGGTTCAGTGATGATGTTTCTTAGCCAGTTAACCATGGACAGGAGAGATTACCTGTGTGGTTACCTTTTACCTGTCAGAGGAACATATGTGCTGAAAATTATATCCCACAATTGTCTTGTGATGTTACTCATCCTACTTCTGCCTGGGCTTTACTTTTTATGGCACTGAGACGCTGAACCGCTTTGAGACTGTCACCCTTGAGAAACCCACCCGCTTGTATCCCCAATCATGTCTCTTAGTCTGTTCAATTTATGCTGAATCTCAATAACCAGTAAACTAAGTGTATAACTGTGCATGTAACTGTTTCCTTACATATTCATCAGGACAGGGGAGAACCCACCTCTCTACAAGGGTAGAGTTTTTATTCTTCTCTTGTTTATAGGATAGAGTTCCTAATGTTGTGTAATTATCTTTTCTCTGTAGACCTGAATGAATGTGAGAGTAACCCATGCAGTCAAGAGTGCGCCAACGTGTATGGCTCCTACCAGTGTTACTGTCGCCGCGGATACCAGCTCAGCGACATCGATGGCATGACTTGTGAAGGTAAAAATGGAGCCATTAACGTGTGCTTAGATGAATAATATCTTGGAAGTCCAGCAGATTCCCATGTGATTAGTACGATGTTTTGCACTAGTGTTGATATGTACACTGTAATAACATGAAAGCGTGGGATTTATTATCATCCTATGATAACTTGTTAAAGGATGACTGAGCCTGCAGATCAAAAATATAAATGCAACACTTTTGACTCTACTCCCATTTTTATGAGTTGAAATAAAAGACCTAAGACTTTTTCTATAAACACAAAAGATACACACACACACACACACACACACACACACACACACACACACACACACACACACACACAGATGTTCCGTGACAAGATCCTGAGGCCCATTGCCATGCCATTCTTCTGCCACCATCAGCAACTTTGCACAGCCACTGAAGAGGAGCCCGAGCCCCCCCCCAAAAAAAGAAATGCAAATCTGTAGCCTGAGTCACACAATTCAGTGATTCAGTGCCTAATAAATTTATTTAAAAAAAAAATAAAACGACACATTTTAAAGTGACCTTTTATTGTGTACAGCCCATGGCACACCTGTGCAGTAATCATGCTGCGAAATCAGCACCATGATATGCCACACCTGTCAGGTGGCTGGATTATATTGACAACTAGAAAATTCCAGGGAAATTTTGAGTGCCATGGGGGCTACTGCCGGGATAGGGTTAGGGTTAGGGTAAAAAATCTTCTCTGTGTCACTGTAGCGATGACATCACGCAGCCCTTGGCTGTCAGAGGTCAGGTCAGGAGCTGCCGTTGCCATGGCAATGTGAAAATCAGCCCAGAATTTGGCTTCTACATGGCTTCAAACAATTGCAAATGATGAGAAAACCTTTACTTCTTTTCAAAAACCGAAAACACCGTGAGAGACACTGAAGCCAGTAGTTTCTACAGTCTCTATTTTATTCAGATATTCCTTAAAATGAGTGAGTAAGCTCAGTGCGAAGACAGAGTGAGATTCTTTTGAAAAAAAAAAGATGATTACATTAGGTGTCAATGAGAGTGAGACAGGTATTGCTGCCGGACTCAGCACCCCCGT
>NW_019522827.1:1634915-1636411 GCF_002814215.2 Seriola lalandi dorsalis | reverse complement strand
TCTGTTAACTGTGGCCGAGGATACCACCTTAACGAAGAGGGCACACGCTGTGTTGGTGCGGCTGAACATCTCACCATTCCTTGATACAAAGCATCATACTGTCCTGCCTGAGGTGCACATCATGGTGTTCTCTGTTGCTTACTGTTCATTCCTGTCCACAGATATTGATGAGTGTAAGGGCACGGAAAAGGTCTGTGCAGGTCATGGTTGTATCAACCTGGTGGGCTCCTACCGCTGTGAGTGTGAGACTGGCTACATCTTCAACAGCATCACTCGGACCTGTGAGGGTAAGAAATAAGTAGATCTTTCCTGATGTTCTTACATAGTGTGAGTAGCTAAATCCAAGTACGTTCTCTGCACACATAAAACACTGTCTACTTATAATGTGCTACTGGTCAAAAATGTGTACAAGAGAATGTTGTCATAATTTCATCATCTTACTGTGGCATGTTTTCGCTGGGTTTTAGATATTAATGAATGCAGGCACTACCCTGGCCGCCTGTGTGCTCATAAGTGTGAGAACAGTCTGGGATCCTACAAGTGTAGCTGCACCACAGGGTTCAGGCTCGCTGCTGATGGCAGGAATTGTGATGGTAAGTCATATCCAAACTGGGAAGATTGCAACTTTGGACATATCATATATGTGTGTGTATTGTAGGCTATACCTTACATATACTCACATTGGATAATAAAAAGCCCTATTCAATCCTACAATAGACATTTAGGCTGCAAAAAGAGTTGACACCTCTTTTTATCACTTTGTGACAAAGTCTTTTTCAGTAACAGAACAATATAGGCCTGGAATTATTTTCATTGTGATCTTGACTTGAAGTGTGCTTAAAGGAGCTATATGCAAGTTTTTGCTATTGCTACATAGCCAACATCGGAAGAATAGCATTAACAGCTTTTTACTTACATGTCTAGAAGAAATGTTCAGCATCAAACTTCAGTCCTTTACTCGCCAAGAGCTGTCTCCAGCTGCGGAGATCATCGCCAATGTTCACTCTTGTTTTGCTTGTATTTCTATCACTTCTTTTCTTCTACTGAAGTTAGCATGCCACCAGCACCTGCTCCTGGCAAGAACCCAAGTTCGGCGGCAGAGAAAAATTTACAAATAGCGCCTTTTAGTAACACACCTAACCCCAAATTGCTCCTGATTTGTGTGAGTATGTGGGGGAATAAAATGTAATTTGCTTCCAATACATTACATCTCCTTCACCTGCCTGTAATATTCTAATTATGCATGATATCAAGTTGTATGATTATTCTTTCAGTTTTAAGAAGGAGTCTTCTATAATGGTTTGTATGGTTCAGTGATGATGTTTCTTAGCCAGTTAACCATGGACAGGAGAGATTACCTGTGTGGTTACCTTTTACCTGTCAGAGGAACATATGTGCTGAAAATTATATCCCACAATTGTCTTGTGATGTTACTCATCCTACTTCTGCCTGGGCTTTACTTTTTATGGCACTGAGACGCTGAACCGCTTTGAGAC
>NW_019522827.1:1632837-1634895 GCF_002814215.2 Seriola lalandi dorsalis | reverse complement strand
TTTTACTGCTTCACGCACTCTAGCCAACTGACGCTGTCACTCTAACTTTGAAGAAAAAGTGATTTGCACTCCTTCTTTGAGTGCTCATAGTTTGAAAAGTTATCATGTTATGTAAAAACAGTTGTTGTGTTTTGGAGAGAGCAGAAGTTTTCCTGTGTTTTATAGTTTGAATCACATTTCTAGGTGCAGGTATGAGAGAGCTGGGTGACTCAGAAAAAAGGTGAAATTTTGTAGAAAAAAGGTGAAATTTTGTAGAAAAAAGGTGAAATTTTGTGGGTTTCTAAAGAAAATTCCAATGCATTTCTAATGCATTATTTATTCCCAGTATTTTGGGAATAACTTTGGGAAAAATTGGAATTTTAACACCAAAAGTCATAGCACCTCTTTCGGGATCAAGACGCACGTTTTGATGTATATATGGCGGAAGAATAGTAATAAGTATGAGGAATATTAAAAGATGCTCCGCCCGAGGCACTCCTCTCAGCTATTCTAGCTGTAGAGGAGAGCCTCGGAGCTGAGCACCCGTGGCACTAATGAAGAAATGCTCACTAACACAGATTTACACACATTTGTGAAGAAAACTTGAAAGAAAGAAGTCTGTTGTGTGCTTTGATCATTCATTTCAACTCATGAAAAATGGGAGCAAAAACTAAAGTGTTGCATTTATAATTTTGTTCAGTTTATTTCCACATTTTTCCTCCAGTTTGACTTGTTCTTATTTGCCTATGTGACCTTTTTAGATATAGATGAGTGTGCCCTGCCAACTGGAGGTCATATTTGCTCCTATCGCTGTCACAACACGCCTGGCAGCTTTCACTGTTCCTGTCCTGTCACTGGCTATAACTTGGCACACAATGGGCGCAGCTGCCAGGGTAAGATGTCCTTACTTTAATGCCAGACATGATGGTTGCAGTTATTTTTGTGAATGTTTCAAAAGATGTTTTTCTTTTTTTCTTTTTTTCTTTTTTTTGTCTTTTAAGATGTTGATGAGTGCGTGACAGGAACACACACGTGCACAGAGAATCAGAGCTGCTTTAATGTTCAGGGAGGATTCAGATGCTTGTCCTTCGAGTGTCCAAACAACTACCGGCGTGTAGGAGAAACGTGAGTACCTGGATTGTGCCTCTGATGCACACACTACACATCGTCTGAGGATTAATATGTATAATGAATGAGGGTGAGAATTAGTAGACAGGCAAAATGATACAATAAAATAGAATAGAAAGCATTTATTGTCATTGTACAAAAAAAAAAAAAAAATACAACAAAATTCATAGAGCTTCTCCTGGTCACTGCAAGCAGTGACAACAGTACACAGAAGGACACAAAATAATATCGCACGTAAAAGAGTATTGCATGAAAAAGAGTATTGTACTTAGAAATATAATGAATACTTAAAAGAAAAAGGGCTTTGCTGAGTAGCTATTATTAACAGTGAATATTAAAAATACAGTGATGATTAAAATAGATTAGCAGATGATGGTTGTGAGTGCAACAACACAAGCAATATGCAGCGAGGAGCCGCTGCGTCCATGCGCATCGCCAAACATCAACGGCAAACCTCACACACATAAACACTCACAAAGGTCTATGTTCCTCACAGTCAAGTCTGAATGGTCATTATAGTGATGACTCTGAGTAAAGGTACAACAATTAAACAATATCAACCCTTAAACCGACCCTTATTCGTGTGTATAGATCAAGGCTCTGCATGTCCAGTATGCTCAATGCTGGAATGACTTTAGAGAAGATTTGGCTGTAGCATGTTGTGTTGTATTAAAATGATGCATATGGATATTTTTTTTCAGCCGCAGTTTTGGCTGAGATTCAGTACAGGCTGCGTATGGCCTCTCTTGTTTGGAGGCACCTGTGACAGAACCTCTTGCATGATCCCACAGAGGGCACCATGACTGGCCTGTGAAGCATTAGGCTGCTGGGACTGATGTTCCCTCCTCTGCATGCCATGCACGGCAAATGAAATTTACACCTGGTCTCTCTTTCTCTTTCTCTCTGTGCCTGTTTTGTTCTGTCTTGTCCTGTCCTGCCCTGCCCCTGCCC
>NW_019522827.1:1556594-1632817 GCF_002814215.2 Seriola lalandi dorsalis | reverse complement strand
CCCCACCCCACCCTTCTCTTTTTGCAGTCGATGTGAACGCTTGCTTTGCAATGAGTCTGTCGAGTGCCTGGCCATGCCCCTGAGAATAACCTACTACCACCTCACCTTCCCCACCAACATTCCCGTCTTCACCAACATCTTCCGCATGGGCCCCTCCCACACTGTGCCTGGTGACGACATCCAGATTGCTATCACTGCTGGCAACGACGACGGTTTCTTCAAGACGGATCAGATGCCCACCGGTGGCGTGATGTCGGTGGCAAAACTCATCAACAAGGCGCAGGACTTTGATCTGTCCGTGGAGCTAAGACTACGTCGCTATGGCACGATCAGCACATACCTAGCTAAAGTGCTGGTGTTTGTTACCCAGGATGAGCCCAGAGTACCTTACAATCCCCTACTAGAATAAACACAAGTGTTACGTAGGATTACATAAGTTACTTCACTCTTAAAAAGGATGTTTCATTTTAAATTAATTGCCTTGTGGCAACATGAACACACAGTATAGTGATAGTGTAGCACAATGGTGCAGTGTATGCTATGTTGTAACATATAAAACGTAGCAGAATATACTGCATAGAAACATATGCAGTCAAATATAAATATAGATTATGATTTTCAGTCAGTGATCATTATTCACCTTCACAACCAAACATCATTTATGTTGCTTTCATTCATGGACTTATGTCAGTAAGTCTAGTCCTACCTAAAAATGTGGGTAGACTGTTTGTAGATACAGTAAGTGTTAATCTGCTCCAGGACGCTGGTGCAAGAAATAGCTGTGGGCATCTAATAGCCCTTGGAGTCCTTACTATCTGCACATTATCTTGTTATCTTTAAATATAAAAATGTATTCAAGAATTTGTTAAACTGGGTTTTGATACCAAAAAAGCCAATTTCAGTTAAAATTATAACTGAGAGCTGCATGTTCTTAAAAGAATAGTTTTATTAATATTTTGTAAAATACAATTATTCACTGAGAGTCAGATGAAAAGATATGATGCCGCTCTAATGTCAAGAAAGAAGCTACCATCAGCATTTGCCGAACTTAGCTTAGCATAAAGACTGGAAACAGTTATCATGGCTCTGTCCAAAGTTAACAAAATCTGCCTGGCAACTCCTCCAAAGCTCCCTGATGAACATGTTGTATCTTGTTTGTTTAATCTTTCGAAAACCAAAGTGTAAAAACAACAAGGTCTGTTTTTTTTTCTGGCGGGATATGTGGGACGATTTCTTGGCTGCGCACGACTTCCTGTGGTCCTTAAAACAAATTTTCAATCTTCAAATTACTACAAACCAACTAAGAGAGGGAGTCTGTGGCTGCCCACTGTTTTCTGATCAGTTATCCAGCCTGGTCTGTAGACATCACTTTAAAAAAAACATGACTAAACCAAATATGACTCTGTCCCACATCAAACATATGTTAAAGATGACACATAATTTTTAAGAGTGGATATGAAAAAAAAGCAGTTTTTAGCACTGTAGCATTTTACGTAATCAACTTTTTAACACTAGAGTTATGGATCATTATTCAGCAGTATAAATTAAGCCCAAATGAATGTATCTTCTTGGAGGTAAGGCATTGCAAAAGCCGCTAGGTGGCGTTCTAGGTCAGAGTAACTTTTATAAATGGTAATGCCCCAAGTCTGCCTACAACTAAGTGTAATTCGATGATGGTTGCATGATAAAGTCTGACGTTTTGCAGTATTTTATGGTTTATGTGTTGGATGAACCGTTTTCTATTAAAATTGAAATAGAAATAACACATGTTCAAGTCAAATCCAGTTCTTGATAATGGTACATTGTGGGGTTTAATCACATACAGCAAACAGAGCAGCTGGAATGTGAGGCCACATCACAGATGGAGGCATGAAGACTTCCTCACATAGTTTCATATTACTATTATTCCAGTAGCTTTAGTGAAGAGGAAATCCAATGATACATGCAAATATCTAGTAATACTATCTGTAAAGTTAAAGGTACAGTCTGTGATCTGATTGAAAAAGGGTCATCTGACAACAAAAAATCTATACGCAAGGTTTTTTAAATGCATATACTATAATGCTAGACAACAAATGAATGTATTAATAATGTTCTTAGTTATTATTATTAGTTTATTAGTATTATTATGTTTCCTGATGATTTTTGTTTGTAAACACAGAAGTAAACAAGTAACGTATTTTAAATTAGCTCAGAAACACAAAAGTCAAATTTCCCATCCATGAGTCAAACTCTTCATTTATGTACTATATGTGCATATACTTCAAATTTCACCATTTAAAAGTCCTCAAAGTAATTCCATGCCTCCAAATTCCTGTCAGAAGCCAG
Source organism: Seriola lalandi dorsalis (assembly GCF_002814215.2). Lineage (NCBI taxonomy): Eukaryota > Metazoa > Chordata > Actinopteri > Carangiformes > Carangidae > Seriola > Seriola lalandi. Next base: position 1,630,489 of record NW_019522827.1, on the reverse strand, counting down.
ATTGAACCTTTTAATGCACTGATGCCACTTCCCAGACATCAGTTACCTTGCACCGCAAATACATCTGTCTTCATCTTTTTTTATACACGTTTTTAGTTCATTTTGGACTTAATGTGAAATGCACAGATTTCCACTGCATATTGCGGGTGTAAACCCCAAAGCAGACAGATAATCCAAATCAAGGCTGAGTAAGTGACATGCGATGGGATGCAGTGGCAAAGGAGAGGGAAATGTGCACCAGCAGGAGAGAGTATAAATAGTCTGACATGCTGTGAGGCTGCTGCCCGAGGGCTGTGGCTTATAATAACTGTAAATTCAGATGTCCTAGGTTCCTCCTGTCCTGAGCTGTCAGGCCAGTAAGGATGCACTTGGTCCCTAGTGGGGATATCCTTAAAATAAGAACATAGTGGCGCGCAGGAGGTTTTTTCCTCCCCTTTGACATTGAGTTATGGGGCTCTGGGCTCTGGCCGGTGGTCTGAACAATTTGTGGTACAGCAACATCACCGCGCACAGAATGAATGATGCCCTGCAGTGTTTGTGTTGGGGCGTTATCAATGTGCTGACTATAAATAATAATTACCAAAAAAATAAAAGGCCCTACGCTTGACCAGAGGACTTTCATCCAAAAAGTCTGTTTTTCTTTCTGGTCTGAAAGTATTGGGGTTTTTCTCCTGGGCTGGGCCACGTGAGGCATGAAGAGATGAAGAAGACGTGCATATGTGCTTGCACACATGCGCACACATACAGACACACACACACACACACACGTTCACAAGCATGCTTTTCGAATGCACAAAGGCACACATGCACAAATGAACATAAACGACACATGAATGAAGTTTTGATGCAGATATGTACGTGCATTAATACACACATGGAGGTGTAATTATCTCCACTTGCTGCCCCTGCTTTGAAGTGCCCATCTGTGTTTAAGGGGGCAGTTTACCGTGGGTCATTATCTTCTCGTAAATTAACTCTCTACCCCAACAGAGCTTTCACCTCGTCCTCCAGAGCCCCGCTCGGGTCTCTCTGCAGCTCAGGCCGTGGTATTATAAACTAGGAGAACATTTTGTGGGTTTGGCCTGGGCCAAAGCAAAACTTGGACCCACCCGCTAATTGCTAATTACAAGCCCCTACCCAGTGGTGGCTTGACTTTTTGTCAGGGGCTTCTCTCCTCGCTCTCCATGAAAGGAGCCCTGCAACCCAAGCCGGGCCTGGGCTTTGAGCTGCAGCCTATAGGTCCCCTGAGGAGCGCCAGAGATCCACGGCCCATGACTCACAATGTGGCTATATGGCTGCCATGCACATTAACTGGACTTATACATGGCGACCTGGCTGTTTTCATAACCCAATATAACCATGCTCTGACTTGTCTCCTTTGTAAAGACCAAGTTTGAATTTAACATCTTGGATGTCAAAGTCAAGTCTTTTATTTCGTTTCAAAAGTTCCCTCATGGTGCACAAGTTCCTCATCATTACGAAGACAAACTCGTGATTTACGAGGTTGTTAATGCCTTACAAGCCTCTCTCAAAGTCTTTTTTTTTTTTTTTTTTTGGCTCTACTTTATCTCCTTTAATCTCTGAGCTCCCATCAAATGCATTTTCCTGCAGTTGTCAGAATCCATATGACCACCTCTGACCCCCTAAATTAGCAATTCCATGATGTTCTCCGTGCAGTCTGGGCTTGGCTGGCCCACACCAGAGACTAAGTGCCATGCTAGTTGGATATGAGTAACCACGGTAATCACTCGCAGACACTGACAGCTGACAAGCATCTATTGGCCGGCATGCAGAGCATGTTTCAGACACACTCATGCTCAACGTCACGGGGAGTTAAGCTCTTGTCATTTCTCATAAGCGCCGAGTCGGGGTGTAAAGGACTCAAGGCCCTTCAGCCGAACAATAGTATTGAAAAGCCTCAACCTTCCTGTGACCCTCTCAGTATACAATAAACACAGACCTTTTCCGTCTCCCATTTTATTGTCTTTCTCTTGGAAAGAAAAAAAAAAAAAGGAATGCAAGAGTTGGCACAAGTTTGGAGGCGCAATCCCAGTGTGATTATGAGGGTTTAGGCTCCAAAAGCTTTTTGCGTCTAATTGTTATCTTCCAACAGAGATTGTTTTCCTGAGAACCACGGTGCCGGCTTTCGGAGCCTATCACTTAGGCAGATACGACGTCAAGTTTGACATCCTGGAAGGCAACGTGGAGAACGCCTTCGACATCGTCAAGCGGGTAGAGAATGGCTTGTATGTGGGTGAGTACAGAGATTTTACTTTGACCAACCTGGTGCAAACGTTTGACAACAGAAGCTTCGACATGCAGCCAGCGCCACCCGACAGCCTCTGTGACTGGAAATTGCATTTCTTTTTGACAAAGCTGGTGGTTTTTCTGACCTCATTTCTCATTCTGAAATATATATGTGTTTTTTTTTTTTTTTTTTTTTTTTTTACAAATCAAACTCACATGTGGACACTGAGAAGGGACAAAAAGGCAGAGAAGTTTTCCATAGGGATTGTCTGGACCCCCTGACATAAGTACATGTGACACTGCCCATTCTGGTCTTCGGCAGTGTGGTGGCATCATGTAGCTGTCATCATCTTCACGGGAGCTCTTGGTGTCTGTGTCTTTGGAGCGTTGTCCTCTGAGTGGCTCTCTGAGACAGACGAAGGCCTGTTTCTGTCTCACCAAATATTTGGCATCAATTTTCACAGTCTTGTGGTTAAACAAAGTACCATTTAATTCACTTATCCACGGCTAGGCTTATCCCAAGCAGATCATTACTTTCCACAATGAGTTATGGCGGTCTGAATGCACAGGAATAGCGTGTATAAATCTATACATGTGTACTTACATGCACATGTGCATGAGTGATTGCAGCTGACAAGCAGTTCATCATAACTACCTGTTCAGCGACCGCCAGCATGCAAGAAGAGCCCTGCGCTAGTTCAAGTAGGAGCAGCAGATACCATCTCCAGTGGTGTGTAACAACAGCACATGTTTGGGTAGAAGCCATTCCCATCCTTTAGTCTGGTGGTGACCCAAGGCTCCTGCGCGCCTGTGGGAGAGATGAACTGAGCCTTGGCTCCTGGGAGAATGAGGGTGTTGTGAGCCTGAGGATGACACATTGTTGGGCCCGTCTAGGTGTTTTTGTTTTGGTTGTGTGCTGAGATGCAGGCAGGGTGGTAGTGGAAGGACAGCGTCTCCTTCTTCTTCTCCTTCTTCTTGCTGATGGATGAAAGGATGGCCTGTCAGTGTGCACATCTGTCTTTACAGAATGAAAGAGGGAGGAGGAGGAGGAGAGTGTGTGACTGTCACTGGTTCAGACTGGATTGTGGGCGCACGCAAGTGTTCCTCTTTTATACACTTGTGCAGAAACAGATGTGTGCTCATCAAACGCACACAAATTCACACAAAGACATGGGAGAGAAATGTTTATTACCAGCAATAATTCACATAATTCACAGTAAAAGCAGTTATAATTATATTGTACCCTTTCATAATGGTATGTTTTCGTTGGAATGTGCAATGGTGTAATTTTGCACGAGTGATAAGCCTTATTTTGTTATATATTGTCTACTGTGTGTGTGTGTCTGTGAGGATTTAGGAGAAATTCCCTGTTTATAGCGGTGTTCGTTTGCAGGGGCAAGTATGTATGTGTGTGTGCAAGGAAGGGAGAGAGGATAAAATTGCAGAGAGAGAAACACAAAGTGAGAGACTGTGATTCAATGAAAAAGGAAAGAGAGAGAGAGAGAGAAAATATGTGCAGAAGTAATCCTGGGTGCTTTGCTTCATGTGGTTAAATGTATTGTTCCATTTCCCCACGCTAGGCCTCAGTGTCTCGCCGAGCATTAGAGCACTTAAACTGACGACCACATGAAAGGTCTGTTTGTGAGGAGCCACTTCTCTCCCAAACCCATTGGATGCTTATTGGATGCAGCTCTTGCATGTTAGCACCAGTTGCCCATCACATATCCAAATTGAGGCCCTGTGCACTGGAGCCTTTGGTCACTGACTGCTCGCTGTGAAGTGTGGCGTCCACGGTGCTATGAAGGCCCTCTTGGTTTTATTTAGTGGGTTGTGCTGCTGGTGCTTTGGCCCGCATATGCTGCTGTTGCGTAACCATTGTATGAGGCTCGCTGACGTGTCACTTAAGGAAGCTTAGTTTCCAGTATCTCCAGGGTCTCCAACAGTGGTATTACAGCTTGGTGGGATGTGAAAAGTAGCAGACATTGAGACTCCACTAATGAACAAGTGCGTGAACTCAAACTAACTTTGGTCATTATTTTTGGCCACTTTTTGTGTTTTTGAAAGGGACAAAAGAGGCAATTAGGAATCCTCAGAATCCGTTGCTAACTTGAAAAAGTGATTCTTTAAAGGTTTGATTGGCTGATGCTCTTTTCCGTTCTGCTCACTTAACTCACTATTTGAAAACCAGTCGGCTGCACACACAGGCATGCGGCGTATGCATAGACATATGCGCACATACACACACGCACATGCACACGCATATATTGGCTGACGGCACACCAAATCGGGGCCGCACCACTCTTTCCTAGTTCCTGGTCATCCATCACTGGCTTTCCCAGCACTGTCACATCTGGATGACAACCCTGACAGCCTTATGCATCTGTGCAAACACAACCAATCCTCAGCACTTGGAAAAAAATGATCAGAACCAATCAAACACTTACAAATTCCCATGACGACCACAGTAGCACAGCGGCGACCACACAAAATCCCTTCAGGTATGTAGACACACAGCGGATCCACCAGTGATATATATATATATATATATATATATCATCCTCAAAGCAAAGACAACATTTATGACATATACGCATATTTTGAAAACACAGACAATGCAGGAATGCATTGCTCATGCTAATGCTGTCATCCACTTTTGATTCGGGACAGGTTGTTTGAATAGGGTTGATAATGGGATGATTGATTTTGGCTGTCAGCAGGTGGATAGATGAGTCCTCCCTTTGAAAACACTGACTCCGCTGTCTCTGCTGGAAGCATGGGCAGGGCCTGGGGGACTTCCTGCAACACAGATGACATACATTGAGCACTTTATTAGGTATACATCATACTAATACTGGGTGGGGTCTCGGTTCTTCGTGGCATGGCGTCCACAAGATGTTGGAAACATTCCTTTGAGATTCTGCTCCATATTGACATGATTGCATCACATAATTTCTGCAGATTTGTCATATCTGCACATTCATGCTGCCAATCTCGTGTTCTACCACATCCCAAAAACGGATTTGGGATCTGGAGACTGGGGAGGCCACTGAAGTTCACTGAACCCATTGTCATGTTCATGAAACCAGTTTGAAGACTACTTTTGCTTTGGTACATGGTGCTTTATCAAGCTGGAAGCAGCCATTAGAAGATAGATTGTGGCTATGGAGGGGAGCACATGGTCAGCAACAATACTCAGATAGGCTGAGGCTTTGAAATAGTGATTGATTGCTATTAATGGGCCCAAAGTGTGCCAAGAAAACATTCCCCACACCTTTATATTCCACCAACACCATCCTGGACTGTTGACACAAGGCAGGTTGGGTCAATGGATTCTGACCCTACCATCTGCTGCCTCAGCAAAAATCCAGATTCATCAGACCAGGCTACGTTTTTCCAGTCTTCAGCTGTCCAGTTTTGGTGAGCCTGTGCCCACTGCAGCCTCAGACTTCTGTTCTTGGCTGACAGGAGTGGAACCCAATGTGGTCTACTGCTGTTGTAGCCCATCAGCCTCAAGATTAAACGTGATGTGCATTCTGAGAAGCTTTCATCAGAAGCTGCTCATCACAGTAGTAAAGAGTGGTTATCTGAGTTACTTGAGCCTTCCTGTCAGCTCCAACCAGTCTGCCCACCCTCCACTGACCTCTCAGCAAGGTGTCTCCATCCACAGAACTGCTGCTCACTGGATGGATTTTGTTTTTGGCTCCATTCTAAGTTTAGGAGGATCAGCAGTCTCAGAGGCAATCTGATTGGATAACTGCATGACTAAGCAGGTGTACAGGTGTTCCTAATAAAGTGCCGAGTGTGTCCATTGGAGAGGATCGACATTATCTGTAACCACTCCCAGTGACAGTATCATAGACTACCATTTTTATTACGTTCAAGTATCCAGGTCAGTTTGCTGAGCTCATCCATTCTTCCATTCTTTTTGCCTTAACCATTACTTAGTTGTTGCTCAGAGACATTTTTGAGGGTAAAAGACGTGACAACCCACCAACCCCATTTCTTCCTGTTCTCACCATGAAAAATACAAAGTTAACAAAAGTTATCTAGATCGCACGTTTATATGAGTTATGTTTTCACTTAACTCCGCCAGCTGGCTGACCAACATGAATGTGCATAAGTGGAATGTACGATACAGCGAGTAGCCAGCTGTGGAATCAAACAGTCAGGACATGTTTAGTCATCCACCCATGAATCTGTCCAAATGACTCCTCTTCATGACTAATTATTTGTCATCTGGAGGGATTTGTCTGTACAATTAATCACTGCTGTCTAATTTTTTTTAGCTGAAAAACAGTTCTTTTTTGCAGTGTTTATGTTTATCTAACTGGGCAGCTATAGATAATACAGACTCGTCTCTTCATAAATCATAGACATCCTGGAGACACTGTAAGACTCAGACGCCTCAGCTAAATTCCATTCATTTTTTTAATGCAGGTGAAAATATACCTTCGCGGTTTATATCCTGTGCAGAGAATAAATATCTTTTGTGCTGCCATTGGCACAGGCCTGGCAGCCAGCGAGGCGGACAGCAGGATGAATAGAGGAGGAAGTGAACAGTTTGTCTCTATGCAGGTAGCCGTGGTCGTCAGTGCTGCCGTCCACAGTGGCTGGTGGAATGTGAGCCTTCTGTGTGAGACATGACTTACTTCAGAGCCAGCAGAGCTTGTGGCTCTGGCTTGTGGCTGTGCTGGTGAGGAGATGAGGACAGCCAGATAAGCAGACATCGAGCTCCTCAAGTTTTTGAATGGTTGTCATTTAGATGAATCATGACATGGCAGCAGCAGGCCCACCAGAGTGTGCCAAGCCCACAAGGAATCCTTGTCTGTCCCAGTGGAGATTAGTACAGTTGATCAAAACAGGGTCTTCCCCACCCAACAACGCCACAGGCGAACACGTACTGATGGCGAGATGGTGATGCAGACCATGTACTGTGTGCACAGTCAAAAAGACATTGGTATTTACACATGCAATAAAACTGTCGTAATAATTCACCAGATTTTTGCTGATCCATCATACTGTATCATGCTCATCATTACTCTCTGCTTTCTGGCACTGTGATTTTAATAAAAATGTAACTTTATTTAGTTAATCACTCAATTCACAAAATCAATGCTGTTTTTTTACCTCGTGACATGCCAAAATAGATAAAAAAGTACTTTTTAAAGTCTATTTTCTTTCCCTTAGTTATGGTTCTTAGCTTTGAAATGTCACTTGTAATATAGTGCAAATGTTGCGGTAAAGATAATGGCGCATGTTATGTAATGTCAGCTGCTCTGGCCCACGACTGCTAAAACCAAGAAGTCCAAGAAAAGAACCAACCAATTCCCCACGGCTACTTTTCAGTGATGTCAGTACCCAGTGAATGACGCTTTCCAACAATGACCCATGGGCCATTTGAGCGATCTGTAACTATGACTCACTGTTAATTGACCTTAAAAGATCAAGCCACATATGCTGGCCTTTCAAGAGCAGGGGTGCGCATGGATCCCACCCCCTCTTTGGAGTGGTCAGAGTTGTGTTTGGACAGCCTGACCCGACTGGCCGTCTGTGCACTAGTGGCCAGTGACAATGGCCGTAAACACGAGATCCGTTCCATGAAGGTCCTGTACACTCTTCCTACAGTGGGTTATGTTGGCAGTTTGAAGGGTTATATTTCAGCCATGTTGACGGGTTATCAAAACTGAAATTGGTTGCTTTGCTAATGGGGTAACAAGGGAGCTAGTTAGTAATTTCTTTGGCATGTCTCCTGGCTTTTATGGATTTTTTTGGAGTTCAAGTTTTAGGCTGTAAAAAAAGAATCAATGAACAAGAAACCACTCTTTGCTGTGTTCATGTTTACGCCGGCAGTGCTCAGCTGAACATCAGCTGTATGGTTAGATACAAAACATGGTACAGTTACAGCCATAATGATGCTGAAGAATGCCCTCCAGTACCCTCTTTGCATACTGGAACTTTGTACACCACCTGGATACTCTCCAGTGGTTTCACTGCAGTGAGCATGCATAGCGCCACAACCAGCGTGTCATTATACAATACTGTGGTGAGGCCAATGCATACTTTTCATTTGTCTCTGGTGTTAAAACCGTTCATTTTGGATTTTGTCATACACTTCCTCGCTGAGTTGTAGAAACCAGAAAACCCAGAAATTGCACTGTTTACATGTAACCCTTCAATATTGCAGCCCTCGTGGCCATGAAGGATGACAAATGCCTCCTGGCATTTGCTTCACTTTGTTTTGTGGCAGTGTCCCTGCTACTAGTGTGCATTTATTTAAGGCTATTTTCTACTTAAGGGGCTACTTTATGGTGTGGCGGAATGTTTTGGAGAAGGGACAGATTGTACAGCTGTTTGTTTGATGGTGGCTGTTTAAGTCAGCGGGGTCACCTTTGCACCCTGTGGCAGATACCTCAGCGAGATGGAAAGACGCCACAAACCTTTCCAGCACTACAACTGGATCTCGCGCTCGGGTACCTCAGGCCTCAGATGACATGACCTTGCAACTCAGTCACAGGGTAAATTGTCAGCTGCAGGGTTGTGAAAACCTCCCCGTGTTTATTTATATGGATCTCAGGTGGTATGGGAGCCAATCAAAGTCAACCTGTTATGTGGCTGCTGGCTTTTTGCCTTACAGCCCGGATGAAATGTTAAAGATGAGTATGCGGTTGTGGTTTCACCTCAGGTTCACTGTGAGTATGTTGAGGCCCAGCTGTTAGCTGATGCTTTCCCCTCATTGAGGATACCACTGTGCTTTTGATGGGAAGCTTACGGAAACACAGAGTCATCATGTTAGGATTTCACAGAGGCTTCCAAGAGGTCACATACACTGACTTTAGTATCAGGCTGCTTTGTGCAGAATTGGGCACACGAGCCCACATTGTAATAACATAATGACTCCTTTCTTGCCCTCACGGCTGTGGAAAAAGATAAGTTAAACAAAGACTAGAAGCTGAGTAAAACATGTTTTGACAAATTAGGTGTTTCTTACCAAGCCACAAATCACTACAGAAACCATGATACATCTTACAGGTTACATCTTACTGACTTACTGTCTGGTTATCACGCCCAATAACAAAATTTAAAAATCTGAGTTGAGGAACACTGAACTGTGTTTTGAGTTAAGTTTCAAATCATCAGCAGTGAGCTCAGGGGAATTTGGGGATTTGGAGGAGGACACCATAACAGAATTTTTAAGAACACAGTTGTGCCGTCCATATGTGCTAATTAGACCACAAACAAATTTACAAAACACTAACGAGCCTCAGACACATTCCACATATTGCACTATTTAGATGTCCTTAATAAATTTTCAGTTTAGATACAATGTGTGTCTGTGTTTTTGCTAGTTATTTTTTTATGTGGTGAGATTGTTTAGCTTTCTTTCATAGAAAAAATCTTTAGGATTTTCAGTGGAAAACTTACCCTCAGTTGACCCTGATTATAGAGTGTTTAGTCCTCATTAGATTTAGGCCACACTTACTGTACACTGTAATTAAAAAAAAAAACCTTAATGTGTACTAGAACCCATCTGTCTTTGCGGTGGTCCATATTGTGCTCATAATGATATCTTACTCATCTTCATTGTGTGCTTGCTAAACCCAGCACAGAAGCTTTTGAACTGATTTTTATTCGATTTAAGCACATGCACAAATCATGAACCTTCTGAACTCAATTTGAGTGCATTGGTCAACTCAGAGTTGCGTGCCATCTCAGCTGGCTTATGTCTGAAAATAATTTTCAGACTCAAAATTCAATCTCTTTTTCCATGTCAGTTATTTTCTTAATGTTGCGGCTGTTGTTAGGTTTAAGCAAAGGTTAGCTCTCTCTGATGCCGCTGACGCTTTGGAAACAATAAAATCTCAGTCCCGCTCCCCTCCGTCTGGTGTCACTATGCAACAGAGTCCCAAAACACCAAAACAAGGGGGCAACCCTGGTAGAAGTGGGCCCCATTCCACACTCCTCCAAGTGCTTATCGCCCGGAATCTTCTGGAATCTGTTGTGTACCCACAGATCCGACTCAGAGAAGGACGAGAGAGCAAAAGAAAGTGACACACACACACACACACACACACACACACACACAGAGGGAGAGAGACAGCAGTTCAAGCTCCTATAGCTTGCCCCTCCCAGAGTTAAAGATGGATTCCTGGAGGAATGCCTCCATGGCTGTATCGCGTGACTGTGACTGCTCCCCTCCATCAAACACATGGGACTCATTTACCCTTGTGGGCCACAGTGATGGTGCCACAAACACCAGGCCCCCTCAGGAAGGGAAGAGAAGGGGAGGAAGAGAAGGAGGAGAATGAGGGAGTGGGAGAATCTGCCATCACACAATGCCAGTGGCCCAAAGGTCGAATAATGAATAATTTGCTCTTTGATGAACAATGACCAAATGGGCTTTACTACTATATCACAAGTACCACAGCAAGGAGTCTCATAATTCAGACCAATCAAGGCAGTGATATGTCGTTATTGCGATCCATGGTGAATTTAAAACTTGAGTCATCCTGCTAAACACTTGAACACTTTACTGAATCAGTAATGAATAAGAGAAACACAAGAGGAGCCAATGAGAAAAAGAAAAAAGGATGGTTGAAGGTGTGATCGGAGGACAGTGTGGTGATTGTGCTGCCTGACTGCACTCTGGCGATGACTGTTCAAACAGGCCAGAGCTGAAATGTCACCAGCCCTGTGCAGAGAAAAGGCCCGCTGACAGCCTGTATAAACACTGGCATTTTTCCCCCTGTAATCGCATGTTCACTTAAAAAGAGCACCCAGTGAATTCCACGGGCATTCAGTAATGCTCTGTTTCAGTATGTTTATTCTCCCATCTGTTTTACCCTGATAGAGGGTGTCTTTTGTCCACAGAGAGGGTGGACGGTGGGAGGGAGAAATAAAATTCGGATTGTCACAGACAGTCTTGACATCACCTTTGTTTAGCCCGTCAACATGACACTTCATTTAAATACTCATCCAAATGTACCAGTTGATTCCATGGCTCACCTGATGACAGAAACATTAGCAGTAAGTGATGTTGCCAAGTGAAAGAGACGGCCTTGTTTTATACCAGATTTTATGCCCTTAGGAAATTGAGCTTTCTTTTGCCATAAGAGATAATTGTGTTAGCCTTAGTATTCATTGGAACTACTTTCTACTGAAGAAACATGAATAAAACTGAAGTATGTACAGTATAAAATTGACTGGTTTAGGCAGCCTGTGATCAGGACATTGTTTTTGAATCATGTGTTGAATGACAAATGTGATCTTTTAAATGAGCTGAGCACCACAAACAAAATTCCACTGGCCTCAATTGTATTGGGGTGGAAGCAGAAATTTCTAAGTCAAAACCTCAGCATTTAAAACCAAAACTATCTGCATGGCTAGATACCACTGGGGGGTAAGGGAAAAAACACGTTTTGGGTGATCCTTTAAACCCAATAGCAACACAGAAATCAAAACATTGAAATTCAAGCCCTATCTTGTTCATCATCTTTAATACTAGTTAATCGCAGTTCTTTTAGTTAAGCTTGCAAAGATTTACATCCCAACATTTCGCTGGTGTTGTAGTCTTGTTGATGTTGCTGCTTTTTGCTTCATTCACTGTTCTGGTAGCATCTAATAACATCTAATAACCAAACAACAAAATGACTGAATAGCTGAAATATAACAGACCAATGGTCCTTACCTGCGATATATCATCTCAGATTAGCTTAACATGCTTAACATGTAGCACAGACAGTTGTTTTTCTTGCTGTACATTCAGACCCTCAGAGTTCGTGGGCGCTCTCATACAGATGACGTAAATGAAAAAGCTAGCAAGTTTGTTAAGAATGCTTGGTCTTGCAAATTGCATTGAAAAGGCCCAAAAAAGGAAACAGATTTCAACTGGTATCTTTGTACCAACTGACCCCAAGTAGGGTGTAAGTTAACCACATGAAACCTTTTAAATAAGTGACGTTAACGTTACCGACTGATTCGCACCCAGTTGTCAAGCAACACTGTTTTACATGCTATGGTGCTAGTCAGCATCCTTCCTCCTGTTCTCTAGAGCGGAGCACTTCTATATTTCGATTGGTTGCCACTGAACCACATTATAGCTTATTACCATAAAGTTGCCTGGATTTGAACTTTTTCTGATGCCCACAACGCCCAAGACACTCAGCCAACAGTCAAGAGATGCTGGCTCAAATAGGAAATGAACGACGTCTGGTCACTTTGATGTTTTCAGTCTGAACGTACAATTAGCAGCATAGGTACTGTACTATAGATGATCTATCATACTGTTGTCTACTGTTAAGGACACTGTTGTTCTTCTTTGTCTCCTTCAGGTGTTGTTCGCCAAGTGAAACCTCTGATTGGTCCGTTGACTACAGTACTGAAACTGTCCATGCGCAACCTGACAACTCAGGGCGACTCCGGCCAGAACATCATCAACGTTCACGTCTTCGTCTCCGAGTTCTGGTTCTGAGAACGTGGCTGCCAGATTTTACCACATGTACTAGGACATCCATTGTCAACACTGTACACATTGGTTTTGTTATATCAACGCAAAGATCAGTGTCGGGGTTTTAATGTTATGTTTGATTACTTGTGACAGTTTCTGAGATGAAAGGCTACTAGCTGCTTCTGGTTAGAGCACCACACTTTGTTTTGTTGACAAGCTCAGCCTGAAGTGAACTCTTGTGTCGCATTTGGCTAAATGGAGCTAAATATGGAGAAAAAAAAAAACCTTGTATGAAATGAGACAATCAGAACTGTTTTAAATTGAAAGTGCATGCATTTAGAGTGGTTGTTAAATATATGATGATGACATTCAACAATATTCTTTTCATGACATAACAGTATAAGCCTTTGTTTTTGTAACATTCACTTTTTCTTTCTTACTATGTGCGTTGGATGAGGTATTTTTTCTATGGAATAAACACTATTTTAGTTACAGTATTTTTGTTTTGTATTTCTTCACAGTATCATTTAAAGACTAATGTTTGACCAGAGTTTACACTTCTGGGTTCGGGGATATACAGTACATGTTGGTACATCATGTCAAATAGAACCAGACCTTTGTCGGCATTGTTGTCATTAATAATATCACAATAACAATAATATGAACTATAGAGCATATGAGCAGTTGTACCAGATCTTCGACATCATGGTAATAATACAATTTAACAATACGTTTAGGAAAAGAAAGATCATGATTTAGCTTCAAACAAATACTTTGTTAAGGTTAGAGGACATTTGTTGTCATGATTACAATAATAAATACGCAGTTAAAGGAGCTTTTTGTAAGTTTTTCTATTGCTATATAGCCAGTGTTAGCATTCACAGCTGTTTACTTCAACCAGTCTAGAAAAAACATTGTGTGTTCAACATCAAACTTCCTTTACTCGCCAAACACTGTCCGCAGCTGTGTGGAAAGCAATGCCAATATTAACTTTTGTTTCTGTCTTACCTTTTCTTCTACTGAAGTTAGCATGCTAACTAGCTAGCTCCAGCCCAATCCAGGCCGTGAACACAAGAGGAATGGATAAGCTGGTCAAAAAAGCTGGGTCTGTGCTTGGCAGGGGTCTGGACTCGCTCAGGACTGTTGTGGAGAGTATGATGGAGGCCATCTTGGACAACAAACATCTCATCTCACTGTGCTGCAGAACAGAGAGGGTCAGGAGATCCTTTGTTCCCACCGCCATTGGGTTATACAACTTAGCCAAAGTATTGATAATTATTGTTTATTTATTATTAACTGTTAATTATTATCATTATTACCAATGAGCTACTGGACACATGCATTTTCCCTATGGGATAAATAAATTATCTATCTATCTATCTATCTATCTATCTATCTATCTATCTATCTATCTATCTATCTATCTATCTATCTATATGTGTTTTCATCACATTAGTAATTCAATATAATTTTACTTGACGTTACCTTGGTTATGAAAACATCATGTGCAATACCCATGCCCATGACAGGAAACTTGATTATGATCATTCGGACATGTCAATATTAGCTAGCAAACAGAGATGTGCAAACAGAGCTATCTTAGCTAGTTTACTTTTGTTCATGGTGGTCGCAGGAACGTCCGTTTCCATAGCAACATTTGGACCATTCTGTTTATTTTTGCACTCAATCATATCTGCAGAGGAGCAGTTAAGATGTATGTTAACAGCTTGTCCTCCAAATGCCCTCACTAGGGATGTATATAAGCTACTCAAGATACTCTAGCATGCATATAAACACATTGACTGTGGGTTTTGTACATGGCCTTTATGTCAATTTGGAAGATGGGGGAGGTAGGATTTTCAGGAAATCTCTTACAGTACAAGGTGCAGGCAGCAGTAGTTAAAGACCATGAGCATGGGTACCAACAACCGCATTCCTAATTACGTTTATCAGTGAACCAGAACTCCTCTCTCCATCAAACACAGGGAGACATCAGACAGAGAGTGAGCTGAACACATGTCAGTAACGGCCTAACTATGAGACCGTAATCATCACTGTGGCCGGGCCCAGCCAAAGCCTCCCAACGCTTCAAAGACAATAGAGGAGGAGAAGCATACATCAGGTTCTCGAGTCGTCTGCCGTGATGGATTTTAAGGCTCTACTGAAGGGGGATATCCTCTTCAGAGGAAATAGAGGCCAGCAGGTCAGCCTTGTGGTCGACATGAAAAGAGAGAAGAAATGCAGTGTGCGTGTGTGTGTGTGTGTGTGTGTGTGTGTGTGTGTGTGTGTGTGTATGTGTGTGTGTGTGTTTATGTGAGTGTGTGTGTGTGTGTCTGTGTTTGTGTGCATATATTAACTACAGAGCCCTAAAACCACGCTTAAAATCCAATGTCCATTGTACATATTTACTTATACAGTATACAGCATATTAAGAGTGAGTAACCTAACTTATGTAATAATGAAAATAATTCCAAATGGCCTGGTTTGGAGAGTTTGTAGAAAGAGGTGAATCATCTTTTTGCTAATCCAGAAGGAAATAAATTAATCCAGGAAATAAGCACAATTTCCCCTTATATCTGTCAATTGCTATGCTAAGCAGAAGTGTCCATTTGTGATCAGTTTTGAAGGAGGAAAAATAAGTGTACACTTCAAGGAGGGGCTGTACACATGTAGTAGGCCAGTTCTTTTTGTACAAGTTAAGAGGAAAAAAAATCAGTACATCATCAATTCTCTTAACTCATATCTAGTCTATTTCAGGAGTGAGTCAGTACAGAGACACACACTTAAAATTGGCTCTGATTGGTTTTGCAAGATGAAACAATGCCCACATATTTGGCTGGTTCATACTGCATACCAAAATCCACAGAAAACACATTGTAAGGACGTAAACAGCTGAATATGAGCAACAAAAAGCCATATAGTCAGACTGTGTGGGAGGACATTACCCAGGAACGGCCTGGCTGGCTCTGAATCTGGACTGTAAGAAAGGCTGGGGCAGCAGTCCCTAGCAGTGTTACCAAACCACATACATGTGTGGGGACAAATGAGCAAATATCTTCTGCCAGATTCTCCGTCCAAAGCCAAGAGGGAGCTGCTTGCACTGGAAGCCTCTGGTATGACTAAGCCGAGTGGGCTTGATGAGTCGACGTAATGGCAGGGGAGCAGACCTGTGTGTGTCTGCACTGTTTGTTTGTGTACTCTGCTGTGGCACAATGGTGGTCAGGCCTCTCAGTACAAGTGGTCATGGTGGTGTCTGGCCCGGAGTAGACAGGGTATGGGGCTGATGGGAGTCTAGCCCAGGGGTTGGTGAAGGCGGGCTGATCCCAGACAGAGACCAGAGGACCTCAGGAGGCACGTGCTCGGCCGACTCCTGCACTCACCCACTCCCTCTTTTTCCTGGCGTCCTACCCCAGCTCCTACCGCAACACATGTTATAGGATATAAGTGAGTTCTTTTAATAAATTTGGGGGTATTTATTTTTTTCCTCTATTTTACAAACCACTGGTCCTCATTACCATAAACACAAAAATGTTTCTTTTTGAATGGGCACTACCAACTTGCTGTGGTTTTGCTCCCGTCTCACTGAGATCCTCATCTTTGCAGTGCATTTCATGTTCACCAAGATAATGGGATTAATTTATATCTTGTAAATGTGAGAATGTGATAAGTCCTGTCTAGATGCCCATTATTTGCAAACTTGGCTCATGTGTTATCTGTGATACTGTAAATCTGAATAAACAGCAAACAAATTACCATGAACTGCCTTCACTGATAAGCACTTTGTAAGAAATATTTCACCTGTGTCAAAAAGTGTTCTCTTACTATGCATTTAAGAGAATCTGCAAAGTGGTGTTTCTTATAAGTCCAATAGATGGCAGACACATACAACACAATGCTGCACAGGCAGAGAGTTTTAACATTGTATTCCCCTGAATAACTGTCACCACCTTACATTACAATGGGAGAAACAGCCAACCTAAGACCAGTGTTTTTTTACTTTTCAGTAAGAAACCCCTCATGAATCTTTGCTTTGTATCCAGTAGGAAAGACTTTGCAATAAAATCTGGACTTACTGAAATTTATGCCGATCATTTTTAAATACATTCCACTGGGACCTAAATAGTACAACATTAAACTCCTATAAGATTTTGACATAAGCCTAACAACGTGTTGGATTGCACAAAAAACAATGTGGGAGTCTGATGTAAATTTTATGGAAAAGTCTACTGGGACCCAAAATAGGATCATAAATGATTGGCTCCACAACACTATAGTTCATGACAAGCTCTATACAGTCTTTGTGATATGGGACTTCTATTATTGCGTCCCCTTAAATCAATTAAATCTTTTGAGGTTGAGGGTGATAGACAGTCTACCAATTATACAGGGGCTCCACCTTGACCCAAAGAAAATCACAAAGCACACAAGTGTGCCCCTCCATAACTTACAGATTTTAAACATAACCATTTACAACCACTACTGAACTCAACCTGTTGCCAGAGTACACAGTGGATCAATCACATTTGGGAATATAGACCGAGGGTGTACTCATGAAAATTCAGTGTGCAGCCTCTCTGTTGTTACAAGCAGCTCAGAACACACTGTGACGTCCACAGAGCTTAAGTGGATGCATATCATAGGGAGGGAAGGGAAACAAATCCAACCACATATAACTGTGGTGTGATGGCCATCTAAAATGGTCGCTGACCTTAGACTGTAAAGTCATCTTTTCTTACGGGATCAAATGGGTGATTTTAACATGGCATTTATTTGTTATATATTTAGTCAACTTTTATTGCCTGTTGTGACATTTAAAACAAATGTGTTCTTTATGAGCATAGAAAGCACATTGTTTATTGAGGAAACTGTCCCTTCTCCATGACACACTACCAGCGAGATTTAAACATCCAATAATAGGAAATAACACTTTTAAAAAAAATGGCAGTTTGTTGAAAAAGGAAATCCCAATGCTTTTCTTAAATGCTTTTCTTAACTTTTTCAGAAAGTCTATTTACTTCCATGATAGATTTGTATGTTATTTTTCAGTCTGCCCCATCAAATATAGTACCAAGATAAAGGGGATTTTGGTCACATATCAACGCTATGTCATAAAGTATCTGTCTGCACTTTTAAAAAACCGTGTCCAGTGGTGAGGCTCAGCCCTTGAGGGTTGTAGATATACACTCTGATGATGACCATGATCTCATACTTTGTCTGCAGAGGGCTTCACTGACATAAGAGGCCTTCAGACCTCAAATGTGTGAACTTTCATTGCACATGAAAATGAACTGGGAGTTTGCTGTGTCTGCCAAAGTGTTATTATGTCTGTGACTGAGTACACACACCCAACTGTCGCCCCTCAGTGGACACCTCACACCATCTCGGATGTCCCCGGGTCTCGGAGCGGTGACCAGACAGTGACCAGATCAGGAGAAAGGAGATTTACTCTGCAAACACGGGGAGTTGTCAGTGGAACCATTACGCACTTTCTGTTTTGATATGAGGTGTCAAGTATGTAATCATCAGGAACTTACTTTGGACTTGCCTTTTCAGTTTGACATTTGTAATCATCACTTACAGTGGTCGAAATCACACCCAGTAATTCATCACTAAATCACTCAACAGAGTGTGTAAGCTTTAGCTGCTGAGTTCATGTTAGCAAAGATACACTGTCTAACACCTCAGGTACGCAATATAAGAAAGCTTTTGGCCTTAAAAGTGCCACAATCATATCACAAACGTGTTAAGTAGATTTAAATATGAAAAAAAAAGGAGCCTGCTGGTGTTCTCAGTCTGAAACGATCCTGTTCTGTCAAGGGAGGTGAAGTATAAATTAGCCGCTGAGGCAAAGTAAAATCTGTAATAGTTTTAGCCTGAGCACAATGAGAAAAAAAAAGTCTATTTGATAGAAATACTTTTTATGGGTTGGTAACGGCAAAGCTCGATCTTCCAGAGCACATCTGTATGTCATTGTTCCTAAACCGCTGTCTCTGCATACACTAAAATTTTGAGAACAGAGATTCAGAGAATTAATTATCCAATTGTTCAGAGGCATCATCATGGGGAAAAGGACTTAAGGCGTCAAAAGACACATTTTTAATTTAGTGACAGTCTCAATGCGTTTGCCTGCTTTCCCATTAACATCATTGTATCTCTGCCTGTTCAGTGCCTCCATTTTACTCCATGCATAACTATGTAGTGAATTAGGTTTCCAGAAACCGCAATGAGACAAAGGTCATCTGTGATATTAATGAGTGGAAGGCCTTTGAATCTGGCAAACTCTTGAGAAGCTTTTCTGTGTGACTAAATGTAGCGTACCATTGCCAATGATAATTAATATGTCACATTTTGTTTTTCAACAGGGTGTTTTCTGCCTTTGTAACTTCAGAGCGTTGGGGAAATCCATCAAAATGTTCCTTGTATTGGTTCTAGGTCATACACACAAAGTAGGTTTGGTTAATGGTTACCCGCTACAGTATGGACACCTGAAGTGCAGGTCTGTGAAGGTAATGCCACTTCATCAACAACACTGGCTCTGTACACCATACGTCTGTTGACTTAGCAGTCACCCTTCACAAAGCAGAACACACACACACACACACACACACGCACGCACACATGCACACACATCTCCTTCACAAAACTGAACAAAATGCCTACTTAATGGACATATGGCCTACATTGTTGGTAGACCGCTGTGATGATGCCTTTCTCCGTTTCCTCTCATGTCTGGATGAATTAAATAGATCAAGCCTTCTTGATTCCGACTTTGTAAAGTTCAGAGAAGCCAGACCGGTTGTTAGACACCATATCCTGTGTGTATGATGATGTTATACAAACTATGTATCACACATCCTTGACTTGTTGTGTGGTAAGGATAAAGCAGATGCTACAGATAAGGTTAGGGTTAAAATGTAGTTAAGCAGGGGGAGATTCTGGAAGCCATTGAGTCATTGATCTCAGAGTTCTCCAGTCCATACTGAGCCGGGGGTTATTCTCTATCCCCTCACCCTCCTTCCTTTTTCATCCTTTGTTGTGGTCACTGGGACAATCGGTTACAGCCCAACGGAATGGAAACCACTCAGTCAGTCCCCTGCTACAGCAAACTATTAAACAGAGGATCCAGTTACTATGACCAGTCAGGGAGGGAAGGCATCTTTAGGGGAGATTCAGTTCTTCAGAGCGCTTCAGTATAATCCCAGCCAACATAAAACATTTTCATACATGTCGCTCGAATTGCTTACAACATTTCACCCAGTGGAATTCCTCAAATTACGGTGACTACCGAGAAATTAGCTTTTACACGATGATTACGCCAAAGATCGCTTCCAGACTCTTTCACTGTAAATGTTCGACTGTTCTGCCGATATCGCTTTGCATTCGGGATTTCAGGTTGGGGTGGAAGTGGCTTCATTCCCAAAGCTATCACAGAAACAGCAGAAGACAAACACAACAATGATGATGAACTGGATAAACAACATTCCCCCCCGGAAACCCAATACAACTTGCTCCTGTGAAATGGTCTGTCTGTGTGTCTCACTGAGGCAACAATGGTGATTTCTGTTTGAGTCTTGTGGGTTCCAACCCCAGACCCCGTCTCCCAATTGGAGCGACAGAAATGGAGGGTCGTGGTCACCGCGGATGCTCTGTTTTCCACAGTCCCTGCTTGCCGTTGTCCCGCCCGCCATGGGACCATCTGCCTTCTCAATTAAAAGGCATGTTTGTGCTCCACATTTGTTTGTGCTCACAGATGATTTTTTTGTAATAAAACTCAGACTTTCTGGTATTTCTTGGATTCCTGGGTGATGACATTGCGCTTTGCTCTTTTGAGCTTGCGGCTGTTTCCCGTGGAAAATGTAGCTTGCAGAGACTACTGTAGCTGTTTTCTGGTGTGTCTGTGGGATAAAATGAAGAATAGAATGACTCTTGCCGATGTTCTCCCTGCCACAATTAAGAGCAGACCCGCTGTGTGCTGGGGAACGCACAAGATGAAGAAGCAGCCTTTGCCATCTCCTCTGAGACATGACTATAGGGACAAAGCATTTCATCCCAGAATATGTCATCATAATAGTCTGCTCTATTGTTCTATATTATCATCCCAGTTACTGATTAGCAATCATAAATATGTATGCATTTTTTTTCTGTTACGTTAGTATTAGAATTAAACATTACCAAATGTGTTTCAAATTTTTACAATTGGGTGGCACAAAAGGTGTCCTTTATAGAGCTAGAGCAACAATACTTTGACAGGGACACTGACACATGTACAAACCAACGAAAATATTTATAGTAAATTCTCCGAGGGTAGATGTCCTTTTGTATATTCTTCAAAATAAGATTTCCAGAATTCAAGGAAATGTTATTACGTTTTTACGTACATTGTGGATTTGGCATTGGCTTTCTTTTGGACAGGACTGGACTATCGTGGGAGCTCCAGGGACCACACACAGCCCTTTGCCCAGAGCACGTTCTGGCCTGTGCCCACTCGCCGAGCCACTAAGTGTGGGAAGAGGGTGGTACCGACATTGACCACCAGTCATCCTTTGGATCAGTACTGTCCAACAGATGGACCTGCCAGGAAGTCATCCACTTGTTGAGAGCAAAGGCTGAGAATACGTTTTAAGCTCATGAGAACAAATCTGACTCTGAGATTCCTTGCTGATATTTGGTTAAGGAACATAGAGTGCATGTTTCAAGAGAGGAGTAAGCTATAATATATCATATTGTGAGCTCATCAGTCTGTCAAGGTTCCCACTTCTGATTGACCACTTGCGCAAAAGTAGGTAGATTTAAGAGAGCTCTTTATTTGAAAAGGAGCTCATTGCCAATCAGTCAATGGTTAGAGTAATATATGGATGCCGGCTGTGTTTTGAAATGGACTGTGTGTGTGGTATATGGTAATTGTAGAAGAGATTGTGAAGGCCCAATTTGAACGCATTGTGGATTCTTAGAAGCCGTCGCATTTGGTTGGCCTTTGCTAAGTGGCCATGGCGGCTTCTAAAGCCTAATCTCAAGGATGTGCAATTGGGCTACAGAGTGATGAAGCAATGGTAGTTCACACGAGGGTCTGTCACCGAACCGCCCCAAAACACCACTCAACGAGCAGCAGCACGGATAGATTTCTCGTTAGGGCATGGTTGCAGTGGTAAGGGGTCTTACCCTGTAATGATTTTAACATATGATTCCAGAGCTGTGGTTTTTTGCTGGTTTTTCTCAAGACAGTCATGGGTGTAAAACCTCCCCCTTCACTTTGATGCTTCAAGTCTACTTTCCACCATTATGAATGAAGCATGGTATCATTTGGCTCAAGGGGTTAAAACCATAATGTGATTTCTCTCCATTGTTGTCCTTTTTTCCCCCAAATCGCATGCCCAACCCTTGAAAACAAGATTGTCTGGTCTGTCTTTAGGGATGTCCGACTCCTCAGCTGTCATCTATCAGCAGCCACTGACTGAAATCTATAAACACGCCGAATACTTGGCAATTCACTTCTCCACAAAAGTGCAAACCAGAATATTTTCAGTTATGGCGCTGACACTGTCTTCTTAAAGGCCCGATGAAATCCTCACTGGATGGTCCAGTTCAACACAGTTTTGCCTTTTGATAAAATATAGAATTAATACTTAAAGTTAATTCATGAACATTTCAACAAAATTTGAATGCAGTTGTTTTTCGACATCTAGACACACTTGTCATTGATTTCAGTGTAAATAATGTGCTAAAAAAATTGTTTTTTTCTGTGCATTATCTGTATAAAATTAACAATACAAGATTTATTATTTTATCAGGAAAATCTACAAAATGATGACCCATTTCTTCCTCTGACATCAAACTGTGTCATCATAAAATTAGCTGTGTCAAACACATTCAAGCCAAGAAACATATATTTATGTTTGCTCTGAAATTGCCATCTGGGGCATCAACTTTCATTCTTGCAATGTAGTAAGTCCTTCCCCTTGGAGGATCTGCAGTTACATAAACATGGAGTGTCTTGTGGGGTTTTATAATTGTGTTATTCATATTGCATGATACAATCAACCATAAGCCCAGCCGGGTGCACTGCCATGAATGGAGGGAAGAATATGTGAGCAGTAAACATGAGAAGGTCTGCTCCATTGACAGGAATTCCACTTTCTGCTGCTGCTGTGAAACATGGCATACCTAATTGTACAGTGGTCACCCACTAGGTCTAAATAGGGTTCAAGACCACACAGTACGATGCAGGCCCACTGTAGGAAACTCTCACTGGAGACACAGGAAGAAACTGTGAGCTTTATTTGCTGATTGTTTTACTGTAGGGTGACCCATCTGCGTAAGGTCTCAAAATACATCATTCTCTTTTTATCTGTCACTGGTACACCTTTTTTTTTTTTTTTTTTTTTAAATATACTAACAATGGGAGGGCATCCCACGCACTTAGGAGTATGGATCCAGGTGACCAAGGTGTCTGAAAAAATGCTGCACCTATTAAGCAATGCCTCTTTTTGCAACACCTGCAATAATCCATTTATTATTTCACTGAATAAGAACATAATATCGTAAATGTGATGGATAGTGAGTTGGATAATACCAGTCCACTTCAAGGTGAAAAACCAGAGCAACAAGTGACACAAGTCATAGAAGTTTCAAGCAACAATAGCTTCATGACTTGGACAAGTGATGAGGAGGTGAGACGATTTATGAGGTGATAAGTAGTGTGCTTACTCTCGAGGCTATGGCCCCTACGTTCCCCCCAAAATCGCTCAACAAAAAAGGAATAGCACGTGGTGTCTCCGGTAGTATGTGGATTTGACTCCATCACTGGCCAGCCCAAGTTTAGATCACCCCCTCCTGCTAATGACACATTCAAATTTGGTGCGGTTAGGGTTTTCTTCAAATACACAGCTAGATTCACACAAATTCTTCTCCCCACCTCACCTCTCTCTGGTCTGGCCTAAGAAAACCACATGCCGGGGTCACTGCGCTCTCTTCAAGCCAAACCAGACCCATAATTTTGCTTTTGTTTCAGATGTAGCCTCAAAGCCTGAAATATAAAGACCCAGGCCAGCCTGGGAAGGTCAGTATGTAGAAGGAAAGAGTGAGATAGACAAAGAGAATGAGAAAGAGTGAAAGAAAGTAAGAATGAGAGAGGGGGTAGAGTGAGAAAGGAGAACTCAAGAGTCCTGGTGAGAGCGGAGTGGTTTCCAATCTATTGAGGAAGTCTTTATTATACAGTATGTGTGTGGACAGGAAGAGCTGTGTAACGAGGAGCAGTTCTTGCCAAACCACTGGCCATTACTGACCATTGCTGACCATTACACCCAGTGAGCTTTAACTATTTTGGATCTGTGCTTTCTCCAAGTTAACAGAGTACATTCACACTTGAGCGTAATCTCTCGATGGGATAAGAGAGCAACTCACAACTTCTTCTCCATAACTTCTTCCTTTTCCAGCCACTAACTTTAATATAGCTTAGAAAAAAAAACCAAACAAACCATCTTCTCATGTATGACCTTATAAAATGAGATGACTCAGTTTTCTGTTTTTTTGAGTGTACTATTTATGAAGATTGAAAATGACTTTTTGTGTCTCTTTCTGTCTCAGTGTATGTTTGAAGTTAAATGCCCATTTTTGTGAAATTGTAATTTTTTTAAATAAAAGTATGAAATGCCCCCCATGACCCTTTCTATATGGTATAGAAAAAAAGATGGAGGGATAGACATTTCTGCAATAGCTGTTCATAAATTGGCTGTCCTTGTCATTGCTATTTTTAAGTCGAATGTTTTACATGTTGTTTATTCTGTGTAATTTTCTCAGAGTCAAAAGCATTTTCAACAATGGCGCTATATTCACAGTCCCTCTTCACCAAATCTATACACAGCTGACATTTAGGTGTGCCAAACCAGTGCTCCAGTCACAATGAAACATACTTTCTGCCAATCACCACCTTGTGTTAAAATCAAGAAAGGTCAAAATGCACACACCATAAGGCCTCCATTGTAACAAATGGAGAGGAGTGGAGGTGGTGTGGTGTGCTGTGGGGCTGATGGACTGAAACCCAGAAACCTCAACCTCCTTTTAAGAAAAACAAACCAGTTTTATTTGAGAGCCAGCTAGTGTATTATACTTCCCTGACCTCAGGAAGCGTTCCCTTTCAGTCCAGCTCTGGACACACTGTTCCACCATCAGGGGACCAGGCGGATCTATGACACATGCGATGGCCAAAATGCAGTGTGGCCCTGGCCACAAATCCAACAACATTTGGCCCCTGGAGCCTTGTTTCATGGGAAGCCGACGCTCTGACCACAGATGGACAATAATATGGTTTTTGCTTGGCGCACATTGGTGTTTTGTATATTACGTGACATATTGCTTGGCTTAGCATTACCTATTGTAAAACTATCCATAATCATTCAACCTCATGGGAAGATGTTGAGTAATGGCAGGCAGGATTAGAGTGACATTTATACAAGTTTTTTAGGACAATACAATGGGAGAATATTGCAAGAAAACACATGGAGCTTAAATGTAAACCACAGCTAGTTCCGAATGTCCCACAGTGTACCACATAACATAGTAGCAACACTGTAATACTGCCATCACCTGCCAGTGATAGAACAAGTTTAAGTGAAACATTTGATATTAATGTGATAGTAACATCTTTAGTATGCCATGGCAGGAATCAAACCTCAAAACCCAGCATGTTTTAAGGCATCCATCTGCCATCAGTCAATGCAAAGAGAACGCCATGTAACATTAAGCAATTCTTCCAAGTACTGGTTCTCATGGTTACCAATAATCAAAGCATCAGGTTTTTATTTTTGCAACTGTTTTGGCTATCCATTATTCTGTTCCAAGAAAGCCATGCATACCTCTCCATTAGACAATGTCCTGATTTTATCTCCTGCTTGACAGAAATGCCACAGACTAAAACACTTTTTTTTTTTTTTAACTCTGCCTTGTCCAGCCTTGTGCTGTTGGATCGACTCCCTTGGAAACCTGCTTTGTAGAGAGAGGACATCTGGAGGCCTTGGTGTCTACTGCTTTCATGGTGATTGTTTATGTTTTGAAACCACAGGCGAGTCTAATCTTGTCATGTTTTATTAAGACCTGTATTAAAGAATCTACAGCAGCGAAGAGTCCATGACAAACCTGCAAGTTACCACCATGGGAAGTTGTGTAATCAAGACTGAAATGCACTGCAGAGGAATTTACTGTGCTCTTGTTGTATGCAATCCACTCACGGCTTCTGATATTGAGATTGAAGCACAGACACGCTGGCATCTGGCTGGTCAGCCCTTGTGTTATGTCCAAGGTCAGTGAAACTGCCAAATCTTAGACATATTATTGTACTATAATGTACACACATTCACTACATTTCAAAGTAAACAACATTAAATGCAGCCCAACGGGCAACAATTTAACTCTGAGTGCATTGCTACCTCTATTGTGAATTGTTTATTTCTGAGAGGAAAGTTTTCACGTGCATAATTGAATCTGACAGAGTGTCCTGTGACAAGAAACCACACAAAGGCATTATATGCTCATAGATTGGAAAGAAATGTACATTTGTCAGCATTATGATTTATTTTGCCGGCGTATGGTAAACAAGGCGAGACAGGCGATTCCTTCCTCTCTGAAACCAAGCATATCAGACTGGATTCCATTCCTCTCCCATTTCATTTCATATTTCATACAGCCCATTTGAACAATTGTGTTATTATGGCAGTGTAAATAGACCTTTGCACTGGGCAAGACTTCAGGAATGCTGATGATGTGTAAGCTGACACTATGCCGGCCGCAGAAAGCTAAAGCATCATTTATTGTAGATTGGTGGCCCCTGCGATAGGTGGGTGGTGTTTATTGCCAGCCAATAGTCTGCATAGGCTGTCACAGAATGATTGGTAAAACGGTTTCGGTGTCAGCATGAATTGAATATAATGACCAGTTTGGAATTGCTAAAATGTGCTGTACCTCACTCAGATAGCTGCCCTCTTAATCGAGTATATATACATGTATATTTTTTAATGTCGTTGAGGTATTCTCTCATCATTTTTTCATTTCATTTTTCATTTGTTAAGTAATGTAACGTGCACTTCTTATTTGAGAAGAACAATTCTACCAACTTAATATTGTGTGATAACAGCCATGTTAAAGAGACGGGCCAGGTTCACATTAAAAGACTAAGAAGATTTTAAATTGATTCTGGGTCTTGAGGAATACCACGGGAACATTTGAAATTTCACACATTATCTGCTCTCAAATTGCAAAGTTTCCAAATATGAATCTTTGGCAATATTCTTTCCTGTGCAACCTAAAGCTTGACCCTACATGCAGACGTTTGTGGATGTACCGCAAAATGCGTTAACAGTAATTTATTCTGCTTTGCTATGCCTTGTGAAGTTCAGCTGCTTTGACTTAAGTTGAAGCTTGCAACATTTTTTTCTTATTTTCTGCATTGCAACAATGTGGCCAGGAAATCATAGTTTATATTGAAACAACACCGTGTTCTGTTTTTGAAATTCAGGGGAAATTCAGTGACAGTTGAATGCTCCACGCTGCAGTTTGCCACATGTGTCTTCTGGTTGTCTCTGAAATTAGGTAAAATTACTGCCCACATTCTTGCAAATGTCAAGTTAAATACAACCACTAAAAAACTGAGTATTGCAGAGGGTTGATAGGGTTTTGACATTGTCAGTAAACTGTTCACATGGCCAGGAATTGTTTAAACATTGGTACCAACCAACGCTGTGGACCATAGCTTTTCACTTCATGTGTTTCGCTTAAACAGCCACAATCCTAAAGGCCAAGTGAGTATAGTTAACCTGGATCATGTGTGGTGCTCTGATTAACCCCCCTCCACTGCTTCCTCCAGTGGCCTAGCCTTGACTGCCCTCTTTAAGCCCCCATTAACCTCCACCCAAGACCCATGTGGAGCCCAGCCAAAGAATATAGATTATATAAGAACACTATATAGGCTGCCCTGCTGAGTAATTCCCTTTGCCTTTATTTCCCCATGTGTTTATCACAGTATGGTTTTTGTGTCTGAAAGGAATGACTGACTGAACTGTAGCAAGTTTGAAATTTCTGCAAAGCTACTAATATGATTTCATACATAAATGCAGATTTTCCACTTTTCTATTCTTTCCACTGTATCCATTTTACTGTAAGCCAAGTCAGAAATCAGGGGTAAGAGTAGAGGCTTCAGCGCAGAGCTCTTATGGTGTACCTGAAGGACAACCACAGTGTAAATCGTCTCCCCTGAGGGAGGAGATTCAGGATGTGGCTTTGAAGGAAAGCAGAACTGTGCATGTGGGTGTGTGTGTGTGTGTGTGTGCGTGCGTGCGTGCGTGCGTGCGTGCGTGCATGCGCGTGTGTTGTGTGGCTGTGTGCTTATACAGAGTGAACCTCTCCGTTGTTACACATTCACCAACAGTGGACCGGTGAGCCAAAACCATTTTGGAGGTGCAGTGCAGGGCCGGTGCAGGCCCATGCTATATATAGTAAAATTACACATCACTTTGTATTTATATATACTGTACATGCAGAACTTTTTCATTTTCATGTTGTAGCAAAATATTAGCCACTCTAGCCTGTATTTCTCTGGACCTCCGCACTCACTGGGATTGGTTTTGTAGCTCCAGATATGGTCACCAGCAAACCCACCACTCCACCTTCACACTGGCAGCTTCTCTCACTGGCAGTCTTCACTTTGGGTTTTGGACTTGAAAATGCACTGAGCCTCACAAGGGTTGAACTCAAATCTCAAAAGCAGTTCTCTTACACGAGAAGCTATGGTCAGACAAGTGACCCATATTTCCTAGAGCCTTTGAATATTTACTTTGGGTGATGGACTTCAAAATTCACTGCAAAGCCTGAGAATCAATCCCAAGATATCAAAAGTACAGAGCAGATTTAAGGACTCTAACAAATGGACCTCAACTGTCTTAATAATGATAGGTCAGGATGTCCGACTGCTTCAACATTCATAGGATACTTATCAGTGAATTCTGAAGTCCAAAACCCAAAGTGAAGAAAAGCATTCAGTGAGAAGCTCCCAATACAATTGATAGCGTGGTGGGTTAGGCGCCAGTGGTGGTGCAGCGCCTGGTTCAAAGCCTTCCTGTTTTTGGTACCTGGAGCATCACAACCAATGTTGTGCTGGGTGCCATCCAGCCACCCACCCTCAGCAGATACAGAAATCAGTGGGTTGTGGGACAGAAAACCACAAGCAGCAGTTGCAAAGTATTTAAAAACATTTGAAGATTTTTGCAACTATCACAAAACGCTAGTACTGAAGTAGCCACTACTTTTGCCTTCTACATTAATAAGAATCAATATACACTGCATACATTATGGATGACATATTTTAATGCTTTTAATAGATATTCATTCCTTTTGGCCATTTTAGTGCTAACAGAATGCAACACTACATTAATACTTTCAGAATATTTGTTAAAGCAAGAAGTCAAAAACAATACAGCAACATGATCCATTTATGAAAGTCTGTGCTCACCACAGACAGTGTTACTGCAGACTATGGAGGTCCCCTGTTTGACAGGCAGACATTGACCAGGGTTGCAAGTCCTCTCTTGACATTCTTTAAAAGAAAATTACAAAAGCAGTTTTGCAGTTATTTTATGATAAAAGACCTTCAATAAAAATCTTGGGCTTTTTTTCTTTTTCAAAATGACTAGAAATAGGGACTGTTGGTAAGGTAAGAATGTGTGTGTGTGTGTGTGTGTGTGTGTGTGTGTGTGTGTGTGTGTGTGAGAGAGAGAGCGTGAGAGCGAGAGAGTGTGAGGGAAGGAGGAGAGTTTTGCACTCAGCACGCATGCATGCATATGTGTTGGTGTGAGTGTGTATGTGTGTGTGGTCCTTTTAGTGAGGTGGAAAATTATTTTTAAGTTTTAGTTAAATATTTACTTTTCCTTCAATTTGCCAATGACGTTCAGAACTAGAGCAGGACTTGACACTGGTGAGATGCGTGTGAAACTGAATACTGAGAGTGGATGTTAACGTGTGATTCTATGAATGGGCAAAAAGCGTCGCACAAAAGGATGGTAGCTCATGAGGCTCATTTACTACATGAGAGGACAACAAGAGACAATAAATGTCATGTTTATTGTTGTGCTTGAACATTTTACATTAATTTACATTAAGACAAGACACAGACGCAGCTGCAGACATCACAAATGAGTAACTTGGCATCCGTGACGATATGGCAAAACTCAAACAACACCCCTGGTTTGTTTAGTCACCCTGACCAATACTTTGTATTGTGGGCATCTCTGTTTGGTTGGGTTTAACTGCAAAACAAAGGCTGACGTAGTCTGCCAGTCTTGTAAAGAAGGAAGTCTTGTAGGAAGTCACTTGTGGTGATTTTGTTTACCTACAGTCACCGGCCTGTAATCACAAGCCATTTGTTCTAAAAGCTGGAAACAGTTTTGAAGAGTAATGAAACCTCCAAATACTCAACAAGCCACACATAATTTCCGACTGAACCAAAAGAGAATCACCAATAGAATTAGCATTGGTCATCTATGCAGCAGTTTGCACAAAGGTGAGGAAATGGAGGGAAAAGGCCAAATTTGGGTACGGGAACAGGTAGACAGTGGTCAAGACGAGGACTGAACACACAATATGGATAGGAAACCACAGGGACAGGCTTTAGTTATTTTCTGTTTTTTTGTTTTTTGAGAAAGATGAAATGTGTAATGAGAGATTGCAATGAGAGAGTGTTACATAAAAGATATCTCACTGACGACCGAACAAGCTCCATCTGCTGAGGAAGCCTGAGATGATGTTGGGAGCTCAGAAAAATGCTAGGACCTCTTTTTCTGGCCCTATAAGTAGCTTTTCTGCCTTTCTACTTTGAAGTTGGGTCAAAAATATTCAAAGACTTGATTACACATGAAATATGACAGGATTTTGATCAGAGTAAAGTTAGTATACACCCACTATGTCTAATCTGAACCTTTGTTAGATGGCCACTGTGGAATGAAAATGGAGCTATGTAGTGCTAAGGAACTGGGTAGATCATTCTCACCAGTGGGTTGATTTATAGGCTACACTGAACAATGTGTAATACTGTCCACCAGTTAAAAAAGTTTCCTCTATATTTCGGCCAGTCCCCAAAAAAATAAAACTGTCTTCACAGCTGTCACTGGACTGCCTGGTGGAGAGCTAGTTGGTTTACAGATGTGACACATGTTTGTATTGCAGGGGCTCATAAAAACTGTTTGATGTAATCCAGTTTGCTCAAAAATCCCCTGATCTGTTCCACAGAACAGCGCGCATGTAAACCCAAACATCTGACAGCTGTGCGCTAAAAGAGATGGCTGCCAAGACTGCTGTTTTGAAACCACAGCTCGTCCAGAGGTAAGCATATTAGCGAGCTAATGTTAGCTATTGCTAATCAGCTAGCCAATAGCATGTTAACAGCTCCTGAATATACAGTCACTGAGCTCTTCATTAGGAACACCTGTACACCTGCAATTCGTCAAATTATCCAATCAGCCAATCATGTGCTAGCAGTAGATGCCTTGCAAATGATGTAAATACAGGCCAGGAGCTTCAGTTAATGTTCATGTAACCTAGGTTTATATTAACGTAAACAAATAGAAGGTTAAACAAATAAGAAATACAATGTAAGCAACTTAAATAACATCAGTTATGAAGTTTGACAGTTATAATGGTAGTCTACACTGATGATTTTGCTATTTTACTCTGTGTAATGTTGCTTTAACAAGTGCAGCCAAGCAGTGTAACTGCAGCGACACCTGCTGGAAAGAGAGAGAGAGAGAAAGAGAGCGTTGCGCAAGAGAGCGTTGCGCAAGAGAGGAGCGTTCGGAGAAGTTGTAAACACAAACCAGCGAGGACAAAAGGAAAACAAGACGAAACAAGTATGTTTTGGGGAAACTTTATTTTTCAATTTTTTCGGAGGATGTTGGGTTTACCTGCTGTCCGCAATGCTGGAAACTGCTTTGTTCACGTTTTGAACAACGATTTGGTGAGTTTAATCTATATTTTAACTTATCAGTTAGCAAGCTATTTCCTTGTTGTTCAGGCCAGGTGTGTAGCCCGACTTGCCACTAGCTAAGCTAAGACAGTGTGAATACGTTTTATGTTATATTTTGTGTAAAGTGAACTGAGAAGGCACATACAACAGGCATGGTCAAGTTTAGCCTCGTAAGTAGAGTAAAGTAAGGGCGCCGCCATTTTAGGGCGTGGTTCAGTGTAAATCAAACACTTAACCAGTATTTATGCTGCATTCACGTGCTACTCGGATTGTCCCATTTCCGTAGTTGGAAGGTCTTTCTTCGTGTCCATGTGTTGTTAAGTTGGAATGTGGTAACATGGACACTACACAGAAGATATGCTGTATTTTATCACTCGGCGTTATCACAACACATTAATAGCTGTTTCCAGTATTTGTGTGTTACTTATTATCAGAGTTGCTGCTAATAAAAAACTTTTATAACTAATCTATCAAAAATGTTTTCATCAAGCAAAAAAAGTTCACTATGTTTCTGCATATATGACGTCAACAACTGGCAAGACATGCACCAAAATTTTGGTCGACTTTCCGAATTGTTGTTTCTACTTAAAGAGGTGGGGGGTGTACACATTAGTCCAATATTCCGATTATTTTGACACCACATGAATGCAGGGTGAGGTGAAAGACCTCCTCAAATGCTTAGTTATATTATGAAATATGTATGACTAAGATATTTATACGTATTTTACACTGTTGAACAACAGGCCAGGTTTCAGTTGTGAGAATGACTTGGTGTTTGCACACCCAGAGTTGGTGAATGAAGATGCAAACCACCCATTGGAAACATTACGTTGGACTGGCTTCTACAAGACTGACCTGCACTCCCAAGATAAGGACAGTGATTCGCCTGAATCATGGTAGGACTAAACTTTCAGTATTTTTCTGCAACACACTGTGGAACGCAACTCACTTGTGCTGACTGGGTAATGCAATGTGTTGTGTTACTGTAAATTATAAACTTGCTGGTTAAGTTAATTAACCAGATGGTTGAACTAAACTCTTAAATTTGCCTAATCGATAGATAACACAGAGTGAACCTAGGAACAATTTGAGGGAACCTCCGTTGAAATGAACTCTTGAACTCAAATAGGTTTAAGTCAAACCAAAGTGAAATAAAATAGGTAGAAATACTTAATTTTCTCTTCTTTAAAAAAAAAAAAAAAAAAAACTTTTTTAAAAACAGTTTCAAGGGATTTAATGCACAATTCCTTTGTTTGTGAATGTGTGATTTGGTAACAGTGCATACTAACTAATTTTCAACATAAATAAGCCGACATTTAAAACTTAGTACCTCGGTCTGTGGTCTGTCATCCCTACTTATAGTTATAAACTGCTCTTCTGAACCTTAACTGTGGTCCTCGCTGTCTGTATCTATACAGTGTTTTATTTCATTTAAATCAAACATTAGAATGGGGAAACATGTGATCTCAGTGAATTTGACCGTGGCATTATTGTCGGTGCCAGACAGACTGGTTTGGGTATTTCTGAAACCGAAGACTGACTAAAGTAACTCAGATAACCACTCTTTACTACCGTGATGAGCAGAAAAGCATCTCAGAGTGCACAACATGTTGAACCTCGAGGCTGATGGGCTACAACAGCAGTAGACCACATTGGGTTCCACTCATGTCAGCCAAGAACAGAAATCTGAGGCTGCAGTGGGCACAGGCTCACCAAAACTGGACAGCTGAAGACTGGAAAAACGTAGCCTGGTCTGATGAATTTGGATTTTTACTGAGGCACAAAGATGGTAGCGTCAGAACTTGACATCAGCAGCATGAGTCCATTGACCCAACCTGCTTTGTGTCTCAAGTCTTACGATTTTTGTTATGTCTGCTGTTTGCATCGTGTAGTTTGCTCATTGCTAGCTTAGCATTAGCTCAGGGGTGTACATAGACAGCTGTGATAAAAACTACTCAGAATTCCCTCGTTAAGTAAAAGGGTCTGCATTTTAGCATTAAAAACTCCCATGTCCAGGCAGCAGTGTCTATCAATAACAGTGGGGTCTGTGCACCAACTGTTGTTTGTATACACACGCTCCTCCTCCTCTTGTCTTACCAGAGTCAGATGTGCGGTTTGCATGGTAGAGGTTTCGGCCTGCTAGCTCCACAGCTAAGTTGGGGATTTTTTCATGCAGCTAGGTCTCTGTTATCACCACAATGCAGTTATCCATTTAGTGGGTGGTAATCCGCAGTCTCAAGTCGTCCAGCTAGTTGACGAGAGAGAGAGCGGGCGTTGGTGAGAAAGATGTTGGGTAGTGTACTCCAGGCTTATGTGGTGTTGCTCTCAGCCTGGCCTGGATCCCTGCTTGCTTGCCATGTTTTTGCTTCTTCTCACATCTCTGCCTGTGTCTCCACTCTGTCGGGCCGTTGGTCTTTGTGCACCATGCTGAGCGAGTAATCATTTTCGGAATAGTGTTAAACTCTCTGGGGGCACATCCAGTACAACAGTCTCTTAGACTCCGAATCTTAGTTTGGGTGTAGGTCTTAATATTGGTTGTGTAGCTACTACCTCCTAGAGAGTTCTGGGCTGCTGTGTCTTCATGCGCTGCCATCTTGAAGCCATCCTGGCACAATTTGGACCCCCTTACCAATCAATCAGTATTTCAGCACGATATGCACAAAGCAAAACTCGTCTCCAACTGGTTTCATGAACATGGCAATAAGTTCAGTGTACTTGAGTAGCCTCCCCAGTCACCTGATCTGAATCCAACAGAACATCTTTGGGATGTGGTAGAGCAGGAGATTGGCAGCATGAATGTGTTGCTGACAAATCTGCAGAAATTATGTGGTGCAATCATGTAAACATGAACCAAAATCAAGAAAAAGGAATGTTTCCAACATCTTCTGGAAGCCATGTCATGAATAACTGATGCCCCACCCAGTATTAGTATGATGTTGCTAATGAAGTGCTAGATGAGTGTACTTTGCTGCTTTTGTCAAGCTTGATTTAGACTAAGACAGCTACCAATACAGAGATCCCCATATTGTCTTCAGCTAAATCTTACACATTGTCAGAAGTTGACACACTTAAATACTTATGACAATAAGACATTAACTGTTGTTTCTGTCTTAAAACGATGCTGCTATCACATTGTGAAGGAATTTCCTCGGCAGGTACTGTACTGTTAAAGGCAGTGGGTTTACATGTTTTATCAAAACCTACTCCTCATTGGCTGGTTGCATTTTTAAGTGAAGTTGGTTGTGATTAGATTGCATCTATATTAATGAATCTGTATGTAATTATTCCGCGATATATGTAAATCTGAATACGGATTACTTTCTAAATCAATCAAGTGCATCATCAAAATTCAGGGGGGTAAAAATGTTGCAAATAGTAATAATCTCAGCACACAGCTCATGCCCACAACAATTATTTCATTATACCCTGTCTTTCTATTGGCTCATCATGTTTTCATATACCTCATGCATCATTACATGGAGTATAATTATCATTTATGTCCCATTAAGTACCCGCCTTGCCTTGACCAGCCTCAACTCACTTCAGAGCAAACATTCATCAATAAGCTGGGTCATAAATAGATTCACAAATATCATAGGTATCTAATACATTAATCAGCATAATCATCGGGTACTGGTTCGGCAACATACTGTAGTATCTAGCAATCTCCTCTTCTTCCTATATTACAATTACTTCAGAGCTTTTTCCGGAAATTGACTTGTCAGATATTAATTCACTAGCAGTTAGTTTCAGATTTGTTCTTTACTCATTCCTTGCCAACTCAGGACTTTGTTTGTTATAGTTATTTAATGCGATATGTGGTGTGAGTAAATTAAGTCATTAGTTTTATTTCATTTACATGATCAGTTTTCCACATGGGAAACATGCAATTCACCAGAGGTGTCAAGGTTGTCTTGTATTTTCAAGATAGTAATCAGTGAAAATAGACATGAGCAAAAGCCACCAGCCTGCGGGTCATGAATACCTGATGTTTAAGAAAACAAGTGAGATCCCCTTGGCAAAAATGTTTTCCAGCTACCCCTCAGTGGCTGAAGCACCCGTTCCTCAGCTCTCCCCAAAGTCCCCACCTGTGAGGTACACTACCAACATCTTCCCTGCCTACCTGCTGCCAAAGACTCCCAGGCTCCTCATTCCAGCACATCTCTCAGCACTGACTCTCTTATCCTCCTCTATACTCTGCCAGAAAAGCACCTGAGGGCCTGCACTCCTGCACAGGTATTTCTGCTGAAAGCTATAATAAATCATTTGCCTTTTGTGTCTCGGCTTTCTGCCTATTTTGCTAATGTGTTTTCTCTCTTCCATCCTGGTTTCAGAGTTGAAAGACGCCTACTTTAAATAGGTGCAGGAGTGTGCAAAGACAGATTCAGTGATTCCTGGTCCTTGTCATCACTCCAATGCCCCATTTCCCCAGGCTGAATAGCACAGGAAGCATAGTGCAGGAGACATTCTGTGACAAGTAACAGGTAAAGGAGAGGAAAAGGAGGGAAGAAGAATAGGCTTTAATGTAGTAATTGAATATTTTGATTCATAATCCTCTCCTGACTTTTATTGCTGTCCACAAGTGTTTTGACCATAGCTCCATATCAAATGCCAGTGACCTTGACTGTGGTAAAGTGACTCTGCAGAGGAGAATGCATAGTGTTTATTCAAGGAGGAGAATTTCACATTTTGCCCAAATTGACTCTGTATAGAGAAAAGCCCAGCAGGCCATGTAAATATCAAAAAAGGTTTAATAAAACCATGAGGGATGACAGTTTCCAAAGTACATATTATCTATGGAGAGGTCACAGTGGGAAAGCGGCCCGCCATCCCTCTGCATTGCTTTTGGTGGCCAGAAAGTCATGAGCGATCGTTGGAATTTTTTGGTCAGAGCTTCGTGTTTGAGCCCAAGCCTTCCTGACAACCCCTTCCTCACTGTGTCATCCCCCCATGCACACACAGTGACACAGACACATGCACACACAATTACACGTGAACACACAAGCACACACGCGCACACTCTGCCATCCAGCTCAGTGGCTTGGAGCTCTTGCAAAGTTCCTAAATCCGCCTCCTGCATTCTGGGTCGGTGGGAGCGGACTTCCTGAAAACAATGGAATGGACTAATCTGCGGATTTGCCAGTGGATTTGATAAAGGCCTATGTTCTAAGCCAAAGTTTCTCTGACCTCTTGTTAAAAACGTCTCATCCTCTCCCTGCCCATCCCTCCCACCCTTGTTCTTTTTATGAATAGGGTGAGAGTGGATTACCAGAGGTGCTGTGTCTCTAATTAAAATCTTCACTCTGTTGCATTCCCCCTTACTCCTATCCCTCCGTCTTCTGTCGCATATACACCCAGACAATCCTCACATTCTCTCTTTCTTTTGGCATTTCGGCACAACCGTTAGTTTTAATGAAAAGGCTCATGAAAAGGCTGATGACTCCCAACAGCAGTAAAGCGCAGTGGTGACAGGGTCACAAGTCAAAGGTCAATCCTCAGAGGTCAGGCAGAGGTTAATAAGGTGTTTTGTCACTTGAAGAAATGTCTAATCTCCCTGAGACTCAATAGGGTGCATCTTTCCTTCGGCAAACTTCACAAGTAGCCACCAACCCCCCCTCGTTATTCTCCTTCTAACCTCTTCTTTCAAGTCCACTCCTCTTTATAGTCCACCCTTTGTAGTTCATCTCAACAAGGCAAAACTTTTCAAAGCTGTGGTTTGTCCGGGATTAATTTACGGCAACATTTCCTGAATCCGTCTTTCTATCTGCTCATCATCTTTCATGGAAAGCTGTCCTGCGCCAGCCTGTTTGAATGACTAACTAGTTGATTCCTGTGAAACAATTAAAATTCCAGCCTTTGGCCCGCACTCTGTGAGCTGTCTTGAAGCTCGGAGCTTGGTCGGGCACAGATGCAACTTTGCTGACAGGAGCCCACTTGATGAGGGTATTATTTTAATGGAAAAGAGTTGCCTATTCATTATGTGCATGTGGCCATCACTGAGACACAAAGCACAGATAATGACAGGAACCAAAAGCTGGCGGAGCGCCAGGTCTGCAAAAAACGCTGCCCACTCGCCAATCTACAGTGCCAGTGACTCAACTAGACAGCTGTAGACAATAAAGTTGAAAACCGGGCTCCTTTATGGTCTTTACGGAGCTCACAAACATCACATTTACGTACCTACTGTCACTCATTAGACTTGTCATTTATTTGACTATATAATACGGTTTTATTTTAAAAACCAAAACCAGGAGTACATTTGTTTCTTTTCAGCAGCGATAGTCTGCTGGCTGTTTTCACAGTCTTTCCCAGAAATAGACACTGCTGTGCTGAGGACAGGCTGAGCTGAAGCTGCAGAATGCATTTGGCATTCTTACGCCCATGTTTCCTGTTTACCGTATTATTTTCTTATGTGGTACTTACGTCCTTGTGGGTGGGCAGTAGTATCTTTGGATGCATTTCTGTGTGCATGTGTGCGAGCGTGTGTGCTTGCTTCAAAAAATCATCCTTCGGAATTAATCCTAATACTCAGTAAATACTGTTTCTAACAACAGTGTTAATATTCCATGTAAACTGCTCACAGAAACCTATCGGTTTGTGTGAAACGCTGCAAATGTCTGTTTGCGAAAAAATTCTTGGCTAGTCCTGTGAGGAAACCCACAACATTAGGTCAAGGCCATGTGCTGTGTTGTGCCACTGATGGTGAAGAATGTGACATATTGAGGACAAACAAGCTTTTCCACAAACAAAAATATGGGGAAAGCCCACATTCGTGTTTTCCACTTGTTTGTGAAGCAACCACACTGTTATTGTTTTCCTGTCAATATGAATTACAGTAGTGTGAGAAGACTTTTTGGCTTTCTCTGTAATGGTCCGTTTCCCTGTGAAAGGAATCCCCGGACATTGTCGGACTTTGCTGCGGGAGCAGTTCTTGAATGACTAATGAATATCCACAATCATTTTGGTTCCCAGAGAATATGTTTTTGCAGTCTTAGCCTTTTCTTTGTAATGCCATTTTGTATGCAACATTACAACATTATAGTACAAAGGCCTATGATGAAATGGTTACCGGTTTCACAGTATATCACGGTAGCAGTGCCAAACGGTTAGTGTTACTGTTTAAATTTTAATTATTACTGTAACAGTTTATTAACATGGTTAATTACTGTGGTTAATTTGACTCACGAGGCAAGAAAACTTCTTCTGGGATAGATATTTTTTTTGTTACAGAAATAGTTAATTGTGATACAATTAATTATGTCCCATGGTAAGTATACTTTGTTCCTATGAAAGAAAAATTTGGGTTCTGTCTTCCTCTTATAGTGTAGGTGTTAAAGTACTTTAATAATGCTATACTTCCTGGTGGTTTTTGGCATTTCTGTAAATAAACCCTTCTGTGAAATATCCATGAGTAATGCACTTGTGAATACTAAGCATAGTTTCTTTGCATAAACCTTAAAGTGACAGACTTAGATGTGGTGCACTGAACACTTTAATCTTGAGCATCTCCATCATTTTAGTCAAGAAAAGGAAAATGAGTTGTCCGCTCATATTTGGCAATGTTACAGACTTACACTTACTGTTTGTTGAGACAGTGGGAAAGTATAGACAGACACAGTGGAGGGAACTCTAAAGACACACACAGTGCAGAGCAAGGAGAAATTCACCATAGTTCATTTTCTATCAGAAGAACGTGAATCAATTCTCAAGCCTGTGTGGAATAGCAGGTGGTGCAGGACTGACTAGGAACATGAGAAAAGTAAAAAAAACAAAACAAAAAAAACTTTAACTTTATGTAAGGCAAAATTGGCATGAAAGCGCCATAGTGGTTTCGCCAAAAGACTCACCAAAAGAAAGTAATGCAGTAGAAGGCCAGGTGGGAAAAAATGTTGGTTGAAGAGAAGATCATCGTGGTTGTTTCTTCAGATTCCCTTTTGAATGGCTCTTGGCTCCAAGATTACAGATACAGTCAAAAATCAATGTGACAGGCCCACAGTGACAAGAGAGAAGTGGCAGAGACAGGGCTGTGGGTCTTTGCAGTAACAGGAGTCACTCTCTGGTCAACATAGTGGCAACTCAAGGTTCCTAAAGCAGTGAACTTGACCCTCTTCAGGCATAGCTTTCAGGCATATTTTTTACCCAGTGACAAAATGTTAATGATACCACAGAGTCTTACACAATACGATGTGGTTCCCTTTCTGAATGCTCTGTCTCATTTGGCAAAAAAACCTTTAATAATGTCTGTTTTTCCCTGAACAATTTTAATACCATTTGAGATTATTTTTACACTGAAAAACTGCCTGAATGTTAACCAGTTGTAAATTGCTCAACAGTGGTAGTCGGTGAATCCTCTGTAAATCCTCTACTGCACGTCTAAAGTGTAACGTATAAAGGTCCTTACTCCTTACAGTCAGCGGCTGGATGGTTGTTCTTCACTGATGTTCTCTGTGTGGTCAGTTATTTCAATGGTGGGTTACAGCTGCTCTGCTTTTGCCGTGGCTCCCAGGCTTCTTGCGCGTCCTGCGGTTTGGTATCACCCAAAGGTGTCTGATGCATTTGGCCGTCGTGCTCGGGTGGCCTGCCCTGTGGTCGCCCTCTGTTTGGGTTTCTGCTTCATGCTCAGATTAGCAGCTATCTCCACTGGGCTCTGGCTTTTCCTGGAAGCCGCCTCATTCATTGAGTATTTGCTTATGTTTCAGTGTGAACTGGCACACTCTTCCGCGTTCCAGATAGCCTCCGCTCTGAATGGTTCAGCTCCCTGCCAGGAGCCATTGTGTACTTCTCTAAATCTCCAACTATTGATTTACAGTTTCAACTATGGATGGCACAGCCACTTAAACCTGCATCTGATCTCTTTGAACATAAACAAATTTCTAAATCACATAATCAAGCATAATGACATACTATACTTGATACAGACATTATTTTGTTTATAAACATGCATATTATACATTTTGTGTGTGTGTGTGTGTGTGTGTGTGTGTGTGTGTGTGTGTGTGTGACCTCTGTTTTATATCTGGATAACCAACTTACTCCGTGTGTAGACCTATTGTGTCTATATGGTGTTTGTTGTGTCTGTGGGAGGCTTGTGCAATTTACTGGCTTTTATTATCAATATATCCTATTGCACATTATTGCATATACAACAATATCCAGTAATAATGAGGAATGCCAGGCTCAGAGCTCAGAGCTTTGCATGAGATGAAGCAATATCAGTTGTGCTGCCAGACTCGAGTTAGTGATACCCCTCTGGAGGTTTCACCACACAACTCAAACATGATCAATCCCAATAAAGCTGTCACATAGCGCATAGAGATATCATCCTCCGACTCTGCTCATCTCTCCAAAGCATTTTGTCAAAGACCAGTGACATCTCTCCTCATGATGTATATTGCTATACTGCTGGTGAGTTTATTCCTTCACTAATGAGTGTATCTGGTTCCCCCCGAACTGCAACAAACAAATTGGCGGAGATGATTACACTGCCTTTTTGCAAACTTTATCTGCTAATCTCTTGTTCTCTCAGTTTCATTTACCCTCTCCCTCTCTGTCTGCTTGGTGGGAATACATCATTGTCTCAGCAGCTAGTGTGTTTCAGTCTCTTTGAGTGATAAGTAGAACCCCTGAGACGTGCCAAGTGCTGTTTCCCAGAGGTTTACCAAAGGACGTCGCAGCACCTCTCTCGCTCTCGTTGCTTTCATTGTGCTTATTTGCATTCATGATTAGTCTTGCTCTACTGGAAGTGTGGCCTCATCCCCACGGCATGAGTCCAGGGCCTTTGTGGGGCTTCTTATAATAAATGCAAAGCCTTGCTTTCTTGATTGGCTCTATCATTGTCTCATTAGCTGCACTGTGGTTTCCCCAGTTTAGACCAGTAAACAGAGATGCAGAAGCTTCTATTCCTCCTCTGCAGGCTGAGATAGATGGAGAAGCAAATAGCCTTAGATAGATGAGGGGATACTGTTGCACAGATTTTAGTTACAAAATACAAGCTTCCAGTGAGCCAAGGCTTGAGCTGGATGTTGTTGGAAACTTTCCAAACACCGGTTCTGATAAATCAAATTTGATACTGCTCATTAAAGCATTATTTTTCATGACGTCTTTTATGTCATTGAGTAAAAGGAGATTTAGATACTTAAAAACAATGCAAAAGCCACAATCTGAAGGAGAAAGAGATACAAAAGAGGATGTGGGTGAGGCAGTTGCTTGGCAGAGGTAGAGGGGGGCTAATGCAGCGGCGGTCCAAGCCCTGTCATTCTCATGAGAGCACTGCTGGTTTAGATTTAGAATCCAGGGCACGGTGCCAGGGGCTCCTTTCACCGGGGATGAGCCACTAATCTGAGTTTGTGTCCCACTGATGGGGCTTCCTGACCATTTGAGGACGTTGTCATCATTGGTTAATGTTGAACTTGCTCATGGGGGGTCACAGGAGCCACTGCCAAGCAGCCGCTGCAGGCAGGGGAGGGGAGGAGGGGAGACTGGTAATATACAAGTGATGCAATGGACAGAAGTGTGTGGCTGAGATGCTGCCATTTTCCATTCCCAAAGGCCTCATTCATGTAATATTGAAACTAAATTACTTCTCATGTAATCTGTCTTTTAATATTTTAATTTTATTTTGTCCTTATACTTGGAAACATTTTTGAAAAAATACACTTGCTTTGTTGCTTAGAGTTAGAAAATACAATCAGTTCCATTATAATATCTGTACAGTAGACATGTAGTTGGGGCCAGCGGCCGGGTAGCATAGCTTAGCTCAAAGACTGGAAACAAGGGGTACCAGCTAGCCTGACTCCATCTGAAGATAACAGGAAATGCCTACTAAGACTTATAAAGCTCACTAATGAACACTTCATATCTCGTTTGTTTAATCTATTAAAGAAATTGAAAATTTTAATTGCAGTAATAAAAGAAATGTTTCAGTTAATACGTTCAGAGGGTTTCCCCATAATAGTTTGAAAAGTCATTTTGTATATGAGGTAAAGCTCAAGTGACTTAATGGAGGTGGAAGGTGCAGTGTTGACTACACCCAGAGTGACCATCATCCCTGTCATCCAGGGTTGTGCCGATGGATGATGAGCTTGGTGATTGACGATCTTCAGAGCAATCACCTATAGCTTATGCATTTGCAAGTGTCAAGATGACATTTGGCTTGTTTTCCTATTAAAGTATTAACTTATTGTTATTGGTATTAATTGTAGTATTAAATTAAATTAAATTAAATTAACCGTGTTTCACGTCAGCATCCCCTGCATATTAACGATGATTGCAACACTGACGCGTGCTGCTTGTTGTGTTTGTGACGATAGGATTATCTGACTATGGATATGAACACGCAACCCTACTGTCATCCCACTGCTTTTTCTTCAAGATACAAACTAATGTAATAATGTCCAAAACTCAAATTTAAAATGAAATCACAAACTGGGAAACAGTCATTGAGATTCAAGTGCAAAGCACCAAAATTACTGTTACGTATAACAATTTTTGTATATACTTAGGAGGGCACTGGGTGCTGTTACGAGATACTTTTTCTTCTTCTAGTGGTTTGACAAAATAAACTTATCAGGCGCCACTTTCTAGATTTTTCTTATGAATACCATAAGATGTGCTGAAATCTGATGATAAAGGGACCTTGTGTTAAGATTATTTTGACAAAACGCTTCCTCTTGTTTCACATGATGTGCAACCAACAATAATATTATCATGACTTTCATTGTATTTTAATAGTTTGTTTCTGGCTGAGGACAGCATCCTTTTCAAAAGCCACTGATGGACAACTTTCAGTATTAATGTCAGGTAAAGTTTCTAAAACACTGGTAAATGTGTGGAAGCTTCCCTCTTCTATTACAGGTCTCAGTGCCAAACTGAGAAGACTTTGTGTAAATCTCCTCTACATAGCAGACTAGATATTAGCAAAGACTTGTGTTTATTTGAACAGTCATAGCGAACCAGGTGGCTGGGGTTTGCCACATCAGGTCAAATCAGATAGTCTGTTAAGTTGTCAGTGAAAAGTGTAATAAACTTTCTTCCAAGCACTTTCCTGTGCTTGTCTAAACAGCCTTGGATTCATTTATTGTCTTATGTGGCAAATCCTACAAATCTGGCACCTCAGCAGGCGAAAACAAACAGTAGAACAGTATTTTCAACACTGTTTGACCCACGTCTGCTCCAGAGGAAGAGCGGCTACAGTAGAAGGGCTATAATTACTCTCCTGGTTCCAGCTGAGAGCTTTTTGAAAGGAACCAGCTCCTACACCACAGGAAAGGTGTCATGGTTTAGCAAGGTGTGGGCACAGCACATTCCTGGCATCGCATGCCAACCCGCGGATGGAAGCCACCCTGCTACCGGCCCTCATGCGGCTGGTGAATGGAGGCTGTTGGATGGCGAATGAGGAGCTTCAGGGATGGGTTCACGTTGAGGTAAACAGAAAGTGTGACTCACTGCTTGTCCAGACAAATGCCACCCGAGACCACAGACAGATAAGTCTGCCACACAGTCTGTCAGCTACAGATGATGTAACAGGAATCAGACCACCACTCACCCTCCTCTTCTCCCCTCTGCTGCGTTTTTCATCTGCCTCTTTGCTGACAGCTTGGTATAGGCCAGGTT
The DNA here is from genome assembly GCF_002814215.2 of Seriola lalandi dorsalis. Lineage (NCBI taxonomy): Eukaryota > Metazoa > Chordata > Actinopteri > Carangiformes > Carangidae > Seriola > Seriola lalandi. The sequence continues at coordinate 1,586,186 of NW_019522827.1, read as the reverse complement.
AGACCAGGCCAGTCGCCACAGAGCTCCCTATTCCCTCTACTCTGCGCCTCTTAGTCACCTCCCAGACTAAACCAGCTGATTCCTGCTCGCCACTGTGATGCTAAAATAGTTGCATTATGTGATTGCCATCTGCCCAGCCAGACATGAGCTGTGTTCAATAAATTGTGTTCTTCTTTTCAGCATCCCAGACACCCTGCTTTAAGACGCAGATGTGAATATGTGAATTCAGCCTGATGTTTGTCACATAGTATTTTCTCTACAGCTAGGTGAGGTGCACAGAGGTGTGGCCCAGAGGTGTGGCTTTGATGTGGTTCACGAGCACTCCTATTACCTACATGCTTAACATTCATCAGTCAGGTAAAGAGAGGAATGTGTTCATGGCAGTCTTGGCTCATTGCACCTCAGATATCACACCACCACCATGCCTACCAGAATAAACATTCAGCAGAAAGGGAAAACATGCTGCTGTAATTCCCATGGGAGAAACTGAGGGAGTAGAAACCTCTTTCTGTGGTTGTGGTGGTCGTGCTGACCTCATGGAGGACTTCATGGGATGATCATTGAAGGAAGAGGTCAGCTCGGACATTTTAAGCCACCTCGTCAGTGTGGGTGTATATTGATTTGAATGAATGCATGAACGGGTGTTCATTGCCTGCTTCGGTTATATAGTGTAACTCATCCATTGTAATTTTTTTATGAGGGATTTTAGTGCAAACTCGGCCACTGACTGGAGATTAGACTGAGATGCTGTTACGAAACTTCTGTTTCCAAATGTAATCAATTAGACAAAGTAACATGACTGCTCAATCAAACATCAGATCTCCTGTTGATATTATTCACAGTAAACAAACAGAGAGAATGTCAAATATGTGAAATACAACAAAGCTGTCATTCCACCATGGGCAAGGATTTGAAAAGTTTTGCGCAGCATGCTTATATCGGAAACCTTTCATGATTTTTCACATAGAGTTCAATTTTTAGTATGGCTAACGTCCGAACTTATGGATGTCTTCTTCTTATTAACTTATAACATATTCCTTCCATCAAAATGTGTTTTAAAAAGACTTGACTCTATTTTCAATACTGTTACCAATATCATGAACAATATGAATGTTTAGAATCAAAGCTCATTCTTGACCTTTGAATTAGTAGTTTGACAAAACAATCCCTAATGAACACACACACACAGGTTTTCTGCTGGAACTTTCAACCATTTCAGCCTTCGTCAGCAAATTGAATTCTGAGTAATCTCCAGCCACTGATGAAGACTTTGTAACATACTGTATGTATGTATCTTGGGTTTATTTTATTGTTGCCAAATATAATTATTTGTTAATTTTTCCCTTTGGTGAGAATTAAATTACAAGGTTGAAAGTTCCAGAAACTCATCACTGAAATCTCACTCATACATGAGTCGCGTGCCTGGGTGCTTCCTCATCAGTGTGCATCCATGTTTATGGGTGCTCATCGGTACTGCACAAACACCAACACACGCGCCAACTTAAATACACACATATGTCTTCACATTTCTGCATATGCAGAATAATGCAAACACTTCAGTGATGCAGTGAAAGTGTCTGATGGGGGGCTTGAAACTGTGACAGCTGGCTGTCTGTGGGTTACCATTGGCAGCAGGGCCAGTAGGACACAGCTCTCAACACCAGCCAGCAGAGCTGCTCAGAGGGGTCCTGGAATTTACACGCATAATTATCACTCTCTGCTCTGGCTTTAAGAGGCTCACTGTACTTGTATGCGTGTGTGTGTGTGTGTGTGTGTGTGTGTGTGTGTGTGTGTGTGTGTGTGTGTGTGTATATTTTTGTGTGTAAGACATATAATGGCATGTGTGTTTGTCTCCGTGTGGTTTTGGGAATAATGTCATGTTCAATTGTATCAGCATCACTCACCTCTTCGCTAATTCATATTTTGGTTCAAGCTTCTCGGTTGTTTGTTTTGACAATCCGGCGTGGGAAACACAAACATACAATGAACTGCAACCTCTCTGTTTATGTTTTTCATACCTAAATAATTCTTCTTGTGTTCTGAAGTATCACTTACAGGCGCTGTCTTGTGTTGCTGTAATACATCATCAATAAACTTGATGTGAGCAGTTTGTGAGACGCTCTCCAAGTTACTTGCTCTAACACTAGGTGTCAGTGTCGTGTCTAGCTCTCATGGTGCCGGCAGCAGACTTTCCATCCTCCCCTTTTTACTGACTTTGAAAGTCTCTCACTGAACGACTCATTAAATGACAGAGACAGGATAATAGTTATAGATGCTCAGTTTCAAATTTCACTTTTGCAGATCTTGTTAGGGGAAAAATAGAGTGATGACATGGCACTGTTATGACTCTTCATTCCACCATATTGAAAGTCCCTCATACAACAAAGAACACACAATAAAGGGTTATATGTGTGCTTGGTAATAAAGTGTTTGAAGTTTGGTGTTTGCAGATTAATTCATAAATTAAGCTTGTACTCTTCCTTCTCTCTCAAGTTTTATGAAACACCCCATAAAAAGTCAAACACATCTTTAAAACAAAATTCCTCTATTAAAACTCATTTATAGATTAATACAACTGGTTCACATTCCTTTCAGAGTCCATAAAATAGAACCACATATCATGGCCTATTTGGTATCGTACTGTTAAAAGAAGTAGATCATTAAGCAGGGCAGTGCATGACCTGTTGAATGTGTTATTTTTAAATAGTCCAATTAACGCAGTTTCATTGAACAGACAAGATTTGCACCTCAACGTCTCTTTGGGCCTCTCAGCAAAGACATCGCTGTGCTGATAAGGATGTTGAGGGCAACACACTCCATCACACCTTCATTTCGGGACAGAAAGCAGAGGAAGACGGGTCTGCAGAATGTCAGCAACTTAATGGTGATCTATGGGGTCAATAGCGTCCTGCACCAACACGGGAGAAAATGCCTGACCTTCCACATCTGACAACCTTTACTTCCTTTTTTATTAGATCTCTTTTTCCAATTTCATCACAGCCATCTCTTTATTCCTTTTCTCTGTCCGCACATTTTTTTGTAGTCTTTGTTTTGGAATGACTGCACAGTTATTTTAGGCTCAGCAACTGCTGGTAGTTCAGCTTATGATGATTATGCAGATTAGTTCATTCTGGAGAACAAAGTATTGTTACTGGAACAAGGAAGAAGATTGGTGTTCCTGGTTCAACAAACCAAACCAGCCTCAAGGCATTATAGCCACATGACAGCAATCAAATGTAGCACCAATTTGAACATGAAAGAGCATTGCGTTTGTGTGCAGGTGCTACTTCATCCACTTTTCTTCAGCAGTTTGGATGATGACATGGCTTCATTCAGAGACTGCACACCTTCCCCTGCAGCTCTAGCTTGGTTTTATTGGTTTCACTGTTGCCATCCCAAATGGCTGTAGTAGTCAGCTGACAAGCTCTCTCTTCAGGCTCTACTGGCCCTGCATTGGAAATACAGGTGCTTGGTGGAGACGACTTGATTGTTTCTTCTTTGTCCATCAAGGGGAACGGTAGTGCACTTTCCAGAATAGGTTGTGCCCCACTAATTAGCAGTTGTCACCGACACAGGTTATCAATGTATCAATAGCCCTCAACGCTGAAGTATTTTGGTTGAGTTTCTGTCTGCGAGCATATGTTAACCTAAATGAACCAACACCAGCTCTGAGCTGTGAGCCACATGGTTGGCAACACAAGGAGACGACGGGCCAAACATTGACCAAACTATTCAATCAAAACAAATGTTTTAGCTTGTAAGCCGTATACTACATGTTTGTGTGAGATGAAGGGACCTGGTTCCTGGTGCATCTGTCACTGTGAGGTCATGTGGTTGAGCTGGCGTACCACTGTGATGCAACAAGGTGAATGACGTCTGCTGAGGAGGAGGAAGGGAAATGCTCGGTGGTCATGGCCACAAGGAAATGATGCCACATAAACACACACACTGAAGGTAAAGGTTAATCTCTTATCTGGGGAATCACAAGTATGCTTTCCAAGTTTAAAAAGAACGTGGGGATCCATGTGGAGCTGGGTGCCTATATGGAGTTGCATGCTTTGCGCGTCATAGAGGAAATTGCAAGATTATGCCTTAGGCCTGGCCAGTAGCAATTACTGAAGAAGTGGCCTATAATCTGTGGTTGCTCTGTGATGTGTGTGAGTATTACTGTGATTGTGTGGAGGCCGGGATGGCATTGTTGCACATATTTTTGTACTCTTCTGTAAAGGTTGCTTGTCGCATGCGTAGGATATTCAATTCACACCTCACCTTTAGTATAAAAACAGTCTAGATTTAAAATATGATGATGATAACGTATAATACAGTATATAATTGAGGCTTAAAGACCTAATAATTTTTTTTGGTTTGTTTTGTTTTCAAAGATGGAAAATTATCATTGCAGAAATGACATGCATTTTGACTATCATCTATTATTTAATGGAAGGGAAATGGGGCATCAACTTTTGAACTACACAGACTAGTAATTACAAAGCCATAGAAAATAAAATCAAGCTGTTCATAAATATCCCGGGGACAGTAAAAGCCCCTTTTTAAAAGTCTCACCTTTGATCTCACAAGATCACTGGCATATATTTAATTAATCATCAGTTTTTCTTGGCTCTTTCTTTCTCTTGCTTTCGTCACCTTTCCCCTTGGCACCCCTTTCCAAATCAGGATTAAAGTTTCTCTGAAAATATTAATGAATATAAAGTCATATTTACTAGCCAATCATAATCTTTGTGTCATTAAGGCTTGATAAGAGCCCTCGTCTGGAGGAGAGCACCTGCTCTACCTGCCATCAGCTCCTCATGTGCTGCGTGCAGCTGCTGCCTTGGCTGGCCCATCGCTGGTTCGGTTCCAGGCCTTGAAGCTTTTTACCATCAACACTCACTCAGAGCTACCACATTAAGGTTGGTGACAAATGACCCCCGAGGTCATGGCAAATCATAACACCACATCATAACACCTCACAGCAGCTCATGACAGCTCAGAACATCTCGTTCCAGCCAGGGCTTTGATGCATGCCAGTCTTATTAACCACAAATGGAGGCAGAGTGCTGGATACTGCTGGTGGCGCAGTTAGGGATTTCCCAGGTAGAGAGGTAAGGTCATTAGGTCAAAACACAGCCGAAATGACAGGGAACGGATGAATGGATATACTTTTGGAAATCAGTAGTCAGGTTTCGTGTCCATTCGACAACCTGTATTGCAAAGTGTGCTTATGTTTCACAATAAAAAATATTTGAAACAGTAGTCAGGTTTCCATTTAAATGTAGTGCAAAATCTTTTTATAGTAATTGAGGAAAGAAAATGGCAATGTGTGTTTTCATCCACCACCATTACACAGGAGTTGAGGAGTTGAGCACAAGACAAACTGCTGTTGGGCAGCCAGTTGTGTGCCATTAAACCATTGCAGAAGATGAAGGCACAGTGAGACTACAGAATTAAAAAAGCACCGAACCTCAAATGGGGTAAAACCATATAGAAACGTGATACAAATATGACATTTGTGTTCGTTTCTTGTATCAATTTAAAGAAACGCTATGCTCTCCTCATCAGTCTGCATAGATTGGATGTTTTTCTGTCACTTTAGTGGAGTGGAAGCTTGAATGACAAATAAGTCGTATTCCTCATGTACATCATGATCTATTTGCTAAGTCAGTCTCCATTTATAATCGATACATCAGCTTTTATAACTCAATGAACTGTAAAAACATTTTTGTGATATTGTGAATTTTTTTTTTAAGTGTCATTTCAGGCAAATGTAATTGTTGTAGTTTTGGCTGCTTACATAGTCAGCAGTTACAGCGGCATCAGGTTTGATGCACAGTTCATGGAGACTTTTGTAAATCTCCGCCATACAATGATGTGTTTCCCCAAAAGAGATTATAAAAAGGGGGACGACACTTTAAACCATATTTCATATTTTGATTGTAACAATTTACAGATTAGATGATGCGTTCACCAGCCAAAATACTTTGGAGCAGATTTGCCACTTGCTTGAAGAAATCTTGACAAACAATCTGGTCGTTGTAATGGTTGTGATCAGGTCAGGCAGACACCTACATGAATAAACTATATAACATTGATAGGTCACTGAGGTTCCTCTGATCAGTAGTTGGTTGTGCTCCAACCCAACTAGAAACTATTCCTTTGAAGTTGCGTGGTGTCCAATCCAAAATCCTTGTTCACAGTAGTTCTCAGGTGGTTTAATGTCAAGGTTATCTGTTGAACACAGTTTACTACTTTTCTCCATTTTTGCATCAGCAAAGATAAGAACAACATAGTCCAACACACATTAACATTTACATTAACATTAACATAGTCAAGTTTACTGAGCGACAGGGTCGACCCTGTCTGGAGCACAAGGCACAGTGTTGCACTTATACAATGAAATTTAGTTTCAAACATGATTACTTTTTTTATTTTTTCCCATTTGTATACAGTAATTAGATTTTCATCCCTAAAACTCACTCTTTCGATCGATAGATACTATGGACACCTTACAAAAGAAGCTCAAGACCCAGTGGTTTGGGCTGACCTGTTTAGTTTTGTGCATAAATCTTGTGTCTGAATTTTATGTGTGTTGTTTGCTTTTATACATAGTGACATCTGCTCCACAGAGGCATTATATGAATTAACCACTTACTTACTGTTTACGTAGTGTGAACGAAGCTGTTAGTTTCTCCTGATACTGGTTAACTTTTACTCATATTTTGAATGTCATCCACTTGCCCCCTCTGCGTGCCTCATGGGCCCTGTTTGATTACTTGTTGTTCTATGTTGTTTTCCCACAGAACTGCAGGTCAGCTGCAACTCTCAGCTCTTTTAAATCAAGGCTGAAGACTTTTCTGTTTGTCATTGCCTTTTATTAAATCAAATATTACTCTCACACTGCGCTGTAACTTTTACTCTTGTATTTCTTCTTTTTTATTTTCTGTGTAACTCTTTCTTTCTATCTAAATATTTTTTTTGTATTGCTTGTGTTTCGTTTACATTTTGTCTCGACGCCTTTTATGTTTTATGTAAAGCACTTTGAATTGCCTTGTTGAAATTTGCTATATAAATAAGCTTGCCTTGCCTTGCCTATGTGGAAACAGAATGGCTGCGGTGTTTGCGCTGTGAAGTGGAGAAGAGAGGAGAGGAGGGCTACAAGAGGAGAGAGGGGATGGTTTTATTTGAGAAACGCTCATACATTGAAAAGACCCTCTCTGTCTGTCTCTAGCCTGTCCTGCGTTTCCCTTCCCTCGCTGCTGATTTATGGGCTTGTCTGTTGCTAGGATACAGACGCGCGCACAGTGGGTCTTCATCACTCTGAGTGGACGAGATGCACTGCCAGAACCTGGTCTGGACTCACAGCCAAACACTAATGCGAGCACAGAATGACCTGCTGTAACCGTAACCTAACCTGCCAGTCTAAGAAAACACAAGCATTAGCCAGTGTGCATGCTGCATGTCAAAGTCAGAACAGATTGGATCAATAACCTGATCAAATAACAGCCAGCAGCCCACGGACTATTGTCGGGAGACCCGAGTTTACATCTGCCTGATATGGGTTCTGACTCCAGCAGTAGACTACTACTACTGCTCTCTTGCTACGCTACCTATCCGCTAACACGCAGGCTAATTACCGCATAATGACTTAATAAGAGCTGTGGGTTTGACTCAGCAGGAAACAACTGTTCTGTTTTACATCCAGTAGCATGCTCCTGCAGCATGACTCACCCCGCTTCGCCCATTCCTTGGCTCCATGCGTGCTGGGAGACAGTGCACAGGCCTGCTTGTCTGACTGACTGCCTGACAGACTGATTGACACAGAGAGGGATGAAGGGGGCATGTGGTTTAAGAGAAAAAGTGGAATTAAGGGTGAGATAAAGTACACTTATTGTTATTGAGATCTGAAGGAGAGTTTTTTAGATAGAGAGCAGGGAGCTGTAAAAACAAACAATTTCAATTGCTCAAGACTTCTTAAACCAACATTGCTATTCTCATCAGGGTTTAATCAATAAACATGCACTGACAGTTTTTTACCCTCACTTTTCCCTAAATCTTTGATTGCATAATAGTACGAGTCAAACAACAAAGCATGGTTACCTTGATATGACTATTTAGTGACTACAATCATAAACCACAGTATTTACTGTACAATTAGCAAAGTTTGTTCAGTGAAATGTGACTGAATTCAAAACTAAAGCTAATTCTCAAAAGTCTCTGGAATTAATACTGTTCACCACAAAAAAGGAAAATCCGGCCACATATGAAGTAAACATTCGATCAGTCCACCTGCTGGCGGAAAAAGGAGCGGGTCAGGCAATGTTTAACCTCTTAGATTCTATAATCCTTCCTTAATGCTGGCTCACTCTTCCACTTAAATGGTCTGCATGTCTGAAGCTAAGCTGACAAGACGGAGGTATTGACATGAATCCGGCAATAAAGGACTGCTGGCTCCAGTTTGTAATTCCTTCTGAGGCCAGTTGGCTTATGCAAATAGTAGACCACCCGTTACTACTGAGGAAGGAGCCCACTATAATGAGCCTGCAGTCACTTTGAATGAGAAGTTCAGTACGATGAAAGTGCGAATCAAAATCATTTTCATCGCCAAATAAAATGAATGAACTAGCTCACCAGTATATTCTTAAACATGTGGCAACATGCCTTATGTTTGATATTCGGTTTATGTTGCCAGTTTTGTATGATTTATGCAGACGGCAGCACACTCAGTCACTGAACCTGCACTGTTTTATTTCTCTCCTTGACTGACGCGGTACAGATGTCATGACAGATGTTTGTGTGGCTTAAAGAGCCAACATACATGACATACAGTGTTTCCCCTAAAACATTTTTTCAGCAGCGGTGCTGTTGTGCCAGTGTCCACGAGGATGTGACGCCAGCCCGTATTCATGTGCGTCAGAATAGCTTCAAATGAAATGACCAGGCTCTCCACGCTCATGACCTACCGCTGCACCCTCTCTCTCCTGTCCTCCTCGCCGCTCTGTTGCTTCTCTTTCCTCCCTCACCTGCACTACCGGTCTCTCCTTTTGCAACACACTTTAGCACTTAAATAGGCAACATGTAAACAGCATTTTTATTTACTCCATTCTTAATAGGCATTTGTACATTCAAATCCAAAAGAAACTTCTCATTAGCTTAAAAGGTGTGCAGTTTGCATCCCTAATTAGCTTCAATAACCTCAGTCACAGTCCACCTTTCTCTTTCTAACCAACCAGTTTAATAGACTCATCTGAACATAGAAATATAATATAACTATCAAGATGGATGTGTACAGGACAAAGTTGAGTTTAGTCTAAGTTTGTACCTGACATTCACTTACTGGACAAGTAAGTGGGGTAGTAATATCATTGCATATCTAAGTCAAGTGGCTTGCCTTACCCTGTGGAGCGCACTAGCTGTGCTGTAATTACTAACAGAGGATCTCAACACTGGACACAAAGGTAGTAATGACAAGCAGCTTATTAACGTGACTTTCCTATGAATGTAGCTAACGATAAATAGCAGCCAAAAAAACATACTGTTAATGTGAGATTAGATGAACATGCTGAGAAATCGGAATGACATATAGATATACTGTACAATATGTTCAATTTTAGATTGTAAAGTGACAGCTTCAATATGAATGAACTGAGAAACGATGTGAATTGATTTTAGATGAAGAAATAGGTTCAAATGTACAACAGGCAAAAAAAGAAGAGGAAATGATGGGCTAGTATTAATGCCACGATTTCTTTATGGAAAACAAAACTCACATACTCACCACACGCATCTACCATTCAAAGGAACATTCTGGTAACACAGCACTTTCACTGACAGAGTATAATTCACCCAGTTGTAAGACGACCTACATCACTCGGTTGGAAGCTATAAGAGGAAGCTATATAGTAACAGTATAGATCCATCAACAGCTGGTGTCAGTGACTGATTGGAGCTGCAGTGTGTGTCCCAGGCAGGAGTGTTGTTGGAATGGATGCCAGTCAGGCGCATCCACTCTCACTGGATCGGGAGGAGGCACACCTGCAGTCGCGCCATATTTCTCTCTCATCACGTCCACTGAGAGTCATTCACAAAGACAAACACACTCTTCTTACACACTCAGATTCTGCGTGTGCGAGTATGTTTATCTCTTTTGGTGTTCTGCTCTCGTGAGTTTGCTTCATTGAAAAGAAACGCCTCAATCTGAGAAAAAAAAAAAAAAGTTTTTTTTTATCCCTTTGTGATCTGAAGAAAGTAAGCCACTGAAACTCTTTGCTACAGTCACTCTTTTGTTGAAGACCAGTTATACTTCAGCCTTTTATGAGCAGGATTGTGCTGCAATGTCTTCAGGCAACTTTCTGTTCTGTTGGATGTTACCAAATACTGTATAGAAAAAGAAGTTTTCTGTAAATGAAGGGATAGTGATATTGTGTCAGTGCAACTCAAGACTGGACTAACGCTCTGCTGAAAAATGCTAAACTTCAGAGAGTCATTACTTCTGCCAAAGAGTTCATATTTTCACCTGTGTCTGTTTATTTGTCATCAGGATTTGCACTGAACTCGATGGGGCTGCATATCTGGATCATTTACTATGAATTTGAATTTTTTTGTACGAAGTTTGTCTTATGTTGTTTGACATTGGTCTTGTCAGAGGTCTGCACCGCTGGGTGCCCTTCCAGTTTCCTTTAGGCTCGCTTGGTAAGTATAATGTTAAATAGTAATCCCACTTTGACTGAGAGAAATGAAAGGTCATCATTTTCAAGCACTTGGGGAAACATGTCATTATTGCTTTGACTTCCCTTCTATGACCGCTGATTTGCTTTTATAAGTCTTACAGTTGTTATTATTATATCTTTCTTATTTGGTCATTTCTCAAGTTTATTGGAAACATTTTTCGGAAACACTGTGAAGTGAAAAACAAAATGCTTGAATTATGGTAAAATCAATCCTCCACTTCGGCTGAAGCATCCTCATTCTTCTTTTCCGGTATCTGATAGAGATTGTTTATAAATCAATAATTGATAATATGGTCAGTTTAAGGTCTCAGACATTAAAGCACTGGACAGTACATTCCTTTTCAACCTGTGTCTACCTGCTGTGATTAATAACTCGGCACAGTGACTGGAACATTAGGTCACTGTAACAAATAGGCAGATCTAAAAGGTTTTGGACAGTTAAGTGTACACTTGGTGGCATGGTTAATGAGATATGTAGTATTGCTTTGGAAGTGGTTTAGTGTGTGTGAGAGAGAGAGAGAAAGAGAGAGAGAGAGAGAGAGAATAATAAGTGGTAATCAATTAGGAGACACTAGGCTGCAAAGCGAACTGATGCCAACATAGAGTATTTCAGTCCAGCTGGTTAAATCAACACAGCTAAATGTGTTGAACTCTGAGTTCGAGCTGTGCCAGACAGATGCGAGAGGTGTCCTTGTAATTCTGCTTTTTAATGTTTCAACTGGCACACCCGATGAGGATGTTTTTATAGTGGGTTCATTCAAAGATCATTGGGTTGCACTTCTCTCCAAAAAGGGGGTCAAAGACTTGCACGCCATTTTATTTGTGTTTGCCTTTGCCTTGGCTTCTTGTGAGGTGCATTTTATGATGTTGGGTGAATTCATGTCTTTGTCATGCCTGCGGTCGAGCCTGTGAGCTCAACATGCGCTCTGTATTTTGTTTTGAACATATGATTAGCAAATAAGCAAATGTAATGCTCTTGGCAAACAAGAAAGCAATATTTTGCTTTCTGAGAAGGCAGATTTATTTCAGGAAAAAAAAAATGGTAAAGTTGAATTTCAGGAAATAAAAAGACAAAAGACAACCTAACCACCTGCACTTAATTTTACTGGAATATGATCAAAACATGGTTAGCTAATCAGGGACAGATGATCTTAATGTGCAATCTGTATTTGGTTAAAAACTAGAACTTAAAATGGACTTATGCACTTCTTAAGAACCCAGTGAAGCCTTTCAACTATAACAACTAAACATGTTGTGAATTAGTGCCCGAATGCCAAATCGAACCACAAGCCAGTCCAATATTGACCTTTGAACTTGACTATACCCACCAGCTTGATGTTGGCATTCCCTTTTCTTCTGTGCTGGTGCTGTGGTGTGTATCCATGTGTGTACATGTGTGTGTGTGCACATACTCTGGTGGGTGTTCATTCATCTTCCTGTGTTTTCTGTGAGGATATTGAAGGCTGTCATGCAGACATGCATGGGAAAGGTTTGCATTTGTTCATGGCAACAGGGCGTCAGGCTGTTTTTTGTTTGGGTTTGCTAAGTTGCAGGACAGAGTTCACGGACCTGCAGCCAGCCTTTAATTGGTAAACACAATTATGTTTTCAAAAACACATTTTATGGCTGTCACCAAGACTGTGAGTAAAGAGATGGAGAGATATGTATTTATTCGCACATTAGCTGTCACGGCATATTTTGCACTGGCTATAAATGTGCCAGCGGTTGTAAAGGAACTCATAAATGATATTAACTGTGTATAAACAATTTTGATTAGTTACTCATGCTTTAAATGAGCTATTTGGATTTTTACAGTTTGATTGTTGCTTTAAATCAAGATGGTTTCAAAACCTCCAACTTAGCTCCAACTTAGCACACGTTGATATGTGTGTGGAAATGTTGTCTATGCTTAAGAACACACACGATTTTGCTGCACTCCTGCCAGGTGTTTGAAGCTCTTGTAATGTTTAACTAACAACTGTGACTCTTTTAGATGGGAGGGTAGTCACGGGAGGGCGCAAATTCATGAGCTGGGAATAACGCACACACACTGACATAGTCGCATACATGCTGGATGATACGTGCACTCATATAACATGCACACACACTCCTTACTCTAACAGCCCTGAGGGATTAGTAATGGTTTCTTGGCAATGAGCCTGGTTTCTAGCACCACTCATCATTGGGATCCCATATCGAGGGGATTTTCACTTCACCTCGCAGTGTTTTTCTTGCTGTACACTCATATGTTTTGATCTTGACAGCACATGTTAAAAGAAGAGTGATTATTGTAATCATGGTAAAACATAAGAAGAGTTCAAGAGGGGACCACATGTTTGTCTAGTTGCGGTTACATAAATTGTGTGTGTTCTGTATTTCTGATGCGTGCGTCCATGCTGCTTTCACAACAAATCCACTAATGGTTTTATAGCTGCTAGTCACCATGGTAGCGCTGGAGGCCAAAAGAAGTGCACCCTAGGAGGACAATATGAGTGCGTTGAGTGTCTTCAGGATTAGGACCACAGGGCTATTTTTCATTTCACCTTTGGGCCACCGAACAAGAGAGTAATGGGGAGCATTGCCAACCCCAGCATCTAATCTCCCTTCAGCACTTGAGGCCAAGCAGCAGAGTAGGGGGGGGGGGGAGTTAGGGTTGTGCGTGTGGGTCTGGGCGCGAGTGTCTGTGTGGGTGTGTGTATGTGTGTATTTGTTTGAGAGTAGGTAAGGACCAGATGATGCATGCTAACAAGTGCAGCCACGGAATATTAATCACAGAGTCCTTAGTCTCACCAGCGCTTTGGCTGAGGAGAGTATCAGCATTCATGACATGTCCACACTTGAACAGCAACACACAACTTGCTACTTTAACTCATTTCATTAGCTGCTTGTATGTTTTTGAGCTGACACACACTATCCCAAAAAGCTTTGCTTGTGGGTGTCTTGTCTTAAAGGGAGAAGTCCGGTATTTGTCAACCTGGATCTTATTTTCATATTTTAGTCCATTACCACTATGAATTATGAAGAATGTGTTTTAAATGGAGCTTAACTGCAGTTAGAGACAGCTTCCATCACAGGCATTACTCCTCATCTGTCATAAAGTCTAACAACAGAAATGGCAGTGGCACCTTCTGTACATATTCTTCCTTATCTTATTGGGATTACATAAATTTTGTCATCAAGATTAGGTTGTTACATAAAAACACTATGTCGCACTAGCATCAAGGCTGTTGTGGCGCTGCTGAAAGCCGATATGGATGTCATCGCTTACATCTCCAGGTATACAGTACTGAGCAAACTCACCCCGAGGGAGAGAGACTTACAAGACTCGGCTGCCTCCTTCTAGTGTGTTGCACCTCCAGCCAGGCGGACTGAGTGGTTACCTGGGAGAGAGACGAGCATAGCACACAAGCACATACAAACACACCTGCACACACACACACACACACACACACACACACACACACGCTTACACAAACATGACCGCGCGCATTGCGTTTAATGGTTTCTGTGGAAAGCTGCCAAACTCTCTGAAGGTCTCTCTCTTCTTCTCCTCCTTATTCCCTCCATCCCTCCCACTTTCTAGTCTCTTTCCCTTTACCCTCTGACCATCTCTCTCCATCCCTCCCTCTCTCTCTCTCTCTCTCTCTCTCTCTCTCTCTCTCTCTCTCTCTCTCTCTCTCTCTCTCCTTCTAACAGCATATGCTCTTAAACCCTCTACCTTCCTTATGAAAGAAACAACCCAACATGGGGAAAATAAAGACATGAGATGTCTGTGAAGTAACAATTTATCATGAAACACGACGTGCCACATACAGAACAGGCCTGGAGACACAGTACCATCTTATATCATCTTCCCCGTTGCCTAAAAGCACTTAAAGAAGACCTCCATTTTATTCCTTCGAATTTTTCACTTCTGATTTAAACATGGAGGTCGTGACTAAGGTTATTGCAACAGGCCTCCACAGAGAGCAAGGGGGTGGCCGGTCAGGAATGTGGGGGAGCGTCTTAAATTGATAAAAGTTTGTCTTCGGCCATTCTGCCCACGCGTCAGATGGATTTGTGCTCTGCTGTGCTACATTCTCTTTTCTGCAAAGTGATGTTTTAAGATGCAGGAGATAACATACAGAGATGTGCTGGGTGGGTGAGACTGATGTCATCGTGGTAACTTTAATGGGCTATTTCAACACACTGTTAATGGCCTCCAATGGAGTGCATAAAGCATTAGTGTATGTGGTATAATATATGTATTTTATGAGGATTAGTATCAGTGCATACAGCTTTACTCCTTTATTACTTCGGTCAAAGCTTTAACACAACATGTAAGCAGCAGATGCTGACCAGAAGCAGTTGCACAAGATTTTTGCCTTCATTCATTTTCTGTGTGAATCATGGAAACACAAAACAGACCCATGATGCACGGAGAAAAGCTGGCATATTGCGTGAATCAGCACAATAGTTGTGGCAAGAGATCTTGACCTTTAGTGGTGGATGGCCATGCAAGAGACCAAAATTCACGTACACTCACAGACCTACAATCACTGTTCTCCTTTTTTATTAACCATAAGCACAATCTTTCCATAACTTTAGGTATTGCAGTTACTTAACCGTGACCATACCATAATCATAAATGACTTGTCATAATCAAGCAGATATTGTAGAAAGCAAGAATAAAACTGTTATTGAAATTCAGAAATAAAATGACAGTCATAAGAAACGGATTCAGACAGCCAGGGTTTCATACGTCATAAAGCCTAATGAACCAATCCTGTCAATTTGCGGGTGGCAAGCAAAAAAACCTGAAACTGCTGATGATTTTGGTCACAACACATTCCTCATCTGAGTCTGGGCCTTACTGAGGCTCAAACGTGTCTGAGTCGCTCCGATGTTTCCTCTAACTAGATACGCAATGCTTTTTCACTGTCAGCCTTCCACAAGCAGAACGGTGGGCAGGGCCCAAGTCCTTGAAGTTAGTGTAGATGTGCTTCCAGTCCATGTTTTAGATTTTTTTTTTTTTTCACTTTTTATGTGGGAAAACCATGTTAAACAAAATATTAATCATAGCAGTATTTTTAAATAGTTTAAAATATGTTTGGAAAGGCAGTGAAAAGGCAACCAGATGAACTGACAAGGCCTTATATCAGCCATCATGATATTATCATGTGTATATTATTAAAATGGTATGAATATTTAATTTTTCAAATATCATGGTTGTGAATGTATTGTTGGTGATTAATTCGTATGAAATTACGTTAAATTCTTCTTTATGTGTTTGTACATCTCCTGGCCTGCATTCATACTGTACATGGAAGCTGCTGAGGACTTTGCAGATGTGGACTATTACTGTAAGTTACTTCACCGAAGAAGCTCAGGCCTAGGGCCTTACTGGAGTAGATTTTCATGATTCTTGTTTTTTTTTTTTGGTTGGTTTCAACCACAAACGTCCAAAACTCCCAGACTAACTCTGACCATGCGTGAACATGGTTAGCAGATCACACCGAATGTTCTTCCATCTCCTCCACACCCATTCACTTTTCACTGTTTGCTGGAACCAGGAGGCATTTTCAGTTTCAACAGTCAGTCATTTGAAGCTTTGGACATGATATAACTCACTGACAAAGCTAATGCTAACAAAAGTTCAGTGCTGTAACTCTCCATTAGTGACTGAGAGCAGCAGTGTTTCAGATGACAGATGTTAGCTTGTTTGTCGCTGTAAGATTTTTCCATCCTTGGTGTGCACTTGCAAACACCCCATGCCTAACAATCGAAAGCTTGTGTTTCTTGATTTGCATTGCAGTGAAGAATGTGAAATCCTTGACATGCACAGTTTTTTTTTTTTTCATGGAGATCAATGAAGTGAATGGCTGTGGATGACGCAGGATAAACTGAATCAGATGTATGTGGTTTTGATCAGGAAGCTGAAGTAGAGCGACATCGAATACTTCCTCACTCCATTGTAATACATGGATCTCGCCTTTCATAATACATTATGCCCAGACACAAACGGAAAATCAGGCCATATAATAGATTCTTTGATAGCATTATTAAGAAAAAATTGCATTGTTGTTTCAGTGCTGCAACACATCTGTCTCCTTCCCTTCTCAGCCAGATGTTTCTTGTTTTAGGCTTCATGGAGTTTTGACCATAAAAATGACTTTTTGATCTTGAATCTTTGGTCTGACATCATTCAGTTCCTGACAATGAATTTCACATTACGCCATACCAATTGTCCTGACTGAGGCTTGTAAATACCTTTCACTTGAATAAGAATCCTAATTTGTCATTCAGCAGCAGTGTTAATTTTGACATCCGTGTTTGGATTTTGTCTCCACCTATTTTTTTTTTTCTTGCCGCAGTCTGGTCCTGATTTTATTCACTTCGTTTTGTTTTAGTCAGGTTGATGTTTGGTTGACTAACAGTTGGTAATCGTGTTTAATCACCAGTCATTCATGCATTCTAGATAGATGTTATATACAAAACACTCTCCCAGCGCACATAACCACACAGTTTGGGCTACATCTCCTGTAATTGCATGGGTACAGTTGCACTTTATTATAATAGAGAAAACAAGAACAAAAAGATTAATCCCCAGTCAGAATGAATCAGATGCTTAGTTGTACACTTCATTACACCACACAGCTGAAATGGACAATATTGATAAAACAGATACATTGCAATGCAGCAGCGTGTTACAGCAAACCAATATCACAAAAAAGTCATGCAACACAATCCAAGTCAAAGGCAGCTCCTTCTATGCATAGTATCGTCCATATGCACATAAATTACTGGGGGAAAAAAAATTATTTAATCACTGGATGTATTTTTCATTTTGCTTAATTGCAGTCAACCTTTACTAAAAAGATTTTGGTCATGGGAATTGTTTCTTGTTGTTATTTTTTGTGTTGCCATTTGCTTTAAAAACAGATTTTTATACTGTATACTTTAGTCACAATTTTCATTGACAAAATATTTGTGTTAATGGTTATCATGGAGAAACCCAAACAACAAATATCTGAATAACTTAATTATCTTAATATATCTTCTATCATCAACCGCAGTGGCCTTGGGTTTACCTACTTAACTAATTCTGTCCCATTGAGGGAGCGTCTACAACTCGTCGTGGGTCGTGGGTTTCCCCATCCTCACCAACCTGTCTGGAGTGGACACTTCTCCACCTCCGCCCCCCCCTGCTTTGCAGAGCTCCAGGGCTCCCAACAACGCATAGGATTAATCCATATAATAAAGCGGGTGGCTGAATGGGTTTTGTAGGGAGCAGAAAGGAGGTAATGCTCTGTGTTTTCTAAATGGGGGAGCAGAGGGCCTTTCAGAGGGAAAACATGCTGATTACTGTATTGTAAAATGGCTTTTGATTCCCCCTGCCTGCTTTAATCCCCGGGACACAACAGTGGCCCTGTCTCCCACCAATGGCAATTGAGCCTCTAAGGAGACTTGTATTACCAGTGAGCGGGGTTTAATTGTGAACTCGATCAGTTATTAAAGAAGCCAGGGCCCACTGAATTGGAGACTGGTGGGCCAGTCCTCCACTGCTTTTGACCGTTCTGCCTCTTTCTTCCTAGACTGTGATTCGCAGTTTGTTGTTTGCAATGCATAGGCCCGGGATGAATACAGGCTCCCCACTATAGAGTTCTTTCTTTTCCCTCCTCCCTCTACGTTTTTCCTCCTCTTCTCCTACTGGCTTCCAGGGAACGCAATTAAAGTGGGGAATTTTATGGGAGGCTGGAGCAGTGGAGGGGAGTGGAGTGAAGGGGGAGCAGGCCAGCGAGGCTATTATCCGTCCCATAGGGTTGAATGGCCGGCCCCCCTCAGCGAACACAAAAGGAGTGGTCAGAGCTGAACTGAAGAGCGGCCCCATCTGAAGAATGGTGGCCATCAGCAGTGGCTGGTCCCTGCTGGCTTTGTGTCTGAGGATGTTCACCTTGCAAAAACTTTTGCTCTTAATAATGACATATTTCTTAATTCTCAAAAACTTAAAAAAAAGAAAAAAAAGAATCTTAGTGCAAAGTTCAGTTACTTTTTATGAATGGGTTCAACAGATTTGATCACTATTCTGGGAGAGTTGGCAAATGTTTGCAGATAATCAATTCATTGTTCAGGTCAGTTATCAAGCTCTTATTTATTTTATATGATTGTAAAATTTAGACAGTTAATGGAACAAAACAGACATATAGTTGATGTCATTTTTCCTTATTTTCCCAAACCCTAACCTGTAGTTCAGAACCCTCCCAATGTGAATCATAGAGGTCAAAAACTAATAAAAGGGATAGGATAAATAATAAAACAAAAACACTGGTTACGATTAAATACCTCAAATGAACTGTTTACTGTACCTGTTGACTTTTATAAAACGTCACATCCTGTGGAGGAGATCAGAGTGGATAGTTGGGTCAACATAGCCTGTGACTTTGAAATGGGAGACTGCTATTAGCTTCCAGTCTGCGTTGTTTTCTTTAAACCATAACCATCATCTTCCCCTAAACATAAAGTAGCTTTAATGCGTGTTGGCAGATCAGAAAACAGTCATATTAATCAATTTTGTTATGGTCATACGCATTTTGGAAGTCACTGACAAGAGAAGTGATCCAGAGAGAATGATCTATTGTCATTTAATTTGGAGGACCTATTGAAAATAGCACAAAGAGAATATGAGATAACATGCTCACTATTGAGTTTTATATGAGTCGGTGCAACACTACTTGGGAACATCCTGAATCTACTTTCTTAGCTCCTGTTATGATTCCTATATTAGTCAGTAAACAAGCCATTGTTTGGTGAATTTGTCTAAACAATGACAAAAAGCCAGCAAAGTATCAAAAAGTGATGTTGCAACTTTTGGCCACCACTACATAGTTATGCCCACGGTCACTTTTTCCAAGACTCCCTGTTCAAAACCTAAAAAGTCAGAGAGGTACACTTAATAAAACATTAAGACTTCTTACAAAACATCAGCATATTCAAACCAGATATGACATACAGAGCAGTAAAAGTGACACCAACTTCCGCTCACTATACCACAAGTTTCTTTGAGGACAACCAAGGCAACCTTTGGCTCAAGTTGATGTTTTGTACACCTTCTCCAACATTTCGTACAGACCTAAAAGAGAACACCCATCCAGCACTCATTTTTACCTCAGCATTCCTTGCCATCCATCCGCCTAGTTCTCCATCACCAGACAATAGAGGATTGAGGACACCCTGGGCAGGCCAGCCTCTGTGGGGCCTGTGAGCTGTGTGCCAGTATGGGTAAATAGAAGCTCTTTAATATCCGCCAGGGGTACGAAGGGTGGGAGTGGGGTCAGAGTACGGAGCTCACTGAACTGGCAGCCATGCAGCCCATTGTTGCTGTTTGTTAACAGGTGTGTGTGTTTAAATGGGAGTCTTTCAGTGGAGCTGCTACACGAGCCCATGGGGCCCGAGCACCTCTCACCCCCTCACAGTGTTCTCATCAATGACAGCTTTTCAGCAGCCTGGGGAGGAGGAGGAAGAGGAAAGGAGAGTGATGAGGCTGGCTGAGAGATTAGAAGTGAGGGGACGGACTGCACTACAGTACACAGTGTGTGACCAGGTACATTACAGTCATAGAGAGTGTGTTTCTAGTTGTGTGGGAAGGATGGACCTACAGATAAATACAGTCCCATGCACACAATTTCAAATCTATTTAAAATTATATACACTCAATCTATTAATGAACAGCTCAACTTTTGGGAAATATGTTTAATTTTGCGAGAGATGAGAAGAATGATATGATATAAGTACGGAGCAGGAGGCAGGCCACATTTAACCTTGCTTAGCATAAAGACTGGTGGCAGGGAGAAACAGAGTGTAAAAAATATGCCTACCAACGCTTCTAAACACATTAATTGATTGTACCTCATACAGAAATAGAAAAATAAAAACAGCATTTTGTGGCTTCAGGGGTTGTTGCATGCTGAGGCTGTTTTTGGCCACAAACAGCTGGTTGCAGCAACTTCCTGAAATCACAGTGAGGTGGTTTGATACCATCAATGTTTACAGAAACAAAACCAAAACCTGTGTGCGCCACCCGTGTCTAGCAACCCACGCTGTACGGTAACTGGAGACGATGAACAGACGGATAAACTGTTCATCAGAAAATAGTTTATTTACGTGCATGTGCAATTTAAATGGGCTATTAGTAAGTTTTCTCTGCTGCCGAACACAGTTTATCCGGCCGCCATTGCATTTACAAGACAAAAGGTTATGATACGCTGGGCTAGCTGGTTAGCGTGCTAACTTCAGTAGTAGAAAAGACGTGATAGAGACAAGAGTCGGCATTGCTTTCCACCACTGGAGACAGCTCTTGGCGACTTAAGGAACAAAGTCGCAGTGTTTCTTCTAGCTGTTAATGCTAATGGTTGCTATGTAGCAATAGTAAAACTTACAAATAGCTCCTTTTAAACAAGACACAACTTGTAAAGACAGATTTGAAGGCAGTTTTTTTGTTTATTTATGTGGCTTTAGAGAGCATAGCCAGCCGTTTCCCTCCTCCAGTCTGTGTGCTAAGCTAGCCAAAACATGCACTGACCACAACTCTGTACCTGACACACAGAGATGGAACTGTAAGAACTGAATGTCTCCATTGTGTTCTCCGTTACATTGGTAGGTAGGTGTTGTCTCCCTATTCGTTTTTTATCTCTTTTTTGGTAAGCCAAATTTTTCCACTTCAGCCATGCATAATTTATTTTTATTTTTCAAATTTCTAGAATTTCTTTAATGCACTAATTTAAAATGTACAAAAAAAATGGTGGAAATTTGCCTATTGATACTGATGTCTCCTTTCTCTCGTAAAGAAAAGTAATAAGCACACTTCCCAAAAAGTTACTATTCCTCTAAACTACAAGCTGTTTCATCTTAGGGTCTTTACATGGCTCCTCTGTTGACACTTTAAAAAACTGTTTCACAGTCGGCTGGCCATCACATTTTCCTTCCCATGTCACCCCTGCCTGTGACACACCGAGGCCCATGAAAAAAAGGTCAAGTCTTACGCATTTTCACCACGCGTGTATCAGGAAAAATCGTTACCCTGTGGCTGTGGAGGTTTAAAAACAGAGGGCAGTGAGTCTCCCCCGCTATATTGGGCTGTGTGTTGAGGATTACTGTACTGAGAGAGGGAGAGAGAGAGAGAGAGAGAGACACACACACACAGAAAAGGAAAGGGAGAGGGAAAGCTGTGTGAACGATAACCTCGCCACACTGCTCCATGGAACCCTGCCCTGTTAATAGTTTCCACCATGGGCGAGTGAGGAGGAGACTGAGTGAAAAAGGAGGGAGAGGAGGAGAAGAGGAGGGAGAGGGGGAGCAGTGGAAGATGCTTCCTGTGTGGCTGAATGGGTGCTGGCCGCACAGCGGAGAAGGAAGCAGCCTTGGGCACTGTGGAAGAAGTGATGAAAGATGCACTTCCCTCCTCATGCAAATAAAAACTGGTTTATTGTCTCATCAACATGCTGAAGCTATATGGCTTCATCGGATCCTATGATTATGATCGTTTCTTAAAGAAAGCTATATTCATGTTGATGACATAGTTTGATTTGCACAGGAAAGAGATTTAATTTTAAGTAACATACATCTTTCAACCCTAGAATTTGGGCCAACGATTTGATCTAATGTTTGTTTTTTCTTCATCTTAGATTGAATCAAACCTGGTCTACTTTGGCCTAGTGTGGCCTGGCCTGGTCTGAGTAGAACTTATTTGTTTCCAGGCTCTGCATCTCACCACATGTCAATAACGGATCAGGCTGTCAACATGGCCCAGCAGAGGTCCAGTCCCGTCTTAAAATTCACTTCACATGAGCAAATAAACCGACAAATATACTGTGTTACTTTGTGATAGTCAGATGTCTCTACAGATTAGAAATAGATGACAGATTAGCCTCAATATTGTGCTTTTGTTGGTAGTGTTGTGTGTGCTGTGAGTCCTTAACTGTGTTTGCATGATATTTGTTCTTTGTGTGTCTTCTTTCATTTAATTTCATGAATCTTGTTACTTAAAGATCTGTTTGCTTCCTTGGTTTCTCTCAGAATTTGTGTGACAGCCCTGAACTGGCTTTGACTGTACATTACCTGCAGTTAACTGGACAAAGGCATTAGATTAGATCGGAATTTATTGCAGTAGAGCACAGTTGATTTTCAGCTCATCGCATTTCCTCTGATACAGTGCAAGTGAAACAAAGAAATGTTCTTTAAACCTAAAACCGAAGCAAAGTAATGTGGTCCTTGTAATCCAAAGTGAAGTGATCCACCCTCTTTCCTCAACTCTCCCACCGCACTCTAGTGAATCATGGAGCCAAGCGCTCCTGTCCTCAGGTGGTGAGATATGATTTTGGAGCCCACGAGACAAAAACAAACTTCTGAGGCCTGCACCGCCCATGCCACCACAGGCCTTGGCACTGTCAGGCCTCAGTGGTAGAACAGTAGTATGTAGTAAAAGGCAGCTGTGCATTAAAGATTATACATGTCAGGATTGTCCTGCTGATACGGCGGGTTGAGAAACCCGTCCGCTCTCTCCCTCGGGGAGATCCTGACCCCAAGCAAAAATGAAGCATAGCGGTGTTTTCCTCTATAAGGGAGAGCAGCCGTGACATGTTAAGCGCTTCAACCAAAATAGAGAGGAGTATATTTAGGATGAGTCAACAGCTCCACAAAACAGTCCCCCATGCTTGAGTTAGCAAGCCACAAGGGTCTTTAACGTCTTTATTGTAACCTATACAGAAGAGATCTAATTCCGGAAAATCCCAGGAGCAACAAAGACTGGGACTCAATAAGAATTACACAGGACAGGACAGGACAGGACAGGACAGGACATACAGCTGGGCTTTATAGAGATACATTGCTGTAGACATTTATATTAGGATTATTTACCATGTATGATGTTCAACATACAGTTTAAATAGTGTGCTCCAATAAACTATTTTGCTAGGAGTGAGTCTCACTTGCTGAGAGACTGCACTGAATTTCGTCAGCTGATGTATTATCGTATGGTTATGCATGATTAACATCTATTACATTGTTTGTTTTTAAAGCACCACTAATTAATATTTTTTTAACATCAATCATTGATTTAAAGAGACTGTATAACATGAAAAGGGATGCACTGCTTTACAATTCTCGTTCAGTTTTACCGTAGTGTCCGGATACGGATGTTGTTTTACAACAATACAGTTGTTTTAGGTGGAAAAGCTCGGGTAATGTACTCTATACCTCCCCAACACCAAACAGCAGAGAGACAAAGATAGCTGCTAGCTGGTGAATGTAGTAAAGCATTTTGCAACTAAACATCCAGATTTCAAATTCAGGAATTGGTGGAGACCAAAACAGTGCTAAAAGGTTTACATTGATCAGATGTTCAGATAGATAACTTAAAGTTAATGTAGCACTGTCTCTGCTGGATGTATGAATAAGCAACTGCTAACACTTGGACATAAGGTTTATAGTATGCAAAATCAAATCAAGAAAATGCATTAAAGTTTACTTTCTTTACTGAGGCAAGGAAGCGCATTCTAGTTTTTTGGTATTGAAGTTTATAAGTATCTCAGTTGACACTTTAGCAAGCTCCATGTTAGAATTACTATTAATGTATTGCACCATAAAGGCTAGGCTATTACAAATATGGAAGACTCTTATCAAATGCAAGTGTCAGTTTAAAATAAGTGGAACATTAATCAAAAGCAGTGTCAGTCACTTTTGATTCCACATAACATGTCCATTCAACTTCCAACTGTATAACTCAGATTCCATTTCTCAGGGAAGACAAGTTGCATTATTTTAAAATTGGTCACACATCATTTGTCAGTGAGCAGATCATTTGAAAACAATAATCCCATGACAGAGATTGGTTGGATGGAGGTAGCCACATACAGGGAGGTCAGAGAGACCTTGCAGTGACCCTCATGACTGATCTGCATGTGGATCCCAAGCCTTCATCTGGGGAAAACGTGTGTAACTATTGCGATCCTGGAAAACACGTCTCTGAACTTCCTCTTGCTCCAGAGTGCATGCTGAAAACAAGGAGACGGCTTCCAAAAAAGACGTGCATTTGAGGAGTAGCGGGAACACAGATTGACAGTCTTTGGTTTGGTGTGTGTTTTTCTAGAGCATCTGTCTTCCTGCTTCGGCTCAAAGAGACAAGCCGGAGGAAGTGTTTTGCTCCTCTCCAAGGCCTTGAATGTGGGGAGGAAATCATCCGCACATTGCGTGAGACCCGACCGTTGCTCGCTGGTGTCTGTGACAGCACTCATCAGCTCGGCATTAATTAAGGATAAATACAAAGCATAAACAATAAACACATGACCACAAAAACCACAACTACCTCCCATACCAATTCAGACCTTCGCCAAAGAAAGTAAATATAATAATCCTTTCAAGATTTGTTTCCCCCCAACCAGCCAGAGAGCCCCCCCCCTGCATGAAGATTTAAGTGAAATGCATTATTCAACAGATAGGAGCGTAAGGATGTCATTCATTGGAATCAAGCAGACCAGCATTAGATCGTATTTCACATGGCAGCTTGGCAGGATCTAACTGCAGATGTGCAACTTGGCATATCATGTCATTTCTAAAATAACCTGTTTTTGAGTGCTGTGGGTCTGGGTCCATGTCTGAGTTTTGCTGGAGCACCCGTTGGAACTGATTTGTACGTGTTTATGGAGAACTGTGTTTAAATGGCTCTGCCTGTGTGTGTGTGTGTGTGTGTGTGTGTGTGTGTGTGTGTGTTTGTGTGTGTGCGCGTGTGTGTGCATGCATGTGTGGTTGAATGGGAGTAAGTGAGTGCGTGCAGAGGGGGGATGGTTGAGGGGACAGCTGTAACGGAATCACTTCATAAGTGAAATACCACTCCCTGTACAATAGCCAGCCACAAACCAGAGCTGTGGTGCAAATGTTTTTCCAACATGGCATGGATCTATCCCTGCATACTGAGATTAAAAAATGCATTTTTCACTTCCTTCAAACGAGAAACCAAAGAAGGTTATGACTGGTACGCTCAGGGTTTGGGGTCTCAGATGCTCTTCTTGCAAACAATTTCAAACAAGTTTGGCTGTTTTTGTGAATTTTAAATGAGATTTATGTTTCCAGTGCAGGAGTATCATTAGGATTGCTAGAGCTTGAGTTGATCATCACATATGTCTTCCCCACTGTTTCACCGTTTCATTTCGGAGACAAGTTTACCAAGACAGGCTTCAGAATGCCCGTGTCAATGAAGACAGTCTATTGAGGGACAGATAAAGGGTGCTAAAATGCATTCGTTCTACATAGTTTCACATGCTGAAGGCTATTTTGCATCCCCCTGAAGAGTCGATTCAATAGTCTCTCACCCTGAATTTGTAGAATGGCCTTATTGAGGAGGCCAAGGGGATGAACTACATTCCAGAGGCCTGCTGGGAGAAAACAAGATGGCCGTGTGTGACATGTGGCTTTGTTGGTGGACGAGGGATGTCTCTCATGGCCATCAGGGTGTCAGAACTGGTTACCTCTAATCACGCCTGATAGGCGGAGAGGTCCTGGGCAGTACGGCAGGGCCTCGTGATTCAAATCACAACCGCTTACAAAAACGCACCATGACCACACATTGACAGATTAACATTCCGCATGTTTAACTCATATCTCAGGAGCTGTGAACAAGCGGTGGCAAACTCCCTCCCAGATTCCAGATCACATTGTTTGACCTTTTTTCCCTCGCAGCCTCCGTGATGTGAACCTGAGGGAACCGCAGGAATGTCAGGGATGGAATTCCTCTGAATGGCCGTTTGACCTGACTCACCACTTAGTGTCAGCACAAGGAACACACTCAATCATTAACAACTGGACCATGGTGACCACTGACTAGAATGGCTGCTGTGACCCAGGCCTCATGACTGGCATGGCCACTTACATACACAGGCAGGGAAATCCTATGGCCCTGATTCCGCCTTTAGTCATGACCTTCTTATTACAATGATGGAAAAGAAGCTTGGGAGGTATTTAGTTTGAGTTGTCAGCCGCTACTGAATGAGTAAGTTATCGCCATGGTAATGATCTGTTGGGTTCTGGTGTGATGTTAATGGTGTTTGTTACTAAGGAGCTCTATAATCTGTAAGTCTGCTTTAACTGTGACGCAAACACATTAATTTATTGCACATTTTGTGTGAACTTGAACTATGGACGCAGCCATCCAGCTTCTTCATTCCCAACAACATAGACCTACCTCAACACCTTTTCCACAAATGTTAAATCTGTATACCTCATCGCTTCAAACTCACAGGGCACATAAGGCCAGACATTGTTAAGACACTTATTGGATTCTTGTGATCAAATTAATGTAATTGATAGCAGAAATACTAGATATTTAAACTGTATTTAATGTGGATTTGTGACATGTGGCCGATATCCAATCCGCTTAATAAGGCCAGCATCGCCACCAATACATGTAATTGGATTGGATTGTTGCATTCCTAGTTGTAACTCCATGCTATTTTCTCCTCCATCGTTAACAAATCAATGATATACACATCCTTTATCCTTTTGCTGTTTTTTTTTTTCTGTGGTTAGCAAGTTTGAGTTCGTGTCAGCTCCAGTGGAAATAATACTGACCACTTTTCACTGTGAAAAAAAAAAGTCTCACATCACTTCTGCAACATAATCCACTTCTCCGTCTGTATGCTGAGTGTGTTCCAAAACAGTCGTATTTTCACACAAAATATGCACAACTTCCAAGCTTTTTCCCCTCTATAATGTTACAGCTCATTTCCCACTGTGATGAAAAACATTTGTAAATCACAAAATATTAAGATTACGGATCACACTGGAGGCCATAGCAGAACCCTCATTCACAAAACAGAGCCTGAAACAAAGTCAACAACAAAGCAATGAAAAAATGCAAAATGGGGGGGGGGGTTGTACAGCTTTGATAACTCAAACCCCTTGTAACAAATTCCACGTGTTTATGCAGCAGCTAATTATATCGACCGCTAAAAGCATTCCATAAGCCACAAGCAGTGTCCAAATATAAAATGCATGAGGATTGGACAATCTTCAAATGAATAGTTAAACTGTGACGTTTATAATATTGATTTACCCCGTACAGAAGGTCTGTATTGGCTAATAAGTAAGTGAGTCTCATTGTTTTGACTTCTGATATTACTATTATAAATTTGGAACAAATCAAAGTTGAGTTGATGTAATAACCAGCCCGATTTACACCGTGTGCTGACAGCTTACTGCACTCTGCATAGAATGGAAGCAGGTAGACACTTAAATGCGCAATTGCTTCAAATGAATGACAGTGGAAGCAGCATCTGGTGTAGTATAGCTGACATTGCTGCCAACACTGTGAGGCCTCTCCTCACCACTTTGACCACACGGGTCTCTCCTATAGCTCCTCTGGCACAGAACCATAACAGTGAGCCATATCACTTTTTCACGTGATACATCCACCAGTGTCCTCCTGCGCAATCCACAAGGTCTTTATGTGGATTGGGAGAGATAGCGGGTTAGTTACAGACACGAGACTCTTTCCATGAAGGTCGCGGTGGTGCACCTGTTTATCCAAAGCCCAGAAAATGTCACAGCTACTGTGGTAGATGATGCCTTGTCTTTTCGAGTCAGAGCGAGTGTCAGTGAGCATCTGAGACATCTCTTGCTACGCCAAAATTGCAGAGCGGAGTTTTGCTCTCCACACGAAAACATGCCACGTTGGTTTCATTTGATATCTGATCACAGATTATGTTCCCCAGTCATAATTAGGAAATATCTCTTTCAAACGTTTTGTGCCAGCAACATTATATTATGGTTAAAGGAAACCATTCCTGCAATGTCGAAACAGCAGCACTGAAAAAAATACGTCACTTTTGAAAAATGTACTCCAAGTGTTCATTCTCATTGGAGGCTTGTTTTTTTTTCTATGAGCACCGAAATTAGTTTAACCAGCACTTGTCAACAGCCAAACCATCAAATAACTTACATGCAACATATTTGAAACCAAATGTGAGCAAGCTACCACAACAACCCTAACAAAACCAAGCTCCTCACAGGCAGGGGGCCGTAAATGAGTCCAAATAATGACACAACGCCACCCAGAAACAGCTGTTGGGGAACGATGGGAAAGGAAAGTGGACTGACCGGGCAGTGGGGACGCATGTGGGGTCTTTTTCAGGACTTCAGGGAGGAGGAACCTGTGAAAGGGCCTGCCACAGGGGAGAAAGGAACCTCTCATGGCCCATTGTGCATGAATACTCCAACCTCTAGACCTGTCTCTCCAGCTCCAGCCATCAGCCTCCCTCCTGACCCGTTCTCATTACCCAGGCTTGCCTGCTCTCACCCAGTAGGAATGTTTGTGTTTGTTTGTGTTCGTCTTTCATTTTAGGTCACCTCTGTTGTGACCCATTCGACACTTCACAGACCTCAGCCCTGTTAACATATCCTGGTAACCCCAAATTGCTTTATTACAGTTGATGTAAGAAAAGTTTACACACACAACCTTGAAGAGTAACTCATCTATTATGATGTTTCTAAGGGCCTATGACTGACAAGGACACTAAAAACTTTTAGTTAGAATTTTAGGCAATTTTTTCAATATTAAATTATTAGCCTATCATCAATAATAGAATATTATATAGAATATTTTTATTACTATGTGCTAATAAAAATAATGGTTTCTTCTTCTTTTCTTGTTTTGGTAAGACGTAGACTTCCAGAGAGCTTCTATAGAGAGGCCCAATTCCTGTATTTTCCATTCAAGAATACAGTGTAATCATAATAGAAATGATGGCCAAAGCTATAAAAATAAGAGCTAAGTTGTAATAAACCTCAGTTATCCTTTAAGGTAGGGTTAGGGTTAGTACAGACTACTGAATGAATGAGTGAC
>NW_019522827.1:1553815-1556574 GCF_002814215.2 Seriola lalandi dorsalis | reverse complement strand
TTTTTCACGTGATACATCCACCAGTGTCCTCCTGCGCAATCCACAAGGTCTTTATGTGGATTGGGAGAGATAGCGGGTTAGTTACAGACACGAGACTCTTTCCATGAAGGTCGCGGTGGTGCACCTGTTTATCCAAAGCCCAGAAAATGTCACAGCTACTGTGGTAGATGATGCCTTGTCTTTTCGAGTCAGAGCGAGTGTCAGTGAGCATCTGAGACATCTCTTGCTACGCCAAAATTGCAGAGCGGAGTTTTGCTCTCCACACGAAAACATGCCACGTTGGTTTCATTTGATATCTGATCACAGATTATGTTCCCCAGTCATAATTAGGAAATATCTCTTTCAAACGTTTTGTGCCAGCAACATTATATTATGGTTAAAGGAAACCATTCCTGCAATGTCGAAACAGCAGCACTGAAAAAAATACGTCACTTTTGAAAAATGTACTCCAAGTGTTCATTCTCATTGGAGGCTTGTTTTTTTTTCTATGAGCACCGAAATTAGTTTAACCAGCACTTGTCAACAGCCAAACCATCAAATAACTTACATGCAACATATTTGAAACCAAATGTGAGCAAGCTACCACAACAACCCTAACAAAACCAAGCTCCTCACAGGCAGGGGGCCGTAAATGAGTCCAAATAATGACACAACGCCACCCAGAAACAGCTGTTGGGGAACGATGGGAAAGGAAAGTGGACTGACCGGGCAGTGGGGACGCATGTGGGGTCTTTTTCAGGACTTCAGGGAGGAGGAACCTGTGAAAGGGCCTGCCACAGGGGAGAAAGGAACCTCTCATGGCCCATTGTGCATGAATACTCCAACCTCTAGACCTGTCTCTCCAGCTCCAGCCATCAGCCTCCCTCCTGACCCGTTCTCATTACCCAGGCTTGCCTGCTCTCACCCAGTAGGAATGTTTGTGTTTGTTTGTGTTCGTCTTTCATTTTAGGTCACCTCTGTTGTGACCCATTCGACACTTCACAGACCTCAGCCCTGTTAACATATCCTGGTAACCCCAAATTGCTTTATTACAGTTGATGTAAGAAAAGTTTACACACACAACCTTGAAGAGTAACTCATCTATTATGATGTTTCTAAGGGCCTATGACTGACAAGGACACTAAAAACTTTTAGTTAGAATTTTAGGCAATTTTTTCAATATTAAATTATTAGCCTATCATCAATAATAGAATATTATATAGAATATTTTTATTACTATGTGCTAATAAAAATAATGGTTTCTTCTTCTTTTCTTGTTTTGGTAAGACGTAGACTTCCAGAGAGCTTCTATAGAGAGGCCCAATTCCTGTATTTTCCATTCAAGAATACAGTGTAATCATAATAGAAATGATGGCCAAAGCTATAAAAATAAGAGCTAAGTTGTAATAAACCTCAGTTATCCTTTAAGGTAGGGTTAGGGTTAGTACAGACTACTGAATGAATGAGTGACACATTCAATTTACATGCAAACTATTTGGCTTCTGGTCACACAATATCTGGCAGGATTTCAATATCTTATGGAAAACAATGAACTGCATTGGTCTTTTAACTGCACATGGCCACCCCTTACCTATTTTATGAATCTACATTCATCAGCTTCAGTTTCATGCAGACTCAGCTGGACTGATAACCGAGTCTTCCATGCCACATCTTGACATTGCGGCTACCCGGCATTGCCATCACAGGGCCTCTAAAGTACCAAATGTTGAGCTTGCAGATTGTCTTGCTTATACATCCAGCCTCTAATCTACAAGATTTATACCTTGTCCCACCCCTGTAATTAACAGACTTCCTAATAACTCACCTCATACATTTATAACATTTACTATCCCCACATATCAGCACACAACAGGACCTATTAAGATGTCAGCTTCAAACTGAAAACATGAGGAGGTTTCCATAGTGACAGTCATCACTCATACTCCTCTCAAACCAGTTCTGCTTCAAGCTGTGTTCACTATTTATTCTTCAGCCAGATCTAAAGATCTTACTGAGTGAACTTCAAGTGGCATATTTTAGGAAAGAGAAAAGAAGGGATATGACCCAAGAGCAGGATTACTGTGGGTCACAAATCACAGTTTGTTTAGCTGTGAAGTCACTTAGCCAGCTTATAGAAGCTTAATCAAAGAAAGATGAATAGACATGTAAAAGCTGCCCAGACATCCTCTGTCAGAATTAGCCAATCCAGATGCGCCCAAGCACACCCAGGAAGTCCAGGTCATTCACACCACCGAGTGTCATCCATGCTGTCATTGACCCCGACAACCACAGCACGTCAACCAGTAGTCTGAGGCAGGCTTTGGGGTCAAATTTCTGCCCGTGGCTCAGCACAGGAGCACAAGTGTCTGGTCAGACCCGCTGGTCAGGCACCACGCCCTGCCAACAACCACTGTCTGACAGCTGCTGTTGCCTCACCAACCTGCACGCATGGGAAAAGTCCACAGAAAGCCAAGCAGACAGTTGGGACATGACAGGACAGGAACGGCGTGAGTGTCTGCGCGCCCCATCACAACTATAGAGGGAGCAGGCAGTATTCTTTAATGGCCCGAGTGATGAGAGGTGTAACTGCAGGTCGGAGGCCAGCAAACTGGCAGGAGTTAAAAATGGATTTTACGGCTGCTCCAAGACAGACCTAATAGCACTTCCCAGTGAGGTCTAATGCGTTTATGTATTTGTGGATTACATTTTATTGCAATTCAGCTCAATAAAACAGAGAAATGTAAGGGTAGAAGTTTTCTTTGGAAGGATGATATGCAGGT
>NW_019522827.1:1552226-1553795 GCF_002814215.2 Seriola lalandi dorsalis | reverse complement strand
AAGTTGTAATAAACCTCAGTTATCCTTTAAGGTAGGGTTAGGGTTAGTACAGACTACTGAATGAATGAGTGACTGCAGTGGTTTCTGCAGTTTAATCAGCTACATATTGCAATGGCCATTACAGGGTTGACATTCTGAAAATAGTATAGAACTGAACACTTAATTTGTGTTCCTTTGTCATTATATTCACACATTCAATTTACATGCAAACTATTTGGCTTCTGGTCACACAATATCTGGCAGGATTTCAATATCTTATGGAAAACAATGAACTGCATTGGTCTTTTAACTGCACATGGCCACCCCTTACCTATTTTATGAATCTACATTCATCAGCTTCAGTTTCATGCAGACTCAGCTGGACTGATAACCGAGTCTTCCATGCCACATCTTGACATTGCGGCTACCCGGCATTGCCATCACAGGGCCTCTAAAGTACCAAATGTTGAGCTTGCAGATTGTCTTGCTTATACATCCAGCCTCTAATCTACAAGATTTATACCTTGTCCCACCCCTGTAATTAACAGACTTCCTAATAACTCACCTCATACATTTATAACATTTACTATCCCCACATATCAGCACACAACAGGACCTATTAAGATGTCAGCTTCAAACTGAAAACATGAGGAGGTTTCCATAGTGACAGTCATCACTCATACTCCTCTCAAACCAGTTCTGCTTCAAGCTGTGTTCACTATTTATTCTTCAGCCAGATCTAAAGATCTTACTGAGTGAACTTCAAGTGGCATATTTTAGGAAAGAGAAAAGAAGGGATATGACCCAAGAGCAGGATTACTGTGGGTCACAAATCACAGTTTGTTTAGCTGTGAAGTCACTTAGCCAGCTTATAGAAGCTTAATCAAAGAAAGATGAATAGACATGTAAAAGCTGCCCAGACATCCTCTGTCAGAATTAGCCAATCCAGATGCGCCCAAGCACACCCAGGAAGTCCAGGTCATTCACACCACCGAGTGTCATCCATGCTGTCATTGACCCCGACAACCACAGCACGTCAACCAGTAGTCTGAGGCAGGCTTTGGGGTCAAATTTCTGCCCGTGGCTCAGCACAGGAGCACAAGTGTCTGGTCAGACCCGCTGGTCAGGCACCACGCCCTGCCAACAACCACTGTCTGACAGCTGCTGTTGCCTCACCAACCTGCACGCATGGGAAAAGTCCACAGAAAGCCAAGCAGACAGTTGGGACATGACAGGACAGGAACGGCGTGAGTGTCTGCGCGCCCCATCACAACTATAGAGGGAGCAGGCAGTATTCTTTAATGGCCCGAGTGATGAGAGGTGTAACTGCAGGTCGGAGGCCAGCAAACTGGCAGGAGTTAAAAATGGATTTTACGGCTGCTCCAAGACAGACCTAATAGCACTTCCCAGTGAGGTCTAATGCGTTTATGTATTTGTGGATTACATTTTATTGCAATTCAGCTCAATAAAACAGAGAAATGTAAGGGTAGAAGTTTTCTTTGGAAGGATGATATGCAGGTCCATATGTAGAAACCATGATACTCAAAATTAGAAACATATTAATTTTTCCTCTGCTTTCTGCCCAAGCCC
>NW_019522827.1:1511545-1552206 GCF_002814215.2 Seriola lalandi dorsalis | reverse complement strand
ACACATTCAATTTACATGCAAACTATTTGGCTTCTGGTCACACAATATCTGGCAGGATTTCAATATCTTATGGAAAACAATGAACTGCATTGGTCTTTTAACTGCACATGGCCACCCCTTACCTATTTTATGAATCTACATTCATCAGCTTCAGTTTCATGCAGACTCAGCTGGACTGATAACCGAGTCTTCCATGCCACATCTTGACATTGCGGCTACCCGGCATTGCCATCACAGGGCCTCTAAAGTACCAAATGTTGAGCTTGCAGATTGTCTTGCTTATACATCCAGCCTCTAATCTACAAGATTTATACCTTGTCCCACCCCTGTAATTAACAGACTTCCTAATAACTCACCTCATACATTTATAACATTTACTATCCCCACATATCAGCACACAACAGGACCTATTAAGATGTCAGCTTCAAACTGAAAACATGAGGAGGTTTCCATAGTGACAGTCATCACTCATACTCCTCTCAAACCAGTTCTGCTTCAAGCTGTGTTCACTATTTATTCTTCAGCCAGATCTAAAGATCTTACTGAGTGAACTTCAAGTGGCATATTTTAGGAAAGAGAAAAGAAGGGATATGACCCAAGAGCAGGATTACTGTGGGTCACAAATCACAGTTTGTTTAGCTGTGAAGTCACTTAGCCAGCTTATAGAAGCTTAATCAAAGAAAGATGAATAGACATGTAAAAGCTGCCCAGACATCCTCTGTCAGAATTAGCCAATCCAGATGCGCCCAAGCACACCCAGGAAGTCCAGGTCATTCACACCACCGAGTGTCATCCATGCTGTCATTGACCCCGACAACCACAGCACGTCAACCAGTAGTCTGAGGCAGGCTTTGGGGTCAAATTTCTGCCCGTGGCTCAGCACAGGAGCACAAGTGTCTGGTCAGACCCGCTGGTCAGGCACCACGCCCTGCCAACAACCACTGTCTGACAGCTGCTGTTGCCTCACCAACCTGCACGCATGGGAAAAGTCCACAGAAAGCCAAGCAGACAGTTGGGACATGACAGGACAGGAACGGCGTGAGTGTCTGCGCGCCCCATCACAACTATAGAGGGAGCAGGCAGTATTCTTTAATGGCCCGAGTGATGAGAGGTGTAACTGCAGGTCGGAGGCCAGCAAACTGGCAGGAGTTAAAAATGGATTTTACGGCTGCTCCAAGACAGACCTAATAGCACTTCCCAGTGAGGTCTAATGCGTTTATGTATTTGTGGATTACATTTTATTGCAATTCAGCTCAATAAAACAGAGAAATGTAAGGGTAGAAGTTTTCTTTGGAAGGATGATATGCAGGTCCATATGTAGAAACCATGATACTCAAAATTAGAAACATATTAATTTTTCCTCTGCTTTCTGCCCAAGCCCGCTAATTGATAGAACATATCCGAATACTGGTAAGGTGATCCTAAAATGAACATACTGAGCAACTATTTTTCAAACCACATTTCATATGTTGTGAATGGGTAATGAAAATCATCACTGAGCAAACTCAAGGTAAAGACATTATCTTGCTAATCCTTCGCAACATTAAACAAAGATTTTGTTTTGCTAATGCAAGAACATAAATTTGATTTGTTGTGTTTACGGAACTCAAAGCAATAGATCTGATTAACACCATATAATGACACCATATAATTGCTGTTTAATCCTCCTATGAGATTTACAACACATATGCCACTTCATATAGTCATATTATAATCTCCCACCCACAGAAGTTAATTGGTTAAAAAAACAAAGAGTTATTCACAGAATGGCTTGAAAATATCATTCAGATGAACCATAAATAATTATAGACACAAGTGAACTGGCTTCCAGCGAAAACCGTATCCTGTTTCTTAGAAGCAAAATTGAATTAAATTACTTTGTGGTAGCACACAGCTCTCTGCATCCAAAAAACATTAAGTTGTTTTGGTGCCAGTGTGGTTCATACTCAACAAGTTTACACCTGCACTGCAAGTAAAATGATTACTCACATTGCTGATAGAAACTGACTAATGGTACATATTTGAAATGTATCTCTCCAATACACTGGTATTATTCAAGGATTACTGGGACCCTTGATGTATAACAGCTGTAAAAGCTTTAAAGAGGCTATTTGAACATTTTCTCTGCCACCGAACGTGGTTTGTCTCCAGGAGTGGGTGGTGGTGATTGTCGCTTGACAAGAACCTCGGCCATTGTTGTCTTTGCAATAAAAGAGGTTATAATACCCTACATCTTCAGGGCAGATCGGAGGCTCCAGTGAGTCGCTATCGGAAAGAGACAGGCTTGGGCTAGCTAAGTAATGTGCTAACAGTTCAACATTTGGGGAAATACAGTGTGCTTATTCACTTTCTTGCCGAGTAATGTAAATACCTCTCCAAAATCTGTCTGGTAAATATAAGCCTACAGCCAGCAGTTGGTTAGCTAGGCACAAAGACTGTAAAGGTAACAAAATCTACATGCCAGCACCTTTTAAAACTCACTAATTAATTACTTGTCATTTGTTTAATCCATAAAAATGAAGGCTAGGAAATTGTTCCAGTACTTAACCCCACATGCACATTTGTTTCTTTACAGATTCAACAAACCAGATATAATGTAATCATTAGTGAGATTTAGAGCTCTAGCTGCTGGTAGGTGGATTGTGTTACCTTATGCTAAGATAAGATAGCTGTCTTCTGGCTGCTAGCCTGTTATATAATTTAATATGACAGCGGTATCAATCTTCTCCTTAAAGTCTGTCTCCCAAAAGATATGCTTTCTGTTGGTTTAACAGCATGGTTGACTGAGTAACTACACAGGTTGTTCGGTTAAAACTGCAGGTTTTCTCATAAACCAGGGGCTGGATCTCTTCTCTAGAACTTCTCCCTGGTAACTTTGGTGGAGTATTAAAGAAGCAGAGGAGCTTGGAAGAGGACTGTCAGTGCCAGAGCTTTGCCTTAAACAAAGACATGTGTTACCAAAGGGATGTCAGCCTGCCCGCTACCCAGCACTGCGTAACTCAATCTCCCCACATTCTCATCCACTGAGGGGGTTCTTAGGAAGAAAGGGTTAAGTATGTTGATCAAAGACTCAATGATGGACCAAAGGACTTCTCTAGATCATCAGTGTGACCTTGGTGCATCCATCAGCCATTAGGATGTCAGGACTGTGGCGAGGCAAGGCCCAGTTGGTGTGGAGGCAGTAGGGGTGGGGGGTGGCGAGGAGCTGAGGGTCTTTAGGAGCTGGGGTGCTGACGGGCCTGTGTGGTAGATGGGGGAGCTGGTGGGGGGAAACGGGACCCGCAGAGACAAGAAAAAGAGGGGAAAAACTGGGAGGAGGGTTGGCGGATTAAAGCCCCAACCAGCCTTTAACTTCTCCCAAACCACATGGAGCTGGTGTCCAATGCCCTACATATTCAAAGGCATGTACACTAGCCGACTTCCAGCCGGTGACACAGATGGAGACAGAAATATACAAGCGCTGGGCAACCAATTTCTCTGATGTTGCTTTCCGTGCGGTGCGCTCTGCTGACAGACCGAGTTAGCCATCAACTCTCTGAGCAGGAGATGGACAAGTTCACTTGTGTTAAGCAAACTTTGTCACCAGGCTGCTCATCATTACCTGCCAGAAACGCTTAAAATCTGGAGTAGTTGTTGGGTTTGACACAGCAGTAAAAGCCATTAAATTTAGTCAGATAATTTCTTTGAACAACAGGGCCCAGTGTTTCTTGCAGCTACATGTTGAGCTGGAGCTGTTTGTGTGTTGTTCCGGTGACCTTCCATCCCCATGGAAAAGCAAAGCATTCAGCACAACTTTCCATGTATATGACCCACATCATGGAACCTCTTCACCTCCACCACTGCTCTTTCCACAGGCTAGACAGGGAAGGATGATACACTGGCACTGAATCTCACTGGCACTGGCTGTGTACTGGGGTTGGCTATTCCTGGACTAGCCTCTGGAACTGACTCTAAAGTATTCAGTGAAGCAAAGGAGTAACTGACTCCAGTGATACTCGTTGATTTACAGTAGGAAACTAACTAACTGCTCAATCAAAAGACTTGTCAGTGAGCTTAGACGTGAAGGGAAGTGGCTTGAGGTGATCACGACAGATTTTTTAAAGTTGTTGACAACATTTGTGTGCTGTGTAAGTTAACAAAAACATTGAAAATGCCAAGATTTTCCAAATTGCAGCTGTGGAGTGTCAAGTTCTGTGGTCTCAGCTGTGTAGCATATTTATGTTGTTTTATCAGAACAGATCATTTAGAGCGCAGCACTTGGAGCCTTTCTGAGTTTCTATGGTTTGGACTGAGTTAATTCTTCGTAATTTTAGTTCAGTTTATTATTTGCAGCATTAAACTGAAGTGGCAAATTCAATTTGCTAAAAAATATGAATCATGGTGTAAAAAGATGAACTGCCGAGACATTAGCTGTTAAAATTCATGCTGTGTCCTCGGAAATACTGTACCTCAGTATACGTTAACAGCAACAGGCCATGGAAAATGCATTACCAAGATATAAATTTTCATTTTTGTGAAAATTGTAATTTGCTTCTTCCAGAATGTTCATCTTCTGCCTCATCTCATATAGGGTGAGGGGTGAAGTGCTAAGAAAAGGGCCCTTAAGGGTCTTGTAGTTTTCCCTAGGTGGAGTCTGCTTTTAGAACCCCGACCTCACTTCATGAAAACAAAACGTGAGGAGGAAAAATAACCTCAAGGAGAAGCCGTGGCCTAGCCAACCACTGGACACTGAGCAGCACAAAAGCGCGTGTGGGCTGTCCTCGAACTCCCTCCGCCAAATGTCTCCACGTAGAAACCCACTTCCCATTAGGAATGTGTCTTTCTCACACACGCACTGGCAGATGCAGACACACACACACACAAACACACACACACACACACACACACACACACACACACACACACACATAAGAAGTGGCATGCAGACAAAAACAGGAGGTGAGGTGAGCGGACAAATAAATGCTTAGTGTTCTTCTTTAAATCTGCCGTGATCTTTTGCACACACATGAACACAGACACAAATACAGCAGCGCCTGGGGTTAGACCCATCCCATCGTCTGAGACTGCTGATGCTGTCCTTACTGTAGCTGTGAGGCCTGAGGGCGTCACCGCATAAGTATTAACCTCGCTCATATTTTACAAGCACCGCTTGCTACCCCAGGCCAACATAAACAGGTGTGCACGCCAAATTGGGCGTCATTACTCCCCAGGCTAATGTCTTGTCTGCTTATATATATAGATGAAACTTTCACTTTGCTATCTGTGAATCTGAAGTTATTTACAGTTTCTGTAGCACACATTTTTGAACCTGTTCAGTCAGAACCAAATGTAGGATAGAGGTTGCTTTTGTGTGTCTGTAGGTGTCTGGTTAGGGGATTCACATTCAATTAAAACTCTGTTGCATCTTGTTTTGTTTTTTTTTTCATTTTCATTTAATCATCATAAACAATATGTGCTAGTTTGAGTTCAGTTCAGTTTATTGTGCTCTGCATTTTACTCTGATATAACACTGAAGATATTATGAAAAAGGCCTCTCAGATCTCTGCTGTCTGTGCAAGAGAGAGAGAGAGAGACAACACACACTTCTGCAAAAACCTCCGTGCACGCACCAGCAGCAGAGACCCACGCTGGCACATTATTTGGACAATACGGTCTCAGATGGATGGAGGCAGTCAGGTAGTGCTCAGAGTCCTCAGTCTGGGGTCTTGACGATCCCCACTTTGCCTTGTGGTCTATGATGTCACACAGGGCTCTGCCTTTGAATGGCCATGTGTTCCTCACCACTAATATCAAACAGATGATGAGAAACCTCCAAATGATGGTCTTTCACTAAGACAAGCAGTCAAAACAAAGTTAAAGGAACACAGAAAAACACCACTCCAAGCGCTCGCATGAAAAAAAAAAAGACTATACGTTCTTAATTGCTGCAGGCTGTGTTGCGGACAGTGTCAGGCTGTATTGTGTGCTCTTCTGCTTTGTTGAGAATTTTTTACGTTTTAAACCGGCACTTTCATGGCAAAAAGACTGCTTACATTTCTGTCCACAACGGCTGCTAAGAGGTGTTTTCAGCACAGTAGTACTTCTATGTTTTTCTGTCACCTTAACCAAAGCCTTCACATCCTGGAATAACAAACAAGACTTAAAGGATTGCCCCAGTTTAATCCGTCTTCCATGGGACTGTTAAACATCCCTTTCCTAAACTGAGGAGGAGTCTGTAATTGAAGTGCAGTGTCTGAAAGACAACAATCCTTTTTCTCCTCATTTGGTGTCTGGCTAAGCTCAAGCATCAGCTCAGAAGACCTCTGACTCCTGGATTTTTAATTTCATCCTATCATTTGGGTAATTTATTTCTTTGCCATCCTTGATTCTCCCCCCCCCTCCGCTCTTGTAGACGTGTCTTATCTTCAAGAGGCCAAGCTTCTGATCTGAACATTCCTCACTTTGTCTCACTTTGCCAAAGTTACAAACTACAAGAGGAGGACGAACGATTGAGCTAATTCAAAGGAATTTGGGAGGGCGTTTGTCACATCACAAAACTGAAGACATTCTGAAAAAAAACCCAAAAGACTTTGTTCACTATCTAGATTGGATGTCATTTTTCTGATGGTATGCAAATTTATTGTAAACTACCCCCAAAAATGCAAAACTAAAAGTTGTTTTGTGCTTCTTTGGCTAACATCCATTCAATTATCTATGCGATCTCCAGATGATAAAAGGTTTTGTCAGCCGAATGAGGAATTAACGCTGGAGGATAGACCTGTTCTCAGCTACTTCATTGGTTCATATCATTTCAAACTTTCAGATGATGAGGAGGTCAATGACCACCACTTGTGTACACAAACTTTTTCAGTTTTCTGTCTTCTCTGTCCTCTTCAATCTGTATAAATGCAAACTGGCAGTCTCGTAACTCTTTCAAATCCTCTTTGGGGTCAATTAAAGCTACCCTGGTTTCCCTAAGCACTGATATGTTTTGCCAGTGAACTCTGAATAGTGAGATCATATGATGAATTTGCATAAAGTTGATGCATGGCCTTGGCAGACATAAGCTACGCCCTTTCCAGTGATTTCAGTGGTTATGTTACTTTGCTGTTA
Organism: Seriola lalandi dorsalis; assembly: GCF_002814215.2. NCBI lineage: Eukaryota > Metazoa > Chordata > Actinopteri > Carangiformes > Carangidae > Seriola > Seriola lalandi. Next base: position 1,545,114 of record NW_019522827.1, on the reverse strand, counting down.
CATCTTCCCTCCTAACCGGGCCCTGAATTGGAAAAGTGGGCGCGTAGCTCCCAGTGTGAATTAGACCAGAAGCATTAGCTTGCAGAATATATCCCAATGAACTAATGATCCTGACACCCAAACAATAGCTGCTTTAGAAGAAGGCACACACAGCAGACTCTGTTTTTCTATCTCATATTTTTAATGACAAAATGTTTGTCAGAAACAAATGGATTTATTTTTCTCAATCCAGGGCATAGTATGGGGAGCTTATGCGGTTCCGGTCCCCAGGGCTTCAGACAACTAACAAAACACATCTTACTTCTGCTCTGCTGCCCACCTACAATGCTTTTCACATACAGGAGGACAAGTGGGAGCGTCCAGCAAATGAATGAAGTAGCATGACTCTCTTTCACAGAGCCACTTCATAGAAAGGGCCGGATGGAACCACTGACAGTGATAGTGTCCAAAATGGGCATTTATGAATAATGTAAATTATGTTAAGTATTTGATTGCAAAATCCCTGCCTCAAAAAATACAGCTCTATCAACTCCTATGCTTTTTCATTTTCTGTGATCAGCAACATTAACAATAAAAATCAATTAAAAATTCAAGACCACCATTATGAAGGCCAGAAAGATTGATCATGAAATTATTGCTGAGATAAATACTCTTTTACCATATCTTTTACCATGCTTTGCACACAGTCCCAAACTTGCTTCGACAGCTGCTCCTACTTATATGGTGTACCCACTCTTTCTCCAAACCACTCTCAATTAGCTCCTCTTCTAAATAACCACTCTTTTCACTTGCAGTTTCCGGCTACACATGCACCTCCTTGTTTCATCAAGCCATCCCATCCATCTCAAAAACACCCTCACAAAAGAACTACACTCTTGTTTGTGTGTCTAAAAACAAGAGGCACACTGAGCCACTTCCTATTCATCCATCAGGTCATTTGCATGAAGACTCTCTCCCCATTTAGTGACTCCGAACAGCTCTGCCAACACAGACAGCGAGAGAGGCTCGAGTGTTGAGGCAGTTATCCTGTCTTTCTGCATCCTAAATCCTCATTCTGTTTATCCTGTGTCTGAGTGTCATGAATTGTACCGCATCATGCTTGATCAGAGCACACCGCTGATATGATCTGCTGTTCCAACTAGCAGAGAAAATAAACCTGCAAAGTGATGAGGTAAAGAGTTACTGTTGGTGTCACAGGTGGCTGTGACCACCCAAGTCAGACAGCCCCAATTAATTAGCAAAAAAAAAAAAATCTTTTCATCCTCAAACAAAAACCAGTTCCAACTTGATGAATAATCACATTTTTCAGGGTTACTAGGGATTTTTTTTTTTTTTTTTGGAGGAGGGGGGGCAATGTTATTCAATTTTAATGGAAAATAACTGTTTTCCATAATCCTTGTTAGTTCTTGTGTTTCTTTTTTCCTTCCCTCTCTGTGTTTCTGATCACATCTCAGCTTGACACAGACATGGAGAAGAAGCTCCTTTCCATGCTGGGAGAGATAATTGACTTCTGTTCCGTGCGTGCCACAATCAAGACACAAGACCACAGCATATTACGAACATGTGCTGTGTACAAAATAATGTCAAAGTCAGCACACCGCTTGATTTATTTATTTTTGATTTTTAACGATTTATGCTTCCTAATGCATTTGCCAGTTACTATATTAAGCGTGGTTGGAATGTTTGAATAACAGGCTTCTCCGTAAAGTTTGGCTTCAAACCTGGACACACACAATGACCAAATTTAATGTGTGTGTTTTCTTCGTAGGGAGAGAATTTATGAAAATAATAGCTTTGGATATTTGTTGGAACTGTGGATATGGGCAACTGAACACTGAGACATAAAGGGGAACATTCTTGTACCAACAGGCATTGAGCAATAAAATGAAGAATGTGGATTCCTTTAAGGATAAGCTTTCTTGTATGTTTCAAAATACAATTCATCATTACATTAAAGACACATCAGTCTTTTCACACAAGTTTTTTCCTTGTCAAAGGAAACAGGGTCTTTTAAAATGCCTGCAATTGGATTTATTTTAATCTATTTCAGAAAAAAAACATGAATATCAGAATGAGACTATATGCTAGATATGTTATATCAATAAGTTACTTTTACTGAGTATATATGCAAAACCATTTACATGACAACTGTGCTCGATCCATCTGAGTAGCACCTCTACTGAAATAAAATAAGTTAAAACTGATAATACTAAACTAAACAGCACTTATCATGCGAAGTGCACGACTCGGCCTCATCGGTCTCTAGATCTCTAAAATATGTGGTTATCATAAATGTGCAAAAGTTATAATACATTCTAAACTTATTAATTAGTATGTAAACCAAAAGATAAACTGGCCTATATAGTCTGTAAACCTCACATGACCTCGGAACAATGCGGCACTGTAGATTAAAGCTGAATAGACGGCAACAACGCAAATATTGAAAAAAAAACAAAACAAAACAAAGTGGTTATAACTTGCAGTGCCCCAAAGCACTGCACATTCTCAGCCCAAAGGGAAGTGTTAGCCTATAGCTGATTATTTAGCCTCTTTCGCGCTGCATGTATTAAAGGAACAATTCAACATTTTGTGAAAACGCTTATATTCACTTTCTTGCCAGCACTTAAACGAGAGGATCGATACCAGTCTCATATCTGTGCATCACATTTAGAGCTAGAGCCAGGAGGCAATTAGCTTAGCTTAGCTTAGCATAAAAACTGAAAGCAGTGTGAAACAGCTAGCTGGAATCTCTCCAAAGTTAAAAAAAAATACACCTACCAACACCTTTAAAGTTTACTAATATTAAACACAATGTATCACTTTTCTCCAATTCATACAAAGGCATGTAAAAACAAAAATATATGGTTTTACAGGGAGTTAAATGCTTTAACAATCTTCTTGGAGAACAACATCGGGATACACTGACTTTCTGGAGTCTTGTTGTCACTGCAGAGGTACTGTTGTTCATCAAGAAATAGTTACAGCACTTAACTAATTTTTATTAGCTCCGGCCAACCTTCCTATCAGTTATGAACACATTGTACTTACCGATTTAATATCAATGATCTGAGGATGCTGAGACATCTCTAAAAAAGGTTAGCAAAACGTGTTTGGAAGAAGAAAAAACAAAGGCAAACAGTGAAATTATTGTCCAGGCTGTCTAATGTTAACATTCATCACAGTTGACAGAATGATTCAACTTTGACCAGCTGTGGTTGTTATTGTTGTGAACTCTTTAGCAACAGAATGGTTTAGATGATCTGTCTAAACTGTTGGCTTGTTTTTCAACCTTTCTCAATTTTCTCATCATCTCACTTTTTGATTTGACCTCATCCAATTTAGCTGTATCACTGTGTTCCCAGCTCTCAACAATTACCTTAGTGAGTACAATGTTGTCATTACTGATAGAAATGATATCCAAATCTACTAAAATAAGATCCAAGTTGGAATAAACTGAATTCACCTTTATTGTTGTGGCAGAACAGAGCTAATCTAATCAGGAGTAAAAATTCCTCTATAACCCTAATGAGAACAAGTGAGTGTGAATCAGACCCAAGTTGTTGCCTTGTATTAAGTGAAAAAACTGATAAAGACTTGTCTGGCAGCATATCAGGCTAAATAATAACAATAATAATAATAATCTCTTCTATAGGTTTGGTTATCACTGCTATTATATGCATGGCTGTATAGTTGTATTAGTCACACCACTGACCACAGCTTTATAGATATTTTTGAAATGAATTAAGGTTCAACTTTAGTTGATATTTTAGCAATGAACTGTCAAACTGAGTCAAATGGGAGTTTATTTAGTTCTCATGAGTCGTATCTGAATAAAAAATATCAGTGCAGCACTCGACAACACATCCAGCAACATATCAGTTTCATGTTTAATGAATTGAGGAAGGATCTCTGCAGTTAAACGAGTTTTCTTGCTACGGTCTCTTAACTGAAATGGCAAAGGCATCCAAATAGATGTTACTGCTCGGGGAAAAAAGGATTGCAAACAATCTACGCTACAATAGAACCAAGGTGTTTGAATGTGAAACACACTGTAATGATGTCTTTTGTTGTCATCACACCAGTAGCAATGAAACCTTTTTTTTCTTTCTTTTTTTTAAGAAAAGATGAGGTGTTTTGGGAATTGGGGGGGGTCATTTTCTAATAGACACACATCTTCAGTCAGAGTTTCTAAAAAGTATTTTTCTTTACACTTAGTACAAAAAAAGACATCTCTACCCGTTAGTGCTTCGTTTTAAGATACTATAACATAAATAAACAATTTATTTTCAGTGTTCAGAACAGACAGTTCCAGTGTGACTGGAAAACTAACATACTCCACCATATTCCAGTTGGCAGCAGAGGGTTTAACAGAGTTCTCCACTCAGATTTTGGCGCACCCCAACGCACCATACTTACAAAATGTTCTTCATTTCTGCAAACCTCCAACATAAGCCCCAGTCAGTTTGGGGGGTTATTCATGTCAAGATTCACTTTTTCTTTCCCCTTTAGTGAAAATAAAACAAAACCCTTAAAGGTTTTCAATGAAGACTTGACATATCTCTCTCAGTCACCCATCATCAGCTGCTGTCATTTTGATCAACTCCCAGGTTACTGTGTCTCTTCTCCATGCACGAGTCTCTTGTCAATTTAACAGTTACAAATCCCAGAGTGCAAAGCACAGTTCCCACGAGGGCCTCATTCATTACCTGTGGTCCCAACTTCACTGTGGATACATCAGTACATGAGCATAACCTCTATGTGACAGTAAAGTTCTGGGGTATTACCTACTGATATTTAGCATTTACTTTCTGAAAAGCAATTAGATAGATTCTGCTGTGCAAAACGATGCCATGAAGAGCTGATAGTGTAAATTCCATTCCTTTATTTCAAAATCTCTCACTGATCCAAGTCACACATTTATCTCGCTCTCTCAGGTCTTCCTCATTCAGCTAGTCCTTTGCGCCTCAATTCCTGGCACTGAGTTCCTCACGTCCTTATTTGCAGGTAAACACCTCCGTCCTCTCACTGCATGTGTTGCACTTGACGAAGCAGCACCATTGGAACTTACAATTGCACTGCCACACTTTGGTGTACTGGTGTGTATTGTAGCCCCGGCCGCAGCACATAAGGTCGCAGCCGTCTGTATGTGGCGAAGTGCGGTTGCACAGGCGTCCCTGGGTGCCCACGCTCCCTGTGGCTGCGTCCTCCTCGCAGTAGTTGGGTGACCTCTCGATGTAGACAAGGTCCGTCTCCATGGGCTTTCGGTAGCCCTGAGTCTGCTTCACCTTGAGGTGGGTGGGCTGGCGCAGTCGGCTAGCCCGGACTACCTCCACGTGCACGGCTTCGTTGTACTTGTCCTTGAGTACGTAGCCAATCTCGCGGAACTTGGGAAGTGTAGTCCAACAGGTCTTGGTGGTGCAGGAGCCCGAGACGCCATGGCACTTGCACTCTAGCTTCATCCTTTCTTCTAGAACCTGAGGAGTGATAGAGAAAATACAACATTTGTAGAACTGCAACGAATATAGACATGAAATTGAACTCCGAAGCATGAACTAATAACAATCATCCTTGAAAGAGGATGACCCCATGTCGAATTACAGAAAATACAGTGTCTGAACTTCCCTCTTGATTTATCTAGCCATGCAGAAAGTTTTGGTTTCACTCGTGCAGGTTTTCAGATATACACCTCTGAGATTTATTCCTCAAATCAATATAATGGAGGGATATGGCCTTTTTTGTGTGGGGAAAAAAATTTAACTAAAACAAAATCAACAGTAATGTGTCTTACCTCACTACTACCTACTATTACTGTGCCATCAGCAGTTTTCATTGGAGCTAGTCTCTACTCGAGAAATATTCTTTTTGCCTCCATTGCATACTGAATAGAGGTGGCAGCAGAAACCATGAAGTATCTCGAAAACAAATAAAACCAAACATATCTGTATGGCTAGATACCACTTGAAGTAAGAAAGAAAATGTTTCTTTTTGTAATTTGGGTGAACCAACCCTACTGTAGTTATTGACATGCAATCTGCCACTCAACATCCCATTTCCTGCTGCGCGTACTGTATCGCATTACTGCAAATGCAAAAACAACATACCAGTAAAATGGCACGACCGCTTTATTCTCACCAAGACACTAACATTTTCCTAGATGAAATACAAGTTAACATTAGTCTATATTACCTCGAAATGGTGTAGGAACAATTTAAGGCTAGCCATTTTATATTTCTGACATCCATGTATACATTGACAGATAAATTGTTTGAGTAATTTATCAATGAATAACCAAGTTTTACCCAGATGCTGGCTGAATGCTAGCTTTGTGTTGTGTTGTTTTGTAAGTGGAAACAAATGTGAAATATGTCAGATCAACTAAATGTCAAGATATTTATTTGAATTTTTGTGTAAAAACTGTGATGGCAATAAGGCATTTCAGCTAGTAAATCCCGTGCATTTATGCCACAGACACTTAAGTCTGACAGTCAGGCAATGCCAATCTGACTTGGGAGTGGAGTAACAGACCTTTGTGAGAAATCCAAGCATATCTGAAAATTTGAGTCATGGTTGACGTGCTGTTTCATGTCCCGAAGGAGGGAAAATTCTACTTACTGGTAATATCCCATCCTGTAATTTAGTCTACCTTCCCTAAACCACATCAATGACAGAGGAAAACAAACATGGATCTCATACGGCTATCAATCATCTTGGATAATTTGAAGCCAGATTATTGTGTCATTAAATGTGTTGCACATGCAGTACCAAACAAAGACAAACTCAATTAATTGTTTACAGCTGGACAAGAGACTCGAGGTTTGAGTGCTCAAACCATATTGTGATAAATAGAACAACACAATGTTGCCACATGCATGAAAGCGAATTTGAGTATTATTTAAATACCACAGTTATACATTCAGATGCTTTTAGTCATCTTAAATGCAATAATTTACTTTTTTTTTTTTTTTAGGTTATTCCCTTGTGCAGACTTGGTTTTCATTTTTCTTTGAGGTCATCTCCAACATATGGTACACAGGCAGAATGTTTTCTCTTTGCTGTCTGATCCTGGGGCATTTGGGAAATGTTGTGCGCTGTCATCACTATTTAAGTGTCAATCTTTGCCCTGTGGGTCTTCGAAAACTCAAATAAAACTCACAATAAGAAGTGTACCCTCTCCATCTCTGCTGAACTGTTCTCCAAGGCAAAGGAACAGAGGAAAGAGGGGGTGGAGTTCCAATGGGTCATATTAACATGTTTGTAATAGTCCTGACATGACTCCTATAACCCAATTAGGAACCTCCGACTTGTTTGAACGATGTGCTGTGTCTTTGTTGTATAAGATCTAAGTTCGGTTGGCAGGGCATTTTTCCAGTGCAGCTTTTTTCCTGGCGCCTCGCTTCGCCAGCGGCACAAGTCATTGCATTTCTATCAGACACTTACGAAACGTACACAAGAGTTGTTCAGTATCTCTGTCGTGTCATGTGATCACAGTTTCCCAATGTGAGGACATTTGATTGAAAAAACATGAGCTCCCCCAACTTCATGAAAGCTGGGGTCAGCTGTCAATCTCGTCTCGGATGTTGATTCAGAATGAGGATTTCCAAAAATGTATAGTACAAAAAAAAAAAAAAAACCCACAAGGAATGCCTGGCATAAGGAGTCTGACAGATGCATGGAAACATTTACTTAAACTGTGTCCGTCAAAGCCCCTGATCTGTTTCTAATTAGTCCAATATGACCAGACTCCCATCTACAGATCACTTGTCAAACACACACACACACACAATGCAAGATGAAAGAGATCTCAGGGTGATTCACTGGGTGTTCTTTTGTGTTCGGTTGAGTCACGGAACGTATTGTAATTTTTGTTTTGTTTCAATGATGCTTCTTATAAGTGATTAGAAAACAAAATCTCAGCTGGATCCCATCAGAGGCTACCTCCTCCCTCATCAGCATCACAATCATTTTTATCAGCTCATTTGTCTTGAATTTATTGCTGCAAAAGCTTTTTAGTGCAGAATTGATCGCACATGCTGCTACAAAAATGAAAGATGATCTCACCAACTTGTAGGTAAACTATTTTTCACAATCAAGAAAGCCTGCCAGTGTGGGAATTTTTTTTCCCCACATAAAAACAGCCGTGTATTCTGATTAAATTACTAATAAGAGACCCATTCACACTTCCAGATTGTCTTGTATCCAAATAAAATCCACATGTAACTTAAGACACTTTGATTTAGGAATAACCACATATATGCATCTCCATTAGCCAAGTCATAAATCTGATGGCGATCCATCATGGTTTTCCTGCACTACATGCAAATCAGGGCCTGCAGTCTAGTCCAGAGAGTGGTCGTAATGCACCTGTAGCAATTCAGTTACAACATCTCACAGTCAACAGTAACGGCGAGCTCCTTAACAATTGTCCATAAACTTACACAAGAACACGGATGAATTGCATTTATGGACTATGAGCAAGACTAAAGACGGTTCGAACGTTCATATTTCAATCCATCTTGAATTCTTCTTGGATGCATTAACACATAGCTCTTTTGATATGTGATAGCTATCCAATCCGCCCAAGTGACTAAGTGCTAACAGGGCCAAACAAACTATGTGTAAACCCAGAGAAGGCTCAGACCTCTGTATCTTATAAAATCTCCTTCAGTCAAAGAAAGACTTTCCTTCTGTCTCAGCACTAGCGTGCAGCACAGACCCTTATCAGTCTGCTGTGTTAACACCGGCAGTGTAAGCCTGCTTTCACACCATGAATAGACGCAGTCAAATGACAGTGTCATGTTTTGGGATTGTGCAGAGAACTGCAATAATACCCTGTCCTCAGCATTTCATAATTCTATGACAGGAGCTGGAAAGCAGGGATGGCGGTCCATATGGCAACCATTGGCCAGACTCTATTTTCTCAGTAAATGATAAAGCCCAAGTTATTAATTAGATCCATTTGTCAACATAACATCATCTCTTTTTTTTTTTTTTTTTACCTCTCACCCTCTTTGCGTCTCTTTTTCTTTCCACCACAACTGTTGTGGGATGACTAATAGCAAACAAACGTGTCCATAATGAACCTTGCCAACATGGTCCCTCAGAAATAAAAGCCTCCCTCTTAGTAATTGGCTGAAGATAAACATGCTGCTGAAAGGCTAACCAGGGATCAATCAGTCAACAACTTGATCAGTCACAGTTTCTGTCACATGACTGTATGACGTTTTGCACTTGATCTGGGACTGCTTGCTGTTCTGCACTGGAACACATTAACACACAAATCTGTGCATCCATCTATCCACACACACACACACACACACACACACACACACACACACACACACACACACACACTCACTCTGTTTATACTGAGTCATAAAATGTTATGCCTCTTTAGAGGAAAATTATTTCATGTCATCTATTGTCAGCTCTCTTTTCCATTTTATTACAACTTGGGTCTGTGTTCCCTCATTTTGGCCATCACTTTTATTGCTTCTGATAAACATAATAATAACAATAATGTAATTGCTGAGATCTGGGAGCACAGAAACATTGCTGCAACAAAGTCGGGGCAAGAAGCATGGGCGGTAAAACAACCTGCCAAGTTGTAAACAAACTTAAACAGCTCAGCCAGATTATCTAAACCAGTGTATTTGGAGATGAAAGCAAAAGTGAGCACACCCAAAATTTTGGTCATAATCCCTCACTGCAAGTATATGTTAAAAGTTAAACAGTTTGGATATCCAAATTAGTTTTAGCAATGTCACCACATTTACTAGGTGACTAAAATTATTATAACAGAAAGGAATGATGCCCAAAACCTGAGTTGTAATAAATCTGAATGATCAATCAGGTAATTATTTCTTTAAGATGGAATGAGTTGCTTAATTTTATTATATTGTCCTTTTTTTCAAAAAGACTTTATTCAAAAGTGTTTTGCTCTTGCTCTCTCTGGGAAAATACTTGTGGCAAAGCATCTGATTTCCCCCCCCCAAAAAAAACAAACAAAAAAAATCTCTTTACCTTTCTCCCCGCCTCGTTGTTATGCAAGTTCATCAGACGGCGTGGGGTCTTTTTAATCTCGCGGGCATCCACGAAGCGACGGGAGAACTCGATGCCGTACTTGATGTCAGCCGAGCAGCCTCCCCACTTCCAGCCTTCCTCCTGATTGTAATACCCCTGCTTCTCCCGGTCGCAGCCGCACTGGCTCAGGTTGCCCTGGCTGCACGCCGCTGTGATGGCGTGGGCCACCCCTGCCGCCGTGATGGCGTAGGTGAACGCTGCTTCCCGACTGCCTGAAAAAGGGAAAAGAGCTCTTTTTCAGGAAAACTGGGATGAGATACTACACGTACATGACTTGTAGGTCACACGACAAAATACAAAACTCAGCATTCCTTTTGACCTCAAACAAATGTTTAGCACCTGCCATAAGGCATTAAGACTAATGTAAATATGTTGTTATCTACCCTACTTTGGTTTTGTAAACCTTAAACCTTAATATTCCAGTCACATCATCTAACCACCCCAGAGAATATGATCTTGATAAACAGTACATAAATTCAGAGGCCGCTCAGTCTTGATAAGCTACCAAATTTTTCCTTCCGTCTTTTAAGCAGCTTCTCTCCTGCACCTTGGTGGAAATGTGGTCACATTTCCGACCGCAAAGTCCTCGGGCCCGGTCTGCCAGAGTGCAGTGTTGGAATTCCAGTGTGGGGAGAGCTGGTCTAGGTGCTGTCCAAAGTGCTGAATTCCTCTACAGAAGCACCTTGTACTGCTGCCCACACTGCAAACAGCTGGGGTCTGCAGGTCTCTCTGTCTCACTCACACTGAGCACTGACAACAGAGGAGACGCTCTGAGGAGCAGAGACTGCACCAGATCAGCTAAACCTAAACAGGAGATATTTTACCTGTGGTGTATTATTTGTTATGCTGGAGCACTTCTGCGTGAAATTCCGTTTCATGTTATTTCTGTGCTGTCATTTGACCATGTGACCTCCTGCTTGGGCTTATGCTACTGGATGAAATGCAAAAAAACGCTATCATCAAGCGAAAAATAACACAGTTTAATGGTTCTGAAAAAGTATATATTGTGAGGAGGCAGGTTCTCACTACAGCAACAATATATTTCACAACTTGAATGATTAAGTCTTGTAAGCAAATTTGCACCGTAGCTAATGGTTTAATAATATATTGATCACATTTTCAGTTAACTGATTAATCATTTAGTTTATATAATGTCTTCAAATTTCCCAGAGCCCAATGTGATGCCTTCAAATACTGTAGCTTGTTTTGCACACATTCAATTTGCAGTAATTTAAATTGGAGAAAAGCTGCGAATCCTCACACTCGAGTAGCTGAAACTGGGAAATGTTTGACATTTATCCTTGATAAATGACTGAAGCACCGAAACAAATCACGTGCTTATCATGCTGTCATGTACAAGTTCCATGGAATATCAGTGATGGATTTCAGATGAAAAGGACCATGGTACACATTTAGCCAAAAGGTCGATGACAGTAATGATAGCATACCATTTTCTTCTCTTCCTCAATATCTCAGAGTCCTCTACTACTCTCCTAATGGCCACAGAGGGATCCGGCTTAAAAGGCCTCTCCTGGTCTAAAACAGACTGTGGGTTATTACAACCCCAGTCTCCCTTCAACTGGCAGTAATCTGGAAGGGGCCGAGCTGCAGAAACAAGCCTAACCGCAGAGTGTTTCAGGGGGCCTTTCAGCATTTGGAGAGGAATGTTTCCTAAGTCTTTTGATGTATGTTGTGTAATGTACTCAGTTGCAATTATTGGAATCTCTCGAGGTAAACTTTTTTTCTGCACTGCAGAGTCATAAAGGCTCCTTGCTGATATACCATTTCTTCAATATCTTTCAGAGTTACACAGCTACGAAGCTCGTCAGATCAGTTTTGCAACAAACTTTACTCCGCAGAAAATAATCAAAACAGCAACTGCACATGGCAGCAGAATTGGGTGTGAAGAGCAATAATAATAATAATAAGAATAACATAATTTTTGATGAGTTCTGGTGAATATGAATCTGTCAGATCATGCACGGTATTGGACTATATTTTGCCTGTGACATGCTCAAACGTGTCAGATGTGACAGATTTACAATATGTTTTCATAGGAATAGAGTTTAAACAAATACACAAAACCTTCTGAGTGCAAAAGGGAGCTACAGCGCATTTGAATCTAGTGAAACACAAAATGAACTGTCATGTAATGTAAACATTCAGTACCTACAATAAATACACTGTCAGATGTTGCAGCCATAGCCGCAGTCGTATCCACTAAAAACAGAAATAATATCCTAAAACGACCGAACGAGGAGGAGACGTTTACATCTGCCGCAGCAAAGTACAACAATAAAGTGAAAATTATATGGAAACAAAACACAAAAAAATGCCTCAGATACGAGAAGAAAATACAGTATGGCCTGTGTCATCTTGCCTGACCAAATAAACTCTTCACCATTTTGAAAGTTGCTAGGCATAAAATCTTTGCTTATTTTTACCTTATTTCATGGAAGCAGACTGTGCAGTCAGTTAGAGCCAAGGCTGCTAGTGTTAGGTGGAGCAAGGCCAGGACTGCTTTGCAAAAGGCACAAGAGTAAAATGTACTTATCTATCGGGCTTTATATTGCCTATGTGTACTTTGTTTCAGGCTATAAGAAGTCATTTGCATGAAGTGCTTCTAAATATACTGTTTATATGTAGTCATTTGCAGCTGTTTTCCATTTCATTTCCTCCTCTTTCTTCAGAGGGACTTTTGCACCTCTCATTCTAGTCTCAGGGGCATTTTCTGAACTCTCAAAGACGTTTTCACCCAAAGCCACTGTTAATTTCCTATCCTGGCACTGTTGCTGCAGAGCTAATACCACGGCCACAGGTTTGCCCGGTGGGGACTGACTCACAACCACTTGCTTCTCTGGTTTAGCAGCAGAGCTGTGCCCCACCAGCTTGTGGTAACACTCTGCTGCCCCCACCTCACACGCACACATGCACAAACGGGGAGCACGCACAACTTGCAATGTATGTGCATTCATACGCGTAACACATGCACGCAAATACTCAGTCACCGGCCACATAGTAAAAATACACAACACACTCACACACCACCCTCCACCCTCACACACATACACTGTTAAAAACACATTTGCACATAGACACTCAAACAGAGCGTCACTGTAATGTTTAAAACAGGATAAAGGCAGTTTCCAGAGAAAGGGTGGTTCCCTGAGCCATAGATGCATGCCCATTTCTGGGCCCATTGAGTTGTGCTGCTCATGGGGAAAATGATGATGATGGAGCTTGTACTGGATGTCACCCCCTGGTGGGTCTGGCACTGCCAAGGCTCTGCCTGGCCATAATGAAAGCCAATTACACAAGCCATGGAACTGTGGTGATCAAGACCCTCTTTTTACTATGTGCAATGAACCAAAGAAGACATCGGAAATCAGATTTTCAGCGCTTAAAATACAGTGTCCGCTGGGTATATAAATATCCATTTGGAGCATTTAGTCCAAATAAAATAAAATGATTTGTGATGATTTGAAGTTTTTCACTCCAAATAAATGTAGTAAATCTTAGTAAATGTTCAGGTTAGAATTTAAGAGAAAGTGACAGAAAGGAGAGATCCAAAGTCTCTGATCATGTACTGAACAAAACAAATATACTAATATAACCACAACCAGGAAACTCCCTATTTCAATAACAATGCTGTTGACTTGTGGATGCTGTGTGTGCATTATCACTGTGCTCCTGTGCCCTCAGGAAAGGAAGGCAAAAGACGTGTGGTCGATGAAATGTGGAGGAGAAAAAGCACCCTTAACAGCAGTAGAAAGCCCTGAAGAAGCTGGCCCCAGAGTCCTGACAGCCCTCCAGGAGGAACCACCCTGGGATAGCCTCGCAAGCTGCCAGTGGAAAATTGGAGTGACCAGAAAAACCTCAATGAACTTGGAAACATCCAGGAGAGAAGAATGAGGGAATATTAAACCAGATGTCTAATGGAGTTTAGTGGCAAGTGTCTGCTACACTATCCAAGAAAGCAGGGAAGAAGAAGATCAGCCCCGCTTCACCCTAACAGGTACAGTAGTTCATAAACAAGTACAAAACATCCTGTTATATTTCTGCGTCAGGGACTAAAACCGGAGATGTAGTGAAGGCCACTGACTCAGTATGCCTTGGCCTTCACATTAGCTGACCACACCACTTTGGACACTTGCCCCTGCTGCGTTGCCCGTCGTGCTCTTCTGACCATCTGCCAGGGCCGGGACACAAAAAGAAGTCTCTGGATGTAGTGGCTCGCCGCTAAAATGGCAATCTGTGTTTAGAGCCGGAGGAAGGCACACCGCTAGACAAATTTCACATGACACAGCGCAGGAGATTTACAACTGACGACACTGCACAGGCAGAGCTGGTACGGTATAAGCTAGCCGATGTAGTAACACTACCGCTGACCTCAACGGGCCTCGTTTTCTTCACCGCTCACAGGCCAATGGTTAGGCTTTGTTGCTGACAAGAGAGGAAAGGGAAAAGATATACTGAAGAGACTTGGACAAGAGACAGACTGCTCTGTCTGAAAAACCAACCCAAGGTCAGTTGTTTTGTGCGTCCGTTCCGTCACAAGATAAAGGGCTGAAAGCTAAACTGCAGGAATCCGTTTTCTAGCTGGTGAGACACCAAATAAACAACAACCTTTTTATGTCTTATTTCATTATATCTTTTACCTTACCTTCTGAATACTCTTTTGCACTTTGTGGTTTCTGTTATGACTAAACTCACTTATACAGAATGGCTAGTGTATATATTGTGCTTGTTTAGCTTCTTTTCTAAAATCTTGTTAGCTGTGTGTTAATGTTTAGTTTCTGGCAAAAAGAAAGCTACTGACAACCACTCAAATTTCTTCTTTACGTCAGCATACTTGGCCGCAAAACCTGATTTTGATTCTGACAACTGAGGTTGCACAAGCACATAAGAAGGTCTGCAGTGAAGCATGCAGACACACAGCGCTGCAGCACAGATACAGCTTCATTACTGCAAAGGTGAGGAGGACTGGATAGAGTAAGAGGGTAGGAGAAGCCATTCAGCGCATGAAAAGGGCTGGAGAGAAGTAGTTCAGGCTGGAATACTGGTCGGGGTCTTGCCAAGCAACAGGAACACACACACACACACACACACACACACACGCACACACACACATATGCACACAACACACACAGACCGGCAGAGCCCAGCAGTGCAGCTGAATGGCCTCTCCACACAAGCCAAGCCTGTTGGTGGAGCAGTGAAGGGGAAAGCTTTTTAAAGGCCCCCTCATCCCGGACATGCACTCACACCCCAGGGACACAGGAGGATTGGATTGCATAAGAAATTACATTTCAACAACACAACGATACACTGGAGTTTTAGAGCTTCGTATCCATTAAGCACCAAGGACATCCTGTCACGGACAAATGGTACCGCAGTGAACAAAGGGAAAAGTGTCACCTGCTGGTGGCCAGGAGTCTTTGCACTTGGGGTGATGTTGACTGACGGTAGATTCTAAACTGGGCAAGATAGATTCTAAACTCACCTGCCACTTTGACTCAATTAGCAGATAACTGTGTTTTTAAATGGAAAGGGAGATATCCAAAGTAGTTATCACTGTTTAAAGAAACGAAATCCTGTTTGAAGTTTTTCTAACCCCCCCGTTCTTTCTGCCTTGCTGCACTTCCATCATCCAAATAAAATGAAAACATTAAAGCTTTTCCTTTTCCTCTTAAAAAAAGGAAAAACAAAACTTTTAGAGAAAGATAATTTCAAAATATGACCAAAACATACCAACACATAACTCTGTAAAGGAGTGAATCAAATAGAAATCTGATATACATGTATATGTTTTCAATAGGATAACTCCATGTACGTTCCATCAAAGGAGATATTTTTCCACATAGTGCATATACAATAAAATTATGACACCAAAGATACTGAAAACAGGCTCTAACCAAAGCCGACTCGGCGCTGGAACTGTGTCTCCAGGGCCCCATGGAAGGGGAAGAAAGCTGGAGGAAAATCCCTAGCTTTGTATACCAATCACTGAACTGACTAATGTGCTCTCTACTACTGTTTTCCGTTCCGCTTTATGTACCGTTGCTATGAACATATGCTCCCAGCAAATTATAGACAAAGTTGTGGTCCGTGAGGTTTGCAGCTCGAGGAATTAGCACAGCCGTGTTCCTGTACAATAAAATAATATTGTTTTACCAGAACTAGGCTCCACATTCTCAGTGTACTCACATCATGGAGCTGGGGAAGTGACACGCTTTGGCATAGCCGCTCACTGTAGGGTCTCGACTTTGATTCGTATAATAAGGAGGGCTTTGAGGAGTAAAGCTAAAACAATTATGAGGGTATTTAACGTTGCCGGTATTAAATGCTGAGAATCTAAGTAAGCTGCCTCCCAGGCATAGAAAATTGGGCTGGCAGAAAACATCTCAAAAGCATCCTTTTTCTTCCCTGATCTCCCTGAGGTGGAGATAAAGCTTTTTGACTGAATACCGAGACTTGCTAAAACAAGCATAAATCCTTCTTCCCACCCTTTCATCCTAATAATGAGACCAAATCAGGACCTCACCTGCTCAGATCTGGAAATGTAGGCCTGTATGTGCTCTACGTGGTAATCATCAAGTTCATGTGAGGACAGTGTTGAGGATTTTCCTCAATTTCAATCCCATTTGACTTTGTTTCATCTTCAATGGAAACATATTTACTGAGATATATATCAATCCCACATCATATCATCGAAGATATCATTATCATCATCACTATAATCAGTGAGTCAAATATGCCACTGATGACATGTTTCCTTTTTCATTACAAAAGAAACCTCCAGACCTAACATTTCCATATTCGCTGATACTCATCAAACCCTCAAATGAAGCTCCAGGTCTCTTAACGTCCTCTCTCTCCTACCATTCTCTCTCTGACTCAAACCCACTAACTCTCCGTCTCTGTGCGCTCTCACCTACGTGGGCCAGTAGCTGTGTGATTGTTGGCACATGTAAATGTCCAGTGGCGGCCCTGCGTGTAGAGAATACAGTGATCGGCCTGGGATTGTGTGGAACAAAGCGCACTGTGAGATTACAGTTGATCCTCTCGCATCCTGTTTCCTCCTGCGTCTAGCAGCACTGGCAGACACAGACAGACGCAGATCCCACCGATAACACATCACTGTGGGGAGGGGAGGGGCGAATGACACACACACACACACACACACACAGACACACACACTCATAGGCACACACAGGGGCCCGAGGGTCAGGGCCCAAAACGACCCCGGGCCACGTCAGCAGACAGACGGTGGGTGGGCAGAGAGAGAGAGAGAGAGAGAGTGAGAGAGGGGTGAGGGAAAGGAGAGGGACCCCAGCTCCCGACACACCCACACAGTCTGAGACAGAGACAGAGCTGATGAATGGACAAGGAAAAGGGGCCTGGCAATGATAGCGCCGTTTGGTTGCGTAGGACGAAGAGGCCCCACCCTAGATATATACACATGTTGTGGGCAGGGGATGTGAGGCGAAATATTGGAAGAAGAAGAGTAAGAGATGACCTTTACCGAGCCATGATGACCACAGCCCACACACTGTTGAACAACAAAGCATCACACTCCCCCTATCTGATAAAGTTAGGGGAAAGATCCTACA
The DNA here is from genome assembly GCF_002814215.2 of Seriola lalandi dorsalis. Classification (NCBI taxonomy): domain Eukaryota; kingdom Metazoa; phylum Chordata; class Actinopteri; order Carangiformes; family Carangidae; genus Seriola; species Seriola lalandi. The sequence goes on along the minus strand of NW_019522827.1, from coordinate 1,527,421 downwards.
CACTGACACGCACACGCACACACACACACACACAGAGATATACGACTGCTCTGTTTTCTCTGGACTCACATGGAGGAGGGCAGAGAGGATTACGGCAACCCACATGATGATGGGCTGAAAAATAGGCCTTTTATCCACCACCGTTCCACCATAACACAATGCACGCGTCATTTCCACACTGTTATCCGCATGGTATCAAGTACTTGGCTGCCTGGGAATGAATCTGCAGTTTCACTAGTGGTGGTGGTTTGGCACTACGATGCATCAGAGATATTTTATCTACTTGTGATACCAGCCACAATTTAGCGTCCTTTTGTGATAAGGACAAAATATTTTTTATCTATATTGGATAACAGAAGTGGGTGAATGAACTGATAACCACATTTTTTTTTTTTTGCCCAGAGGGTGCACGACCAAACAAGAAATAAATCCCACAGAGGGAAAAACCAAGGCGGCAGTGAGATGATTGATGGTATTTCGGGAGAGTTCACCAGTGTCAAAGTATCCACTTGTGTGCTTTTTTAGAAACCCCTAGTTTTGAAGAATGAGTTTTTCACTGTCTTCATTAAACGAGTCCCGGGTATAACACTCGTTGCCAACTGACTAAGCTCATACGTCAAACAGGGTAACGTTGTTTTTTCAAACCACAATTTAACTGTGACGCTTCTCCCTAATGATGATGTGTTTAAAATGTAAGAAGCAAAGAAATCTGCCACTATTTCTTTTTTAAATTTTTGACTAATCGGGTTAACAATGTAGGTGGCAACAGTTACATTGCACAAATGACTTATTTGCTTTCAAGGAAAGAATGTTTATCGTGTAGCTGATATTCAACTTGAATTTCTATTTATAAGACCGCATCACTAAATGATTTAAAAGGGGTTTGATGAAAATGTTCAGCTGCTCAAAATTAATATTTCAACTTGCATTTCCTCGTACTCTGTCAAAAATGAGGAAACAAAGCAGGAATGGAACCACACAATCATTTGAATAGATTTTCTTGTCCGTTTATTATTAGTCTTAGGTTGGACTGTGATGTTGTACTTGCATTCTGCGGGGATATGATTTCACCACAAATGACCATCAACTGATTCCGAGAAGGGGAAGGAGCTCCGCCAGTGCATTCATGATCTGTAAGTGTTCTGTTGTCCTCAGACTTGGAGCTTGTCGAGCAGTGCGTGAGAGGAAATGTGAAATGTGGGGAAAAGATAATTAATGGCAACCCTCAAGCAATCAACAATGAACATTAATTACTATTGTTGTTTTTTAATTCCACCTGATTCTATGTCTGGAATATGTTTTTTATTCACTGCAGTCTATGATGCTGTGATGCCTTCTCTACTGTTATAAAGTTACGGTGATCACAGGATGCCGCCTAAATTCCCTGGAAGAGAGGGCAAATGTTTTTTTAGGAAAACTTGATTGGCACCACTTACGATGCAAAGCTGTACGTTGGATTTTAAAACTGTTTGCTTAAGAGTACACTGTGCACTTTACACTATTAAGACATGAAAAGGAAAATTCAGTGCATCTATTGTCTCTGACACACTGCATCCAACCTGAAATAGACTCCAAAACTTTCAAGCTTCAATCAATTCAGATAAAAAAAAAAAAAGGGTAGGGCATGTTAAAAACTTCTATCAACCACATCCTCTTTGCACTTACGCTTCCTCCTCCACTGTTCAAACTGGGAATACAAAGCCCAACCTCAACACTGAGTTATGTCTGACTGTATCTGCCTGTAGTGACCTTTCCCCCTCCTCTGAGAGGGAGCTCTGCTCGGCGGAGTCCCGCTTTCCCAGCTCCCTGATCAAGTATGTGCCTGTCCGGGAGTTCTTTCCACACAAGTGGTTTCCAGTGAACCTGCTGACTTAAACATCCTTTATCTGACTAGACGCTGGTTTGGCCCCTGCAGCCCTAAAGTCCTGGCAGGTGGATCGCCCTGTTGCCTTTCACTACTGTCTGAGCTTGTGAGGGGAGAGGGGTGAAAGAGGGATGAGGGAGGGACTGGCTGGGAGGTGATATATATACTATAACGGAGGATGGGGAAATGCAGACATGAAAACACCCTCTATTCTCTAACTTCCTTTCAGCATAAGGCTCCGCATTTTACCACATTTCTTATCCCTTTTGCTTGTTCTCATCCTAAGAGTTTTCTAGTCAGCTTCAGGCAACAACATCAGTGCCTATCTGAGGTAAATCAGAGTGAGAGACAGCCAAAGAGATGAAACTGAAGAGAAAGCAAAAGGGAAAGAGGTATGATGTAGGTCACAGAGGGAAACAGACCTTCCATCTTTTCTTAAAAGCCTTTTGGTTTCGAAGCAACATTAATAAATAAAGTCTTGCCTGCAATACCGCCTAAGCCAATCTGCTGTTTAAAGCCTCCTTTAAACAGCAGATAAATTCAAATAAAAATAAACTGTTGGCACTGCTATGATAAATAAACATACAGCAGCATTCCCTCTGCAGCAAACAGCTCACCTGCTCAAGTGCTGTATCTATTCTTGTGCAATGAGCCGGAGGCAGCATTGATTGAACTTTTGTAATATTTCACTGCCGGCACAACAAGAAGCCTCTTTCAGATGAGGAGCATGAATCGGGACAGTGACAAACTGGCTGGAAAGTCAAACAGAGTAACCAGAGCAGGTCGTTTCATGACAAGGGAGCCAGTGTTGGCCTTTGATGCTGAGTGTAGCCGTTGAAAGGTGTCCATTTTCAAGCTCCGATCGCCGACATCAAGTGCACTGCAATTTGAACAGAGCTGTAAGGTGTTCATAAGCAGATCTTTTAGGTGAAGGGCATCGCTATTACAGGTGGTTAGCCAAAGGGAGGACAGACGGTACACCATATAAGTCCAAATATTATTAAAGAAGAAAAAAAAAAAGTATAAATATGTAGTGAATCTGAATCTACTGCGGTCGAGAAATAGAATAAATGCAACAGGAAAATAAGTGTTCATATAATATGTGTGTTAAAGTTGAGCCATGGGGCAAAGATCGCTCGCTGGATCTAAAACACATCAACTTATTATGTGAGATGTGTAACAGAAACCACATGGGGCTTTCAATGCACTTCACGCGTGGGTGAACGCACTCAAATATGCATAATAAAAGTGCATCAACAAATTACAGCCATGGGATCAGTCTTGACAGGAATATTTAAAATACAGTGATTCATCCGGAAACCAGGCCAAGGATTATGATTGGAGGATTGACCAAGTTTGCCATTCTTATCCTGAACCCCCCCCCCCCCCCCCCCCCCCCCCCCCCCTCCTGACTCACTGATGGATCTGTCTCTAATTTTATTATTGCTTCTTAATAGACTGCAACAAGCCACTCAATAACACCCATTTCTGTTAGCGCAGGATAATTCGTTCCACATTTTTACAGACTGAAGGTACCAACTCATGCCAGCACCAGAGCGGGGCAGACGGGGGAAGACTGCTAAATCTGCTTTTGCAGAGGAAACAGAGATGCACTTAAATTGCAAGTTTCAAATCTCACTGCGACTTTATGGTGTTGTTCTCCAATTTGTCAGTTAGAGCACAATGACCAAGCCAACGCTCTGTGCAAAACAGAGAAAAACCGTTGAGGGATGGAACTGCAACAAGAATAGGGATACTTTCGTTTTTCCATCAATTCATCGAACTTCACGTCTTGTGTGCAGCAGAGTGTCAGGCAGCGAATGAGGTGCCAGCAGCAGCAGTAGCTATCTTCTGCAGTGAAAACACTTCTGTTTACAGTAGAAGAGTGAAATAAATATCAAATGACCTCCCTTTGAAACTGAATCACCTCTGCTGAATGAAGATATCTTGGGCCCTGTAATGCTCAATAACCCAACTATTAATGTGTGTTCTCTTGGAAAGCAAATGTAATACCATGGAGCAGCTCCAGAACAGAAAGACTGCCTCCAAGAGCAGGCAGCACAGAGAGAATGCATTAGACTTGCGGTCGGCTGATCTTTAGCTCTTGAAAAAAAAATGCCGACATCTCCAGTACAAAACTAAGACTGGATCACAGAGCAGGGGGAAAGGTTTAGTGTTCATAATTTGGGGGATTTGAATCAAAAACTTAAATGGGAGCAGAACGGGAATAGCTTTTCCCCTGTACTTGATTATGATGATGTGGGAATCTGCAGATTCGGTGAAGGGATTGGAACATTTTGTTGAAGGGGTGTATTCCATGATTTCATATGCCATGCTAAAGAATTCCATAATGCATAAAGACATGGTCAGAAAACATGGATACATCTTCAACCATGAGAAACAACCACTGGAAAACTATCACAACCCAGGACGTTGCGTACGAGCTGACGACAGCCAGACAGAGTAAACAAATCGCCCACTTTTCCACAGTGTCAAAGTGGCAGGTGAGAGCTGCAGTAGCTGTGGTGTCTCTGTTCTCCCACGATGACCTGGTGGGACACTGATAAACTGAAAGAGCGCGGTCATATTTCAACTAGTCCACTTCCCACCCACAGCAGTGGAGCGCTTGATCTCACTGCCTCGTAATGCAATAGCCAAGCACACACCTGTATCCAGCAGCTTGTCTGATCACTTGGTTAAAGTTTATGGAGAACTACCAAAACTTTGAGAGTTATGTAGCTCCTTGTTAACAAAACAAATCACTGTCAATATATTGAGAGAAAAAGGCTTAAACACCAATTACTGGTAGAGTAGTGACAATGTGAATGAGTGGAACTCTCTAAGAATAATACAGTCGTCTTTTAAGGAACTGCACATAAACAAATCTGTAGGTTGTTGCAGGATGATGTTGCAGAACTCATCCAAATGCAGTTCAGCTCAGTTGACTTTGATCCTGATTTCTCCCAATAACCAGTTTCCTGTGTGCATGTGCACATAGCGAGAGATCAGTGACGTCAGAGAGACATACTTAAACTAGAGTTACAATACCTCACAATTGTTCTATTTCACACAGGATTCACCCTCAAAGGGTCAAAACTGAATCACTACACACCCTGCTATGATACTCACAAAAAACATGCTGTTGCATGCTGTATGCGTAGCTGGACACCTGCGTTGCCACTCCCCATTTATCCAGACCTTTTATAGAGAGTACTCTTCGCTATTTGACACAAGCCTTATTGACTGTTGTTAATTGTTGATCATTGTCTTGGTAAAGTAAGCACGGTGATGGTGAGTGGCTCCTTGCAATAGAGCAGCAACTCTGTAAGACTGAAGTGCAACATATCTCTCATACCCACAGGTCTCTTTTCAGTGCTGAGTACAAACCCAGAGGGAAAGCTGAACACAGCAGTCAGAACATCTGCACACGTCAGCCACTGTGAGTACAGTTAAACAAGAATTATATTGATAAGAATTGTTTGAGAAATAAATAATTGGTTACGATATGTATTCTGAACTTCACTGTTGAGACATGTTGACAAGTCAGTATCACTAGACACAGCTTTAAAAGGTTTAAAACAACTCCTACATTTAACCAGATTATCTAAACCAGTTATCTGGAAATCACATTATTGAAATTTGTAACCACACTGTCCACTGTAAACATCCTGCTGTATTACAACAGTTGCACACACTTGCAGGTTGGCAGTGCCGATGATTATAATGGGCATTTCAGGAGGGCTCACCCTTCTCCAAATCAGTGGATTAAATCATGAATATGATTAAACTAGTGATTTTTTTTATCATCCGACTGTTGACACTCCCTGATACTGTACTTAACGTGCTCCCTTCATCAGCCAAATATAATAATAATCTCTAGGAAGAATGGTCAAAACAAACAAAACAGTGAGACCTTTGTGCCTTCCCAAAAATGATCACATTATGTGTCTGACGCTGTCAAGTCCCAAAACGTATAGCAGTTGTAATCATCCGTAATCTATTTTCACAACTTTATCAAACAACAAATACGGAGCTGACTCATGAGGTAACACTGACCAACATGTGCAAGCTGACGTAGAAGCTCAGAAGATCTTCTGTTTCCAGAATGAAGCAATACCCAGTTCAATTCAATTCAATACAAAACTTTATTTCCTGTGCAACTGATGTTCCAGTCAGTGAATGAAGTTATTGTTCATCTCAACATTCGGCTTGATCTTTACCACAACTTATCAATAACACATTTATTACACAAAGATATTTGCGTGTGAATGGGTGTGTGTTCTTGTTACAATCTGTCATTGATAGAAAGAACTCATTAAAATGTTGTTACTGGTGCTTTTATCGCCCAAGTTTTTGGTTAATTGTTGCTCCAAAACTAACCTCTTCAGGACTAGTGTAACCTTCTAAGACCATGAAGCCACAATCCCGATCACAAAACCAGTGCAAAAGCCTCTGTTTGGACAGTTTACTGACCCCATGGACAAAGAGCCGTTGTGTGCGCCTCAGTGCAGCCATGGGTTCCACCAAATATGCCAACACTGTCAAGAGGCACAAACGATGCAACATTAATCTCCTTTCTGCCCCTGTGCAGAGGAGGAATAAATCAGTTTACTCACTTTAAGGAGCTGCATCCGTGTCTAAGGGCACAAAGCTTAGTGCAGGATATTTGCTCATTCAAGAAGAGGCACGATTTCTTACAGTTTCTGCCACCAAGAAAAGCAAAAGAAGATTACACGGTCTCAAGGACTCACAGATAGAGCCATAAAATGTTACAACTTGTAGTCCAAAACTGTGAAGCAACTTTAGCTTCTGCTGACAGATTTCCTCTTTGGATTTATTGTATAAGCGTAAAAACATTTGCCTTTAATCTGTACAGTGTAGCTTTCTTTTTTACTGTATATTACCTGCGTGTGTATGACAAGAAATCTGTGAACTGCTGTGATTATCATGTAGAACAAATATAAGAAAAAAAGAAAATTAAAAAAAAAAAAAGTCTGTAAATCTGCCATGGGAACTCAAGTTCCACATTGGTCTAAAAGAAGACGTCATTGGATATTTTATTGAGAAGGCCACCAAGTCCCATCATTATTGGACAATCATGGCAGGCCCAGTAGTCATCGCTCTCTGACCAGAACTGGACACCAACAGTGATGTGCTCAGCGCGGGCAAATGCTGCATTTATTTGCTCAGATCTACTATGGAAACCAAACAAGAAGAGCAAAGGGCGAGCATGAAATTCATTCAAACCGACGCCATTACTGAATGGGAAGTAGTCGTCGCATCACGCACCGGAAAAGTGGACGAGCCCCCTGTAGAGTTGAATGGCGTCAACCTGACTGAGCTCATATAGAACATGTGACTTTGCATGCACATCAAATACACAAAGATGAGTGACAATTCTAACAAAGCCACATTAGAGAACATGAACTGTGCAAAGTAGAATGACTAAATTTAGTTTTTTTGGGTAAACATTATAATGCATAAAAATACCAACATCAATCCTAAAAAAAAATAAAAAAAATGCAGAGTAGACACACAGATGCTTCCAATGAACCAGTGCTTAATATCATTCCTAAATCTGTACGCCCTTTAAAAGGGGCATGAAAGAACAGACCAAAAAGGAGGAGAAAGGGGGATGTTGAGTGTTGAGGAAAACAACATGAGCTCCATTACAAAAAGAAAGCGCCACATTCACAACAAAGTAAAAATGCTTTTGGAGAGGGAGCTGGAGCTAATTCAGCTACTCCTTAGGAGGAGTGATTGTTAACAGAGCCACTGGATTAAATGCACAGCCCAACCACAACATAATGGCAACAAAGTATCTTCTAAATGAAAGGAAATATATAAAAGTCCCTGTAAAACAAAAGCGATGCAAGAGAGGTTTTGCGGAACGCCAAGTTTCTCAAACAAAAGCATCGTAAATGTAAATGTTTGTCTGCTTTAGGTCTTTTCCTGCATGTATGTGCACACTCTCATGAACCAGCCAGGCGAGGACACAACCAATTTAGCCCGATTAACAACAGATGTGTCCAGCTATTTTAGTTCGACAAGCGTTCTCTGCAATAACACCATTAGTTGTCTCCTCATTTGCAATATCATTTTTCAACCATACGTTTTCCCCATCAGGACTCCAGTGCCTTTCGGTAGCTTTTCCATAACTTTGGCATAGCCAGCGACGCTCGGCATGCTGCTAACCAACAGGCTCGCTGCAGAACCTACATCAACAGAAACCAGAGCGCGCTGGAGAAATACAACATTGTCAATTGAAATGAGGACAACTAAGATGGTTCTGGAATCAGCAGTATATGAAGTCCTCTTGAGCAATGCCAACGCAAATGGTTATACAATGGAGAGTCAAAGAGACTGTGTGTTGCTGGTTTGAGTTTTGACTGTGTGATGTGTGCAGTTTGGGTTTGGCTTGGGAAGAGCCATATTTCATGGGGTTCAGAGGGTCGGGGGCTGGTACCACATTTTTGATACTCTGCTTGTACTGTTTCTGCAAACAGAGACAATAGGATGGCTCGAAACACGCATTATGTAACTTCTTTTTCCTTTTCAATTGGAAAGCCACTAGTATTATCATTCTCAACTTCTTCGTCATTGTCACCAAACGACTGTCAGTGATCACACAGAACTGCACAACATCCAGGTTGTAATCCCTTTTTTTTGGTGCACAAACCTGTGAAGATCTATCACTGATAATATTAGTTATTTCCAAGCAATGACCATATCACTCACACAGCATTCCTACCCTTATCCTCATGAATCCTGAAATTGCCCTTCAATTACCCCTGTGAGCAGCTTCAAAGTCAAAATCATGATTCTATACTGAACAGCACTGTCTCATGTGATGTACGTTCTGGTGTTGGTTTATTCCAGCTGTTTATAGCTCAAGCTGAGGACTTATTCAGACCTAAGAAGCCATTTTTACAGCCATCTTGCGCATCATGTACCTTTAGTTCAGCGTGACATGTTTGGTATTTTGGGAAGCTTTAGGAAATTCAGTTCCATATAAAATAACATCTGAAGAGCAAATCAACCGCGAAAAGTGGGCGACTGGCCCGGAGCCCCACAGTCAGAAAGCCCAAAACTCTGGGTTAACTGCATGTTGATTGGTATTTGGTATTTTGATTGATTGCAAATTTGTTAGAGAATTTGCACCACTAAAGTATAATATCAATCAAGCAGAGGCCTGTATTATTACATACTTCTGTGGACCCCTCTTGTGTCAAACTCTGTTTTTAAGATCAGATTACAACTATAAAATTTAACTATTTCAGATGAATTATTTTTTTTGTTTGCTCACGTGGTGCATATTCCTAAAACGTGTTTAATTAAATAATCACAATCTATTCGGCATATGGAAATAGTGGAACGAGTAAATGTGGCTATGTCCAATAGTTTACAGAAAGCTCTGCTACGTTTGTTATGATCTATCCAGCAGAGAGTCCTGCAGAGCAGGAGAAGTTAACCCTAAAATCAAAGTATTAACTCAAAACTAACCATAGAATGGAGATAATGCACATAAAGCTAAATTCAATCATAACTAAACTAAATGTAGCTTGCTCATTAAAGAAGTGAGAAGTGGCAGAAATGAAATCACTTTGCAAAAAGTATCCTCAGTCTAACAGCTAAACCTCAAAAAAGGAACCCAAAAAAAGTTCTCATGGGGGGCGGGCAGCCATACCGGAGCACACATACACAAATACACACACCAACACACGCTATGACCGCTTCCCTTCTGTGATAGAACCCAGACTGACCTACTCGCAGCTCCTGACCGAAGACTGTCCTTTCTCCCAGCGCCGAACAGTTCCAGCGTCCATATCGGAACTGGTACTGACACTCATTGATGCCCATCTGGGCGCCTTCACCCACAACAATGATGGCGTCCGGGCGGTTCTGGCAGATGGCCCGCTGGCGAGGTGCCAGCCCGGGAATCTTGTTGCAGATGATGTTGGCACCCAGAGCCACCACCGAGGACAGGGCCCTGCAAAACAGTAAGAGAAACACACCGCCACACGTGCATGTGAGCATCCGTACACAACCGTCGATAAGGACACAAACACATGTGCACATATCAACACACATACATGCATGCATGGGTACACGCACACACTCACACACACACACACACACACACACACACACACACACACACACAGAGACACAGACTCAGTTCGAGCTTCCAGAGGATGGTCAGACTGACTCACTTATGTGAGACTCTCCAGAACAGGATTCAATTCAACCAGTGATTGATGCACGTTCCGTACTGAAGTGAAAGCTGTGCTGCATGAAAGTATTGCTATTTAATGGATTAGAGGTAAATGAAAAACCTGAAAACTTAATCCAACATAAAGCATAAAAGACACACACGGGGGAAACTTGCTAAAACAGCCCAGAGAGAGAAAACAAGATGCTTATTTGACTACTGACAACGCCATTCCGCATTGGTTTGGATGGTGGGACTTTGAGTAATGAGTTGGGGTTTTCGGGTTAATTGTTAGGTAACATAGTGGCATGAAGAGTTGCCAGACTTGACTCTTACGCAAATACAGTTTGTACACTTGCTCAGCGTCTTGTGATGCAGATGCAGGGTTCACTTTTTAACCAAATGTCACACAAAATATTATTCCTTATGATTTGTGTAATTATGTGTTTGAAACCTTTTCAATGTGTAAAGTGCTGCCTATAAATTTCATGAGAGACTCGCCTTTGCTTTAGCCACATCCTAAGACCGGTTTGCATGGAAAATATGTAAGGTTTTCAACACTGGTCGAGTATTAATGTGCTGTATAGTAAATGGCACAGCTCCTCCTCAGCTCTCCTCAGGGAGACTTCATCACATCTGATCACTCCATGCGATAATATCAAAACACATGTTAGAGATGGTTTTGTGACCGCTGAGAAAGCCAAAACAGATTACAGCTAAACAAAGCGCTGACTCTCTCCACAGCTCTGTTTATAACCCTTGAAACCATGTAGATACATACTTTTCAAACATGTCAGGGACAGGGAAGCCATAAATGAGCACAGAAGCATACGCCGGCTTTGAAGTATGACGTCGACCTCCAAAGGCTTCACCACAAACGGGGCAAACTAACGCAGGCGAGTTGTGTATCAGCAAAAAAAAAAAAAAAAAATAGCGACGGCGGCGGCGTACGAGTGCGTGAAAAGGAAGAATGGGCGAGGGGAGGAAGAGAAACGGAGAGACCCTGATCTCTGTGGACTCTAGTTCACAGTGGTGTGGGACGGGAAGAGACCCCCCTAAGACTAAGAACAAAGATGTGATCGCTGATTAGAAATCTTTCCTGGACAATCATGTTCCCCTCCCGCTGGTTGCTTTAGTTTCTCCACACACAGAAAAACATAAACCTCAATTTCAAACACATAAGTTCAAATAAATCCTAACTGCAGCGAGACGTGTATCTGTTACCAAACTCAGGACTGCACACACACTCTCGCTGCAGTCAGGAGGAGTGTACTACGGTATATAAAACTAAAAGTGTCGCTGTGTGTACATTGTTGATTTTGCAAAACCTGTTTTAAAAGTTGCCGCTATTTTTTGAAAAAAGAGAACCGTGGTCAAAATGTTAACGGGACAAAAGAGGATATTTCATGTTGCACCACGACACTGTTGGTAACTTCTAAAATGGAAAAACAACAACAAATTTAAAACGTCTCAGAGAAAACAGGGAATTCATCAGGTGCGTTCAGTGTTCAGAGTAAACAGTCAAGCCTGCGGCTGCTTTCTGACTCTCTCTGCTCTCTCTGCTGGTAAACAGGCTTGAACTCCTCTGACCCTCTGTGACCCCTCTGCTGTATATGTGGTCGTTCATGGCAACGATGACATCCAGTCTGTACAAAGCAAAAGGTCAGGCTCATTAAGACAAACTGGAGAAACTCACTTTCTGAGCGTTCAGGGTGAATAGAGCTGATTTGTTTATATCAATCCAAAGGCAATAAAATGTATGAGTCATTTATATCACAGATATTTCAGTGCCCTGCTCAAGAACTTAATACAGCAGCACACTGATATTTTCAAATCAGTCATGACCTCCTCTCTCGGCTCTTTCTCATGTCATTCACCTGCTAATTCACAGAGTCTACCATGGGCAACCCAAACCATCAGACGACACCAAACAGAGAATTCCAGAGCTAAGCTTTTAAATCCCTGCATCATCAAAGTGCACAAATGCGATTCTGTTTGCTTAGCGTATACTCTGTGTGTACGCCAGCGGCTCGGGGACGGGCTCGCCCACGGTCGCACAGATCTCCCATCAGATAGAGCATCAACAGAAACTCACGCTGCACTCACTCATGTCACAGAACTCGGCCTACACGGACGCTGCAGTAGCAGTTAATAAACATCAAGCTTATACAACACATAGGAGGCGACTGAATGTGTTTGACAGAGTGCTGCAGAGTTTGATTATTGACACAAGAGAGATGAGCTGAGTCTTTATGGAAGTTTCTAAGCAACAGGTTAGACAGACTTTCTTTTTTTTTTTTTTGCCACATTTTTAACCTTGCACACACACACTGTAAAGTATATACTTAGAACTGCGGGTAAACCTCTGTTTTGCATTCAAATTTATTATGTTTTTATATTAATCAATCACCAGTCAACAACGTACAGCTTCCCCTCTACAATTAAATTTATATTCTTTAATAATATGAGATTATTCTTGACCAAATGTGGGTTTTCTGTCTGTGTTATATCGATTATAAAGAAAAAAGAAGAAAAAAACTCCTCCAGCATTAAACCTCAGATGAGCACAGGCCGTCTGCCGTGTGACCTGACAACAAGTTAATTTTCTTTGGAAAAACTTCAATCTGAACCAGTGTCAGCGGCAAGGGAGCTCACAGAATTCTTTTAATGGCAGGGTAGCGCGGCTTTAAGAGTAACTATAGTCTACGTCATGGCATACAGTGCGCTCACAGCCACCTACTCCATCACATGGAACACTTTGAACCTAACTGACACACTATTAAGCTCCCAGGCATGCATCTTCTACCGAGGAATGCACTCACAAAAATGCCTGAGACACAACTTAACTAAGTCAAGTGAATAAATGCTCTTCTTCTTCTTTTTTTTTTTTCAGTGTGCAGGAAATGAACTGTTATTTTAGTGCTGAATGTAATTTTTCTCCTTTTGCTGCTAATTTACAGACACGAGAGCTTAAGATGAGCCGTGCACCCAAGCTGTTTAATTCATTACAAAATCCTATTTACATCTGTTTTAAACTACTACAGCCACAGTTGCACACTGGTTAGGCCAGTATGATATTAAAATGAAAATGGTCAGATTATTGCCACTGGAACATTAAGCGTGAAATTCCTTGATACTGGAGTGTGAGGTGGCCACCCACTGCTCTACACATTTTACAGTTGAACATGTCAAAACACTGGTTGTTCAGTTTTGAGGACGGGGCTCTGCGTTATTTTGTATCCATATTAATTATTCTCCTCAGTTTTGTGGCTAAGGCTCAATAGAAAACATACTTAAATAATCCAAACAAACAATGGTGTGCAGCTTTAATGTGCAAGCCATCACTAAACTTAGAAGTGGAGCCCACTTTTAACTGAAAACCAGAAACCACATCTATTTCAGCATCAGGTTTGGGGTCTCCAGGCAGCAAAGGAAGGAGCGAGGGAACATGGGTGAGTAATTATTTTGGAAGCTTTAGGGAAGCCAGTGTTCTCCTGCAAGAGTAATTCTCGTTTAATTCAAAGCCGCAGCGCATTATAGTGTCAATCACGTGCATGTTGCAGGGAGATACTTTTTAAGATGTGGCTTCAAACGATAACATAGAAACTACTGAGAATTGACCAGAGATGAGGTAATGCACAGAGACCATCTCTCACGCGCTAGGACAGGTTAACGGTGCACGCTTGCGTAAAAGAAAAAAAAAAAACTGCCTATAATGTGTTCACTTCTCCTCACGGGGGGAAGAAGACAGAATCTCAGCATCCAATTGTCTTGAACATCTCTGCCACTCTGTGGCCAAAATGAATCCATGTAGCAGTTACCCAGACGTTTTGTTTTTCTGATCTTGCAAAATGTTTGCAGCACGACAGCTTAACACAAACCATCACTGCTTACTCACAAGAAAACGCTCCTCCGCCTGCACACGGCACATTAGCGCGTTCAGGTTTTCACATAATTACTTTATTCCCACGTGGATCGTTTTCCCGGCGACGTTTCCACTGATGAGTGTTCACTAAGAGATTTGACGCTTGTCTAACATGGGGAAGTGTGTGAAACATATTCAAGAATTAAATTAAAATAACTGACTAAGTTGCACGTCTGCTCCGCCTGTTCCCTGTGCCGTTAGTTTGATGACACAATATAAACAAGTTGAGCTGAATCTCCAATCTGTGGACGCGGAAAACTAAAGAAATTCACCTCAGAACCGGCGTTTAATGGCTAAAGGAAAAGGGAAATATAGTCCGGTAAGAAGGCTGCACAGGAGCAAAACCAAAGCCGTGCGTCTTTGTGTTGCTGAGGATGAGCGCGCCACTCTTTGAAGTTAATTAAGGAGCCGTTAATTGGCTGAAACTTACAGGTAGCTGCCACTCGTCAGGATCAGGAAGATCTGTGGATAGTAGACTGACAGCAGTACACTGCGCGACGAGAAGATGATCATGATGACATTGAGCAAATGGCCACGTTCGGACTGATTGAGAAGGCGCGGACAGGATGAAAAAAAAAAAAAAAGCAAAACTCCCTTAATTCACGGCTTTAAGTCCCTTTTCGCACAAAATCAAAAAAAAGGGGTGCTGCGCGTCTCCGTGTCTTTGGTGCGGCGGCTCTACGCAGCTCCAAGCTCCCAGGGCCGTGTGTGCGCTGAGATTGGCTCTGTCATCTCTCAGCGGCGGAGGCTGTTACACAGTACTGTGGGTTCCCGAGCCGGAATGATGATGGTTTTAGGGATTTTGCATGGCAGAAAAGTGCCTCTCTCCACTCTCATGAGAGTCGTGCCTGCCATTGGGCAGGGAGAGACACTGCTATCCGCCCACTTTGCCACAACGGGACAATAGGGTGACACTGATCCGATCCCCGTTGGACGTGCAGGAGGTTTCATTCATCATCAACCCCCCCCGCCACCACCACCACCCCACCCCACCCACCGTCCCTCCAGCCTCCCTCCTCCTCCTCCTCCTCCTCCACCACCATCCAGCCAAAAATAAACAAACATAGACGCTGGCTGTTTGAGCCTCACATCATCATCACAGCTCCATGTGCAAAAAAAAAAAAAAGAAAAAAAAATCAGCACATTTCTTTGGCAGGATGAGACATTCAGAATCAACTTGGTGTCACATTAACACACAAAAGTCCTCATAATATGACAGAAACGGTTGTCGTTATATTCCTGTATGGCGCTCTATGTGAGAGTGATTATGAAAATAATATTTTTTATTATAATATGGTACACTGCTTAAAACAGTATTATGTCCTCTGGTAGCAACTACTCCTATAATATTTCCTCAGAGACGCATGTTGTGGTCTTCAAATAAGACTAAATGACCTTATTATAACCTGTGGTAAGACTATAATATCGCTATAGGCGTCTACAATATTTTTTCTCTGTGCTGCGCTCTGATGGTATCTGACGGCCGCCACCCTGTAACATTCAAATACTCATTTTGTGACCCTGCTGTGAAGTTGTGCAATCATTCCCTCAAATTGCAGGACTGCTAAAAAAAAAAAAAAAACCTATGTAAAGGTGAAGATATAAAAATAGCACCATTGTTGCCCGAGCCTGGATCTGTGCTGAGAAATAAAATACTTGGGGAGATTTTGTCGCAGAGCTGAGTGAGTTGAGGGCTTTTATCGCCTCAGCATCGTGAGTCTCACTCAACACCTGCAGGCTCCAGCCATTGTAAATGAAGAGGGTACCATGAAAGATTTAGCCGGGGGGAGAGAAAAAAAAGGATGGAAGGAATGAGCTAAATGCTCGGGCTTAGTAAACACAGAGATAGGTGACTTTCCCCCACCTCCACCCCCC
>NW_019522827.1:1498413-1511525 GCF_002814215.2 Seriola lalandi dorsalis | reverse complement strand
AACCCCCCCATATTGGAGCTACTGTCATGTGATATGAACATCTGTGGAACTTGAAGTCAGTTACACGCTTCACTCCACTTGAGGTTCTCGCAGGGAGGGCTGACACTTTTCTTTTTGATTCACTGCTGCTGCAGGAAAATACAATGAAATCAGTACAAGAGCCTGATTGTTGTGTGGGCTCACTCATTTTTTTTTTTTTTTTATTTTACCAAGGAAAATGGGGTGTCACCCGTGGTAGTTTATATTTCAGTTAATAACTTAAGATTGTTTCATGGGCAACTGGTTGCAGTTACTCCAAAAAAGGAAATGGCGCATGAAAAGTTGCCACCTACAGCTAATGATGAATAATCTGTTAAAGTGTCTGAAAAGCTCCTGTAACGTATTGATCAGGTGGGTTTACCCTCCACTGCATCCTCATTTGCCAGGTATGCATTGTTGCATACTTACCTGTAGCTAACAGGCCCCTGGGGCTTATTATAACTTCAAGTTTATTGTATAGTTTTAAGTTATAGTGTAAGTTTCTGGGGTATACCTTCAAAATTAGAAATCATTTCAATGAATCATTTCATAACTAAAGAAATACAAAACAACAAAAACTTCCTACATGATTTTAATGAGACAGAATTTGTCATGATTCTAGTGTGTGTGTGTGTGTGGGGGGGGGGTCCCCTTTGATCAGGCTTGGGAGGTGCTGCAGTAAGGGCCTGCGGAGAAGGAAGGGATAGAAGTCCTTCTGTGTTTATACATCAAGGTGAAGTATTGCAAAACAGGTAAAAACTCCGTCTGGGCAATGGAATGTGGAAATACAACTCAGTCTGCCGCTATTAATGAAGGTATGCAGGGGTGAGCTGGATCTGGAGCAGAGACAGCGGCTCAAATTATCTTGTGCGACAAAGGAGCAGGAGTCTCCTGAGGTGAACTTAATACATCTGACAGCGAATACGAATCGATCATATTGTCTGTTGGCATGAGACCTGATCTGCAACTTTTACGCACAACACATTAAGGTGCAGGTTTTTGTGTATAATGATTAAAAGCTTTTCTTTTTCTTTCTCTTTTTTTTAAATACACCTGCTGAAAACTGTTTTTTTTTTTCACATGTTTTTTTTAAAACTGAGGTCAGAGGGCATTCGGTGCCTTCCTGTAAAAGAGTTTATTTGTCAGAGTGTCGCAATGGCTTTGATACTCAGGTTTGCGCATGTGAGCAGCAAAGTCTACGCATGAATCACAGGACATTAAAAACTCACCCAAGTCTGAGGTATATGATGCCAAAACACAGGAACACGTAGAGACTCCGCTTTCGGAGGGGTTTGTGCATGATCGTTACCACTTTGTCCAGAGGCCATGCACTGTAACATGAAGTGGTCACACTCTTTTTCCGTTCACATTGGCAGCTTTCCTAACCCTTCCAGATGCACGTAGACCGCCTGTTTTCCGCGACATCAAGCTGAAGCGCCTTTGAAATCTTCGACCGTGTGAAATCCATGGTCCAGCGGCACAGGTGAGATGCTGATGTCGACCTGAAAGGTGGCTAAGAATTCCAAAATGAAACTTGAGAGAGGGTCGGACTTGAAAGGTGAATGAGTTCTTGGAGGAAGTGCCTCCTATTCGTCCTTACTTTCACGGTAGAGCCTAATTAACAATTCCCATTTCCTGCGCCTTGCAGGTAGAAAAAAAAAAAAACTAGTTGCACTCACTACAGCGCCCTGCCAGCCCTGTGCGCTTCGCTTGGTTTAAAACCTTTGCTCATTGTTCGCTGTTTCTATCCTTTGAAGACACCTTCAACTCAGTCCATGTTACTGACTTACAACAGCCAGGTACTCTAATACAGGTAACAAAAGGGCTACACGCCTCCTCCTCCTCCTCCTCCAGCATGGATATGCAGGGAATGGGATGGGCTTCCAGACTGCGCTCAACACGTGTAGTTGTTGTACAGAAAACTAAGAAGAACCAAGTGAAATTGCCTTTTATAGGCCTGTATCCCAGGCTCGGCTGGTGCTTGTCGCTTGCAACATTGGGTATTGCCCCACCAGTGTGGGCTCCCCGGATGGGCTCAGCCACAACAGTAAGCCCCATAAAGTCAAACAGACGGGGAACGGCTTTCCATGTGTGTGAATAAAAATGACTTTTGCATGACTAATAATGACCAATAATAAGGAACTGGCGTCATGATAACGATGTGTCAGGGAGGCTCTGTCACTCACTATGATTAACAGTGCAATGCCTGAGCAAAACAACACAAACAAAACATCAATATTCCCATTACTTGAGCTCCAGTCTGGGTGATGTGGATTTTGAGCAGATGTTCAGACTACAGAGTCAAGTCCTTTGGGAGCTATTATTTGACTAAGATGACTCCCTCTGGTGGCAACTAAACACTGCTGAACTGCTGAACATGGAGAGACAAAGCTCTTCACTATAATGGGACTCCTGCAGGAGAGTCCCTTCAACATCAAGACTGCAGATTAAAATCTGACTGAAGATTTAAAAATGAATTAATGTGTGATATTAAACTAACAGGAAGCTTCAGACAATGGAATTAAGGGATTTTTTTTCATCCCGTCATGTTAAATTAAAATCACCCTCTTGATATTTTGTAAGAAGCTTTTGCTGAAGTGTTTTTGTGCAACTGCTTGACATTTGATTGTAATTGTGTTAGTTGACTGACTGACAGACAACCGCAGTAAATACATTTTACTAACCTCTCGTTTTCCACTAAATTTCTGGGGTTAAGGTGAAGAAAATGAAAAACAAAAAAAAAAGTTCCTTTGATCACTTTGGTCTTTAATTTTTACTCTTTCTTCTCTAATCAACAGAATTTACATGTGTTTTAAAAGTTTCAATTCACAAATAGTCAATGAACTCTTCCAGAAATGTCACTATAAGTCCCAGTTAAATATACTTACCACTTCTTTCTTTACTTTTATTTAAATCAAAAATCCACTAAAGTTGTAGAGTTAGGGAGGAGGAAGTCTAATATTGTATGAAGAAGTGATGTATTGTGATGTCATTTCGAGAAGGCAACACTGGTCATTTCAACCATACCACCTTTTTTTAATGACACAACTTAGATGTCATCAGAAAAACAAATGTCTCTGCAGCAAACACTGCTCTGTCTGCTTTGTTAGACATATAAGGAACCTCTTCCTCTTCTCTCTAAATGTTATATAGACTTTGTGCACTTTCCTAAAAGCACACACGAACCATCAGTTCAGTATATTTCCAACAAACGGCATGAAAAATGGGTAACGTGTTGTAATAATGATGGCATAAACTAAAATTACAGACATGAGCTATCTGAGCACAGCGACTGCCAGGCTGTTGTTGACCACGAGAAACAGACAAAACCACAGAGACCTTTGTTTCAAGACATCCCTGCATTGTGGTTTCAAGGCCTTTTCCTTCAAAACATGCCCATCAAAATTCCAGATGGATTTTAGAAATAATGAAAGTCAACACGCGGGCCCAGGATGACATAAAAAAGACATGTATTTGATGTCTACCCTGTAAAAGATGGTCTTGTTTGTCTTCAAATGTACATAGCTCATCGTCGAGGCCTGGGTGGGGATGGTCCTGTTTAGTTTAATTAAAATGTTCAAAGCGCCAACGCTTTTTTTTTATTATTAAAGACCAGGGACAGTGTGCGTCAGTGTTATTTGTCACCCGTCATTGTCGTTACAGACATGTCACACACATCCACGCTCGTTTTTTTTTGCACGCTCGCACACATTCCTGTGCACGCGAGCACACATGATCTGCCCCTCGGTGTCCACACATACAGTAAGTATGCATGCAGACTCACAAATCAAGCCGTAGACACGCACGCACTGCGGACACACACAGAGGCTCTCACACACGCTGCACTTGGGTGGTATGTGGAGGATCTTGTGACACACTGTTTATTTAACTTCAAAAAGCTGAGGCAGGGATGAGAGCATTTGGGTTAGCAAGGACATATCACTCTGAGTAAGTCATACGCCACATCACTGCCTGTGCTTTATGCTGCATTACAGGCCATTGTATTTGAAATATTTCCCTCTCCAGTCTCCTGAAAACTAGTTGCTGTCCTCCTTGCTCTGTACTTGCCCTCTTCTTAGTCTGCTCCATTACTTTAACAACTGTCAGCCAAACTTTTTCAAGATTGCACCATTGTGTATCTGTTCCTTTTCATCTGCATGCTCTATTCCCAAACTGTGGAGGGGAAAATGTTGGGAAGACGGGGAAAAAAAAAAAAGAAAGAAAAGAAGATGGGGATCATATTTTGGCTAGCACGGGATGATATGTCGCACTGTCTTTTTGAATATTATTAAGTACTCTTGACCGACAACTAAATAAGAAAACCCACCGGTTGCCCATGTGTTTGCATGGGAGCTGGTTCAGCTGGAAACAGTGAGAGGGCTGAAATGCAGAGCGTGCCAAACCATGGAGTGGCGTCTGGGGCTGGGTCCACCGCATCTACACTGGGCCCCAGGCAAGAGGGGGGAAACGGCTGTTATGGACTCACAAAGTCCCCCTCTCCATCCCCATCAGCCATCTCCTTCTAACTCTGCGTTTCTCTCTGATCTTAACACTTCCCTCAGATTGCGCTTGAGAACATGAAGCAGTCAAGGGAGCAGCCGCAGAGGAAGAGGATTCACTAAGCTCTGCTGAAAGAAAGTGACCTTTTGGACCTGGATGTCGGCTGTCTCCTCATACATCTAACTGGGAGGTCAAAGGTTAAACCATCCCTACCAATCCTCCTATCCTGGCCAATCGGTTTGACCTTTTCCTCTCTCCTGTTCGGTCACAGCTGTGGACAAGGAAACAGGGTGTGGTCTGATTAATTCCTCACCATGCTCTCTGATATATCAGCTCCTTAGTGCCTCATTTGTGTGCATGTGCATGTGCACACGCATGCAAACAGATCTTCCAGGCTGGGCCCGCGTGTATCCCAGCCTGCTTCTTACTGGCTGATTAGCCCGGGCTGAAATGCTGCGCCATGCCCTCTCGATGGAAAGCAGGTTTTCTGAGGGTTGGCCCCTCTTGCTAGTGTCCGATACCACTCTGGGAGCTTGTGTAAAGTTTGAACTGAAGCTCAAAGGGAGAGCAGTGTCTTTTCTCATGTTAAAACCTTCAAACACTAATTTGCAATGTTGCTATTTTAAATAGGGTTCACTTCTTAGCAAGGCCGCTAGCCAAACTGTCATGGGTGTTTTCCTGATCAGGCCAGGGCTCCGAGACAGAACAGGGAGGCAGGATCAGTTTACCCAAATCTGACAGTCTGGGACACCACGCCAAAGCTGTAGCCTCTGTTCAAGAGCACACTCAGTAAAATGAATGAAATGGCTTAAAGGAAAGGAAAGAGTCCAGTTTCAAGTTGGAAAGGCCTGAGAATGACTGAGATTAGGATTTGTTGCTACTGTGCCATGTGTCTAGACCTGGCTCGTGGGTATATGTGTGTGTGACTGTAGCTGGGTATGTATGTTTTCACAAAAGTAATATAATAAACACTTAATAATTACTCTATATGATAGTTCAGCAGGAATAAATTCTGCTAGAGCAGATCATAGTGCCACCTTCAGCATGATTTACCACAAGACAACATGTTGACAACTGACGGTTTGTTTTTCTGGTTTTATGTCGCCGCATCTGATTGACAGGCTAATATTCACTAATGAGTGGGACGTGCAATGAAATACAGTCTGAAAAATAAGTCTGTAAACTTCATACATGCCAGTTCACCAGCGATCTGTAATCAGTTGTTGAATATATGATTTCAAAAAGAGTTTCAACGAATCTCTTCAGCTTTTCCTTCCAAAATGTCAGAGACGATACATTGAAAAACCAGAGCAGGAAGTTGACGCTGTCTGTGGGGTTTTGAACAGAAGTTATATTATCTTCGAGATCACTATACCATCAATGGCTGTACCCACATCCAGACTATGATACTGTACATAGAACACATGCTAACGCACCATAATGTATACAGCCACACACTTCATGCTGCCATTTTATTCTCTAAAACTTGTATGCAGATGCTTGAATTGAAATCAGATGGACAAGAGGCCATTGTGACACATCAGTTTGCGGATGGTTCTGCAAGTTGGAATGAAAATGGGATATTCATGAAAGGGTGTATGTGTTTTATGGACATGGAGTAGATGGTGGAGTGCATTAAGGGCATGTTACCGCTGTTTTAAAATTCTTATGGACACAGTCCAGTTTAACTTAATAGAAGATGAGAAACATTAAGCTGATGACAGGGATGGCTAAATGCAGGAAAAGTGATTTTCATCACTGAAAAACAAAAAACAACAACAAAAAAAGACTGATGTTCCGAAAAAATAAAAAATACAAAAAAAATACAAAAACCACATTCAGTCTCCTTGGTCAGGGAATGAAACCCAAGCATTTACATTCACAATAAAATCTGACAGACATATGGCTTGTGTCTCTAGCGAAGGCCCCAGACCTTGTGTGCAGTGGAGCAAATACAAGCAATACTCTCTGTTGCCCTCTAATAAGCCTGAGGATATGAGAAAAGGTCTGAGAACAGACAGAATCCATGTCAATTTGGCACTTTGGACGGGGCTTCATCTGAAATATTAATATCATGATATGTTCCCCACGTCCAGAAGCAACAATTCAACTGTATAATTGCTGTTTTATTTTCAAGAAGGCAGCTCGAGTTCAAAAAACGGCATTAATAAAGCATAAATGACATAAAACAGTAAGTTTGAGGTTCACTTTAAGACATCTAAGGGTGTTCTTAGTATCTCCAACATGGCCGCTACTACTTGCATCTTGAACCTTTGATTCCAGCGCACATTTGGTCTCATTGGCTGGGAGCTATTAGTGAATATTGTGAGCAGGTTTTGCCTCAATAGGCAGGAATATGGATGAGATAACATTGCAAAACTGAATTAGGTATTAACTTTCCTCCCCTTCTGGGTAAACTTTGCAGATACATCAAATGCATGCTTTGGCGTTGGAGTTTACATACCTGTGAAAGCTAAACAGAGAGCATTGACTTAAGGTGTGGCCCCCATATTTGTATCTGACCGCAGATATCACGGGCACAAGTGCACGGGCACACGCGCACTCACCCACACATGCACGCACACACACACACACACACACACATGCTAACCTCACTCTTGAACAGCTGGGAGTGTTTGCAGTGCGAGCGGGTCGTTCGTTCTCTGCTCTGCCTCACACAATGATCCGTGCACTGTCTGTGTTTGCACTGCACCCAGCTCAAACAGCCTGTATTTCCGTCCCCTTGCCACTCGAGCACACTCTGAGGCTCGCTTTTGTGAAGACGCACACAAACCGGGAAGGCTTGGCCTCAGGTCACACTCGGAAAACAAGGGCCAAGTTCATTGAGAAATCAAATAGAATGTCAGAAATGCACCTGATACATTTTGCTCCGTGTTTTCTCCTCCAGCAATTGATAATGTTCTGGCATTCCAATCAGGGTCACCGAGATATTAGTCATGCACTATTTCATTTCCTTAACAATGGCAGTCACGAAGACAAACCTGCTGTCAGGAAGAAGCTGGTAGACCGAGTTCACAAAGCCAGAGGAAGCTTGTTGTCCTCGCTTTCACTTCTCTGCTCGGTTATAGAGAGGTTAATAAAAAAAAAAAAAAGATAAGAAATGAACTCCAGGCCGTCTTTACAAAAGGCATTTTCAAAAGAGCAATCTCTTTTACAGTCTTAAATCACATCATACATTACGTTTACAATGAAATTATATTGAAGTCCGATCAGCTTGTTCTTTAATTTTCTCCGAATTTCATTATTCTGCTGATGAACCCAACGTAAATCACTGCGAGTGAGTGAATCAGCTGAATGTTTGAAATGTTTTTTTTTGTTTTCTTTTTTTAAAGTGTTTGGCCATTCTCAGTCCACTCCGTCTCTGCATATGCCATTCCCCTCAATCCATCCATGCTGTTTATCTTCAGCATTGCATTTGGCAGATTGAGGTTTCTATACCAATGGCCTGATATGTCTGGATATAGGAATGCGGTTTTCCTGTTTTGGCACTGTCAGAGTGTCTTTTCATATACCATCCTGACATCAAACACTGGATATGTAATATGTAAAGGCCATCTGTGGCGTTCAACTCCTGCTCGCTGATGGCTTGGCAGCTGTATAGTGAGGCCTAATAATACCGGCCTGATAGACTGCGGTATGAAGAAATGGCACAAAAGTATTTCCTTGCAGTGCTGCCTTTTTCAGGAGGGCTGATGTGAAGTGATATTCAAGCTAGATTCGCTGTTGATATAAGGGAGCAATTAGCC
Source organism: Seriola lalandi dorsalis (assembly GCF_002814215.2). Taxonomy (NCBI): domain Eukaryota; kingdom Metazoa; phylum Chordata; class Actinopteri; order Carangiformes; family Carangidae; genus Seriola; species Seriola lalandi. The sequence continues at coordinate 1,503,240 of NW_019522827.1, read as the reverse complement.
CGACCAATCATCCTTCAAATCACATCGTGGCTTGTGCCAAGATTTGTGTTATGCAATGGTAATATTTCTCCTCCCCTGAGTTTAAAGCTCATTAAACAGCTGGTACATTTTGTTATTTTGTTGTAACGTTTACCTCTTTACATTTTATTTTATTTACATTTAATTAGACTGAATGAAAAATAATTAAATCAACAGCATTAAGAAGGCAGCAACAACAATGTTACTTCAATTAAAAGAGAATAATTAAGGGAACAAAACAGTGTGAGAAATTTGAAATGAAATGCAATTTATTGTGAACAGACTGCGGCACTTAGACCCAGGCAGGAAGTGGATCACCATGGGAACTGGTCCATAGGAGTAAGGTGCTTCCAATTAGAGGAAACTTCCCCTGGAGCGTAGACACTGGTGGTGGTGATGAGGGATGGGAACATCTTCATGAGAGGGAAACTTCTGATTGGATGGTTTGATGGGAGATGGTCAGGCATCCACGGCCGAGGTGGTGAAGGGGTGGAGCTTTGACAGCTGAATGACAGCAGAGAGAGGCAACACTTATGATATTTGACAGCTTGTAAGAGATTGGCTTAGGGCCGGCGTGTCAGGTTGTGAATGGATGAATACGAGAATGAGCTGGTGGAGCTTAGAGATAGCGGGAAACAGTGGTTGTGACTTACAGGGCATGCACAAGGAGATAGTCTTCATATAGCTAGTTAGTTGTTCATTTCATTTCCACGTCAATCACATGGTTTTCATTCAATCACATGGTCAATCACAGTTTGCTCAGTTATCATCAAAGTACAGTAGCGTGGAACTCTGGTCACGTGGCAATGTGGTGGTGAAATCACACAACCACCTGTCCATCCACTGAGAAAGACCATGAGATGCAGTTGAAAGCTCTGTCATGGCTGTGGTGTGCACGGCGCTGTGCAACGGTCTGCTGTACACGGGTTTGTTGCATGTTGCAGTCAATAAAGTGAAAATAAATTGAGCCTTTGTCCGCTTGGTTATTAAATGTAACAGTAAGTGAACCTTGAGTAATCTTTCTACATTTCAGGTTACGTCTTATCTTCATGTGCAGAATTTAAAACGGCTGAGTAGCAAGAGAAAAAAAGAAAGAAAAGCCCAATTTCTATCATGATAAAAGCCTTTTCTCCTCATCTCTCAGGCCTCTGGATGATCGCCAACTCAGTCTGTGTTTAAAAAGTCTTCTGTTTTTATCTTCTCCCAGACTAACATATCCTCCAGTTCCAGCACTAAGTGGTAAAACACCAGATCTCAACAAGGCACATAAAGATTAGAGTTCTGTAGATAAAACCCCAAATTTATACAGCTTTGTTTTTGACTTCAGAAGTCCCATTAAAATCCCACTTATTTTATCTCTCTCAGCAAACACTACTTTTCTTATCTTTTCTTATTTCATATTATCGTTATTTGAGAATATCTCATCCAACACATACTTGTAAAACATACAGCCCGTTAATTTATTTATCCCAGCTGTAAATATCTGCACAGAGAAAGAGTTACAAGCTGAGAGCATCAAAGATAGGACACAAAATATGTCACAAGACCAGAATATGGAATTAAATGAAGCTTTAACATGTTAATACATTCTTGATTCTGTATGTGTGTGTGTGTGTGTGTGTGTGTGTGTGTGTGTGTGTGTGTGTGTGTGTGTGTGCATGTGTGTGTCTGCGTTGTCTCTTTGAGCTGGACTTCCTCCCTCAGGTGGGTTCATAGTGTCCCGGGCTTCTCTGGCAGCCTCGCACTGGGCCTGGCATCGGGCTGCTTGTCAAACACAGGTCCTCTTTGTTGTGTCAGCCACACACTGAACCTTGCAGGGGCCTCACATACACAAAGGAATGTTTGGATGGATCCATTACACAGCCACACACACTGCTTGTTTGCCTGTTTGACTCCACAACAGTAATCTGACATCTAAATTGGGTCAGGGAGGTTCTTGTAGTTCGTGTAGAGGCTGGACAGTGAGTAAGGACGCAGCCAGAGAAGAAGAAGAAGAAGAAATGCTGGAGAGACAGTTAGATTATTCTGGGTCAGGAGGGTCACAGTGAGAATCGCTTAAACTGTCAGGAACAATAAATGTGTAAGACGTCGTCCTGGTGACATCGGTGACAGTTTACCGACTATCAGTTTGCATACCAACACATGTGTTACAAAGGGCGACCAGACCGCCCAGAGACTTGCATCAGCCTTTTTTCTTTTTTTTCCAAAGTAGAAATGAATTCCGTATGAATACATTATCTGAGGCCATTTTTCTATTAGGACTGTTTACTTCAGCTTCATCTCTTTCCAGCTGTTCCAATGCATGAATACCACACAATTTGCAAGCACAGTCGACACACACTCCTATTTCAACTCTCATCCATCTCCTAGCCTCCGGTTAACCCCACACTTTTCTCCCTGTGTGTTTGTGTCTGTAAAAGGCCACTTTGTTGTGTCTGAGCAGTGAAGCATCCCAGTGAGCAACGACTTCCTGTGAGAAGTGACTGCTATTTCAACTCCAGAGCGCTGGGCTGCCTGCGGTTTGTCTGTCTGTCGGTCTGGGTGTCTGCCCTCAAGCAGGAAGAAGACATTTCCGCTGAGACAGAAGATTGACAAGCAGTGTTGCCAAAAACCCAGAGCTCCCTACCAGCAGACTCGACTCCACTGGAACTGCAAACAGAGGGCATTCTGGGTTGTTTGACAGCGAGGTCAAAGGGCACTTAAGGGTTCCATTGGACTTGGACTGTGGCCGCTCGGAGGGGGGGTTCCTCCTTTCTTCTTCTTCTTCCTCTTCCTGTGTCTTCTTCATGTCCTCCTCAGTTCCTCCTTCTGTCTGGTGTCAGGCTTTTGGGTGAAGATGAAAACAGCGGCTGGTGGACACACAGAAGGGGAGCCATCCTCCACACTGAGCCATTACCTCAGCCGCCACCAGCAGGACAATGATATTTTCAGTCATAGCGTAAAAACCCGTTATAAACTAAAACTACAGAGACATGAAAGGCTTCCCATTTGGTTTTATTTTTGCTGCGGTGCCACACTTTTTTACTACATGCATTCCCTCAGAGATTTAAAAGAACGTCTCTTTTGTTTGGACAGTCTTATAACAATTAGGCCGAGTGCAAGAGTAAAAGTCATCATCGGCTTCTGATGAGAGGCCGCTGTAATTGTGGAATGTCAATGTAATGGTTGTATAAAAGGCATTTATGAGGACATGACTCCCAGAATTCCCAGATGATACAGTCATTTGTAATTAGTTAATGAACAAATGTAAACGCTTCAGTATCTTGGACGGTGCGCTGAGTTTTAGAGGCCCACATTTCCAGAGCAGCATTTTCTGGTCTTCGACTTCAGTCGTAACATAACCAAAAGTGACTGAAAGAAAACAGAGACCAAAATGTTCTTCCGTTCCCCACATGCTGGTCTTCAGAGTATTTATTTTATTCTTCATAGACATTATTTGTTTTTGGTCAAATCAGCCACCTCCATATCTCCTGGAGCCAATATTACACCCGGGAGTGGTTGGCCTATGAGTGGATTAGGACTTTTCCATTGACCAGCGGTTTGCAGAGGTTATAATCTTGCACCCCAAAGACAGATTTCCCGTTAAGCCCAGGAAAGCTGTCTGACACCACTTACTGGAATCTAGAGGAATTTGTAGCAAATGCTTGCTGGCAGAGGTGGAGACGCACAGAAAGTGCACAGAAAGTGGCAGATAGTAAAAGTGGACAATGCAATTCTACTTTTTTTGACCAAAGGTAAACAAGGGCAATAAATTTGTCTTTCCTTTATCTTTATTTAGCTTGAAGAGAATAATGGCTCCCAAACGTGCACAGTGCTGGCGCCGCTAGCTGTCGGACGGATAAATCATTCATAACCAAGCGATTAAATATATTGAGGGATATATTGGTGGTTAATGGGCGGTTGGATCCTGGCACTCCTGTATGAAATTCAGACTTGACCGCTGTCATCAGGAACCCATTCGAATGATGATGTCTTTGGGAATCACAGCCCATCTGTGTGTGGTACAATAAATTAGAGCAATATGTCAAACAATCAGGTCAGTACAGTGTAATCTCAATGTGAAATGTTTGAAATGTTCGGTTCGAAAACGTGTTCTTTGTGATGTGATCTGTGCAGGACTTCCTTCAGCAGAGTCCTGTACGGATTACTTTTCTGTTCTGACAAGTGCAATATTCCTGAATATTGCTAACATTATCAGAAAAACCTAAAGTGCCCCAAATTTGTGTTTTCTGGCGAATAAAAAGTATTTGTAAAACACCCACAGTTTGATACCTCTATGAACTTGAGCAGCTGATTGAAAGACACTGGAATAAACCTGGAAGTGACAGCTGAGTCCTCCCAGTAGATGGAGACAGAGTATGCAACACAATATTCATCATAATGAGCTTGTGTCACTTTGAAATCAGTCTGTATTCTCCCTTAGTTGACTATGAAATGAAAACATGCACAGGAAATGCATGAAGTTAGAATTTTTATTAAAAAGATTTTGAAGTGATTTTTTTTTTTTCCTTTTACGAGACTGAGACAAAAACTGAGAAAAGCCAGAAAAAGCATCCTAGAAAGAAGACAAGCTGATCATGGACATGCACACTCTCTTTTTGCATAAAACCTTTCAGCGATCTTGATCAAACTGAGCTGGTCTTTGACTCTGATCCATGTGGACACCCAGCAGAGGGAGTTGTTGGACAAGCATTGAGGCAGCAGCGGGAAGGAGGTCCTTACTTCAGGCAGCCCCAGTAGTGGAGCCAATGGATCCGGCCTGCATGGAGCTGAGGTCTGACTGCCCCCCCACCCCAACCCCTCCCCTCC
>NW_019522827.1:1461101-1498393 GCF_002814215.2 Seriola lalandi dorsalis | reverse complement strand
CATCTTAATTGCTGTCATCTTTACAGAAGTGGCTTACGGCTCCGAACTAGCGCCGCGATAACGGACTGTCCCAACACTTCGGACATTAGTAGGAGATTTACCACTAATCTCTTAATCATATGCAGCAATTCCCTTATTGTCGAAGTGAGCGTTTTATTTCACTCTTTGCCTGCATCATCTGTATGTCTGCGGCGTGTCTCTGCTCATTTTTACTTGACAAAGCTCAGAGTAAAAAGTCTCTTTCTCTCTTTTCTTCTCCCCCACTTTATTAATCACCATGAAGTGAAGTTGAGACAGATCTACCAGCTGGCTGAGGGAGGCCTGGTCCCTGCTTGCACGCCACTGCACACATGAATATCATTAATAACTTCATTAGCACTTCCTGACTATAGCCAACACTACAGTGGACTGTATGTATGTGTGTGTAAGAGAGTGTGTAAAGAGGGGGGGGATTCCTCTTGACTCTTGATTGCACACGGCTTTCTGGATTCGGAGGAACACATCTCCTCCAATTCCAGCTCGCCGTGTGATTGAAACAGTGTCTGGCCCGGACACCCCAGGCTCCCAGTCCCACAAGACGTATCGCTGTACAGTAACAGTACCCCTATTAAGATTCAAAAAGAGTTTGATCAAAGATAGACGTGCTCACTTCTCTAAGTCAAAGTGCATTATAGCACGGGGCTCTTTTTTAGCATGTAGCACAAAGCACTTAAACATCAAACATATGTAAATACTCTGCTTAATAATACAATCTCTGGGCCGATCTCGACCGGAATGAATGGTCAGAGCTGTCTCCTCTCATAGCGCGAGGATTGACGTTAAAAATCTGGAATATATAGGTAGTGGTAAAAAAGCTGAATAATAATCACAAACGCACTCCGTGATCTGATTATTCCCTCGTGAGGAAGTGTCATTCATGTCCATGATTGCGTGGAGGAAACTTTTTAAACCTTGCAGAGCAGCATGGTTTTTGTCAGCACCCTGCATTAGTTTTTTATGGACCTGCCAGTACACCCACCCAGTACGACTGGTGGTCACCACACTCCTCCTTAGGAACATGAGCCTTTTGGACTTTACTCAAGAGCACCTCAACGTTAAGAGAAATCAAATTCTGACCATTGTTAATGGATAAGTCTGGTGATTTTATATTCATTTCTGTATTTTTCTTATGATCAACAATTGTAATGAAAAGCAACAATGAGCTGAATCCTACTACTGCTACCTTCTCTGTGCTACAGACCTCCACTGTTATCCAGAAACAATTAAAAACACATCATCGAGCCACAGTGAACAACATTGTGATAAACATGGGCACTGTAGTTTATTTTGAGTCTAACCCACATAAACCATTGTGCTGCTGTCAATGCTCTCTGGCATTTTGAATCCACAGATAAAAATAGTCCCCAATAAATACATTTTTTCCTACAGTTTGACTAACATCTGAGAAAAACTACAGTGCCCAGAGTGTATATATTCATGACCCATTTTTTTATAGTTACATCCTCAGGAGGGACACACGAGCTTGTGGCTGAGTGCCACAGACAGGATAGGGAAGTCAGAAAGAATTGGAAGCTGGATTACTGTATTGTTGGTTTTGTTGACAGTTACAAACATATGGTGCATGTCCAGCTGCATCCTGCCCTTTAAAAGATTTTTTAAAAATAGATATCACGATTTGGACCTCATTTTTTGGCTTGTCCATCATTTCTGATAGAAAATTAGGACATACATAACATTGTTACCCAGTTTGCACAACAGTGTGATCTACCATAGAGCGCACAGTGAGGGATTACTACAGACATTACATCTGTGCTCAATTTCAGTTTTTACCTGCAAATAAAGCTTGTTTGCAACCCAACTGTTTCTTGCCCCATAGAACCTGATCGTAGTAATGCTGAACTTTTCCAGATCTCAGTGTGCGACAGTACTGGTAGAAACAATGGCCTAAAATACCACCCGAGTTGTGATAGACCGGAATCATCCTTTAATATGCTAGACAAGCTGGAATACAACTGCTTTCATTACGTTTTATTTAATACTCTCTTGTTTACTTAAGATTTCTCCGTCTGTTTTTTCTGCATGTGTCAGCAGGCATCCTGAAGTAAACGGCCAGAAAATATACTGCTGCTAATTAGATTATCTTTCCTCCAAATGCTTCAAAGATTTGGGGAGAGATAAAAATCAAGATCCGCTGACCCAGTAAATTATACTGACTGATTGTGCACCAAATTTCCTACAAGTACACAATCAGTCTTCGCTGGATCCAGACCAATTTGCACCTTTTAGCAGAGCAGACCCCAGAGCCAGAAACAGCTCGACTCTAATGCTCGCTGCACGACTAAACTCCTCTGCTCGAGCTCCCTTCTAATCACACGGGTCAAATGGAAGTTCACTGAGTAATATTCACATATGCGCCAATTTACACTGATCTCCTTCCTTTGCTTCATGTTTAATTATAACACAGAGTTAGAATCAACTCTTTGGCCGTGTATTTCATCAGGACAAATACTCTGTGGTCTTTTACACAGCAAAAAGTGAACACAGATGCCTTTTAAAAGTTAAAATGAGAGCGAGAGCCAAATCAACATTACAGAGAAGCTCCATGAGCTCCCTTTTTGATTTATTATGCCTGTTTCCCCTTAAATCTCAGTTGAGCAAAACTTTTTTTTTCTTTCTAGTAGTCGGTGAGTCTTTCTCTTGATCCATCTCGACTGTTTCAAATTCATTTCCCGCCCACCCCTCCCCTTCGAGCTCTGTCATTGGGGGAGACAGCTCTCTGTCTGTGATGCAAGCAAATTTGTGGTGATACCAACGCAAAGCGACACCCGGGGTGGGGACGCCCAGTGTGCTGATTCAGCCTGTGTGAAGAAGGAGGGGTGAAGGGAACGAAGGAGATTCGCAGAGAGGGACTCTGTGTAGCAGCCGAAATATCTTCAGCACAGCTCTGTGACAGAGGGACGGCTTTGTCTGAACAGGCTCACCAAACTTTAGACGCGAGAACAGATTAGAAATACACAAGTAGGAGGTTTGATTTCAACTGGAGATAAGTGGTTTACAGTAAAATACACTGCAAATGCTTCTATTAATAGCCTTCTTGTAAATGAGTCCTATTTTCCTTTCCCCATATATGTGCATTTTTTACAGTCCTCCAGTTCTTAAAGATCCTTGACCTCGCTTGACCTTTGAGCGTTCCACCACAAAGCAAGTGATTGTTCTGGCCATGGACATGGACAATGCATGTTTGTCATCTCCGGGAGCAGTGGTGGTGGTGGTGGTGGTGGTGGGGGGGTAAGAGATATACAGTAATCGTATTGTGCATTGACCAACGTTTGATTGCTTCATGTTCTAAGTTCTTTGAGGTCACTTGTTATAAGGGAAAAGAGTATGTTGTTATGTGATAAATACACAAATCTGACCACTCTTTATACTCATGCCTTTCCTGTTGTGCGCTCAGCTTTTCTTTTTTCTTTTTTTCACAGCACTGGCATTCGACTGCGGATGATAATGGTGGTTTGAAGTGTGAGGCCAACATGATCGTTTCATAAACAGAAAAGCAGCATTTGTCATGGCTGCTTTTGACAGCTCATGACAACATGTGATGAATAACACATGCTGTGAGTAAGAGAACCGCAGCAGGGCTGTGGGGATGGCCCAACAGACAGTCTGAATCGGCAAAGATCTTCTGGGTCAGCCGGAGGGATAAAACCCATAAATGGAGACCATCCAACAGCACTGACAGGGATCAGATGCAGTAATGTCCCGACAAACAACAGGGCCGGGCCACATGAGGTAAACATTAGATGCCACATGCAAAAATCGCTTGTGCACTGACACATGCAATGCACACCGCACAGACAAATATATGCACATAATGAATGCAGAACACACGTGTACATGTGCTTGAGCCACAGTTTTATTCATGCTGCATGTGTTTCTATGAATGTAGCAACAAAACAAGATTCCTGCTATATTTTGATATTTGAATCTGCAGCCAACTGTTTTTCATTTGCACTGGCTGGGGTGAGCTAGTCCATGGAGTCCCATGACCGAAAATAGACAGTTCATCTGAGTGTGTTATCAAGGCCTGCCCCACATCTTGTTAAGGCACGTCTGCCAGCCTATCTAAGCCTATCACTGTGCTCCAAAGGAAAACAAACAAGACCCACATACACATCTACAAAAACACTTGGCTGCATGGGCGCCCATCCTGACAGACTTGTCCTTAAAAAGCAGGTCACAGGTAAATTGAGGGGAGTCCAAAGCCTTGTTTGTGTCCCAGCATTGCCGGCCTCGTGTCAGTGTCAGGCTGACTTTCTTGCAGAACAGAGCATATGGGCCAGCTTTTGTCAAAAATAATAGGATGAAGTGCCAGACCTGAAGTGCCAGGGGAGCCCACGTGATCAGTTTACCTGAGATGACCCTTCTCCACATGAATGTGAGTCACCCTATGGGTGTTGCTGCAGTTTTTACTCCTCCTATAATAATGTAACATGACCCGCTGTGCACCTTAGACTAAACCACCAGCTGAATGCTTTGCTCTGGATCTTTTAAACCTATTTTTGATGTAGTCATGACTAAATTTGACCTCTTGTATGGGATCTTTGCCTGAGATATTGGAGTGCCTTGTGGTTTTTCACATATCACAGTGATTTCCTTTTAATTTGGCATTTGGCTTTTCCTTATACATTTTTGAGATATTTTGCCTTTGCAAGTGAAGAGCATAAGATCCTAGAGGCTGAATCAGTACATAAGTACCCATATTTATTGTAATGATCACAAAGACGTGCTTAACCAAATTGCACCCTCATGATTAAAGACTAAATATATGAAACATTTTATGAAATCATGTATAATCAGCAGACATAAGGAGGGCATACTCTAAGCTCAGTGTATTTTAAACTGTTGACTATGAGGAACACTACTCCACAGCTTTTATGGTAATGTTATAGAAGTTTGGTGTTGATACTATAAACTATCTTTTGAGTACCACAGGTACCAATTCCTGTAATGACATTAAATTTATATGACATGGGCTTTTATTGCAGATGTATCTCTGATAATACTGTAGATGATTACCATATGAAAATATGATAGCCCGTGTGGGTTGTGTCAAGGCCATAAAGAAATCATTTATCATCCAGTGACAAGAGAACTTGTTTTGTTAACCTCAAAAATAATTATTATTGATAATGATAATGATTGAAGAAAATAAGACCCACGGCCATCCTTCCACAGTTTGATGTGTTGACTGCTTTCTTCGCACATCGAACCAGGCCCTGAACTTGGACACATAAACTGCACTCTTAGACCTGCATGGGGTCTGACTGTTCATTGGGGCCGCTGGAGAACAGAAAATAGGCTGCTGCTGCTGCTGTGAGTACTTTTCTGGATCAATATTAAAATATGACTGAAATATTTACACATATGCAACCTGACGTCTAACAGGTAAAAATATGATGGGGTTATTTAATTTTGTTAGAAACTGAGTAATAATAAAGTCATCTTCTGGTGAGCTGATACATTTGGAAGAGTTGGACCCACTGGATCCATTAATGTCTTTAACTTATTGAGGTATCTGAGGGAAATTCTGGTAGACATTCTCCTGTGGCATTAGGTAGAGCTGTTAAATGCATTTGTTGCTAAATATTATTTCACAAATCCATGTCACTGTTAATATTTTAAAGAATAATATGAAGAATAATAAGTTATCTGAGCAGGACTTGGGATTTGTCTTCTCATTTATGAGGCATTTTCCAGGTTTCTCAGACATTTAGTTGATGTTTTCCCATGAAAAATAATCTGATTAACAAGAGAGATGGTGAAGTGCCTGAGGAGTTCATTTCACCATCGCCTTGTCCAACCTTTTTTTGCTGTCACTTGGCCGTTTGATGAATGGATCAAATAACCTTCGCGCTGACAAGATGGAGTTATAGACCCCTATCATATTATTTACCGAAAGGCCCTACATTTACAGTTGAACAGTCTCTTGGCATTAGACTATTATTAGTGACATATAGTATCTTAGCCAATACTTTCCAACATTAGCTCAAGCAATGTTAAAGCACTGGGAACTGGATCCACAAAATATTGTGTTCCTCTGCAAACACTGCTGTTCGTTTAATACAGACCCAGTTTCACTTTAACATGCAAGCCCCCAGAACTTGAGATGCCTGATGAAAGATAAATTATTAAAATGGTAATGTTTTAGGAGTTCTGGGTACTGCAGAATTATAAGAAAATACTCTCCTACAGAGTTTACAAGCCAGTGCCTCTAGAGTGTTAAGACATTATCAGATATCAGCTTGGGCTGATAGCATGCATGGATAATATTTTCAGTAGCTGATTTAGTGGGAAATTACATTATAATTTCATATTTGTAGCTCAAATATAATTAATAAGTTGCTACACATGAGCTGGATATGCATCCTAGTCTTATGCTCTTATATAAGAATGCATTAATTGTGGATTCAAACAACTAAATGTGCTGTACTTGAACTGTGAACTCATATTTCACCCAGTCACTGATCTGTGGTTTAAAACTCCACACTGAGCTATTGAAAACATCTTTCTCGCAAAGTAATTAGCAGGTTTCCTCTTGTAATTTGAGACACACCTCCTGAATTGTCAGTTGTTCGAACAGTAAATGAACCGAGATGGAACAGCGCTCTGATGACTGTAAAACATGTCTCTTATAAGGCTGCACCTCAGAGTTAAAGGTGGCTGCTGCAAAGTAACATCAGCTCATATTATCATAGATTGGCAGGCTGGTTATGTCCTCTCCATGTACTATTTCCATTTGTTCTTGATTACATACTGGATTCAGAAAGTATTCAGACCTCTTCACTTTTTACATACTTTATTGTGTTGTAGATTTAATCATAAATGGATAAAAAACCAACAAACTTAAATTTTTTACTTGCAAAAGTATTCTGACCCTTTGCAGTGGCACTCCACATTGTGATCAAGTGCATCTTATTTGCTTTAAAGATGGAGGAAGCCACTCCGGAGAAATACTGTTGTTATTTGAACTCAACAGCAGCAAAACAAATACACCCTTCCCTTCAGTGCTCCTTCAGAAACTCAACCCCTCTAATTCATGGACGTACATTGTCAAGGTAACGGCATTGTGGAAATCCAGATCGTCTTTGCTGAAGCAAAATAAACTGTGTAATATAATATGTCATTACAACAACAAACGACATGCACACAAACACAACATTCAAAGCACAATGGAATAAAATTACCAGAGGTTAATTGCCTAGAAAACAAGAGTGACAGAGATATTATCTGGCATAGGATTTCAAAGTATGCATCCAACCAAATAAATCCATTGTGCTGGCAAACTTGAATTTTCATGGCTAGAAAACCATTTGCACATTGTGCGGACAGAGCAAAACAACCAGACAACAAACTGTCGCTACAGTTGCAAGGACGCAACAGTTTCCAATGAACAGCACACTAGCTGCAGACAGTGATACTAACAACTCTTCTAAAAGCTAACATCACATCAACAACACATTTTCTCAAACTAGACAATAAGTCGAACATTCGTGGGCAAGTAATTTTACGTTACTAGACACACAAATGTGATACCGTTACATGCTTGCTAAGTAACCAGTTGGGATTAGCTATCACAAACATTATCAAACGGGACAAAAGTTTTTAAAGTTTTGACTGGCTTCGTCAGTCTCTTTACCAGCCCTCTCTGTGTGCCTGTCATTCAGGGTGTGGGCCAGTCACAGCAGATAAGTCCATAAGTGAATTTCTATCCCAGTTCAACCATTCCTTTTCCACGATTGGAAAGTCACACGAGCAAGGCTCTTTGCCCTTGCCTGATCATGGCACTTCCTTTTCAACTTGTATTCCTCTGACCTTCTCCTCTTTGGCTGTTCCTTGGCCATGACTCCTTCTTGACATTGCAAGTAAGTTGTGGAGTATACGCCGCCGTCACGTCACCATCCGTCACTGGTCTGCAGTTCCGATCAATCCCATTCAAAACTCCATACGGTCTGATGGTGACAGACGGTAGACTGCTCCTTCGTCTTCCCCTGATGATCCTTAAATTGGCACTATCCGTTAGCATGTACCAGATCTACAGCCTTTTGCTCCTACTTCCCACTTTTCCCATCTCTTCTTCTTTCCCTTGTCCTGTGTTCGAGCATGAACACCCCCTGTTGCTGATTGGCTGGAATAGTTGCTCTGAGCCACTCGTTTATTTCCCGTTTAAAGAGCCAAAGCTGTGTTGGAACACCAAAATTGTTTTTTTGGCACATGTACACAGTGGACAGCGAGTGGACCATGAGGAGATTTTGGCTGAAATGGACAAAAAGTGTATTAGATTAGAATCACCTACTCTACCTTTAATCTTCCTATAGATGTTTAATTTAATTGATTAGACCCACTGTAGAAAGGCATGCACCCATATACATAGGGTCCCATGTTAATTGATTAGACCCACTGTAGAAAGGCATGCACCCATATACATAGGGTCCCACAATTCACACTGAATCTCAGGGTAAAAACCAGGAAGTCTGAGGAATTCGCTGTTGACTTCCACAATAAAATTGCTGCAAGGCATAGATGGGCAAGGGTATAAAACCATTTCTAAAGCTCTGAATGTTCCCAGGAGCACAGTGGCCTCAATAATTGTGAAATGGAAGAAGTTTGGAACCACCATAACTCTTCATAGGGTTGGCCGTCCGACCAAACCAAGTAAGAAGGGCCAACAATCACTCTAACAGAGCTTCAGAAGTCCTCTGCAGAGATGGGAGAACCTGCCAGAGGGACAACCATCTCAGCAGCACTCCATCAATCAGGCTTTAATGGTAGAGTGGCAAGACAGAAGCCACTTTGAATAAAAGGCATTTGACAGCCCACTTGGAGTTTGCCAAACAGTATTTAATGCACTCTGAGCACAAGGAAAAAGATTCTCTGGGCTGATGAGACAAAAATTGAAGTCTTTTGGCAGAACTCCAAGCACTATGTCTGGTAAACACCTGGCACTGCACATCACCTGGCTAATAACATTCCTGTGGTGAACCATGGTGGTGGCAGCATCAATTTATGGGGGCAATCTCTGCGTTAGAGACAGAGAAACGGTAAGAGTTGAGGGAAGATGGATGCAGCCAAATACAGAGAGGTCCTTGAACCTGGTCCAGAGCGCATACAACCTGAGACTAGGGCAACAGGTCACCTTTCAGCATGGCAATAACTTGAAGCATACAGCCAAGAAAACACTGATGGCATCGCAACAAGTCTGTGACTGTCCTTGAGTGGCCCAGCAAAAGCCCAGGCTTAAACCCGATGGAACATCTGTGGAGAGACCTGAGGAAGTTTACAGAGGCTTCCCATGCAATCTGACTGAGCTTGAGAGGATCTGCCAGGAAGAAGGGGATAAACTGCCCAAATACAGGTGTGCAAAGCTTGTAGAGACTTACCCCGGAAGACTAGAGGCTACAATTGCTTCTAAAGGAGGCCTCTACAAATCCTGAGTAAAGGGTCTGAATACGTATGTAAATGAGAGATTTAAACTTTAGATTTTTAATAAATGTATAAAATTGTCTAAAACCCTGTCTTCACTTTATTGTGCTGGATTGTTTAGAGTAGATTGATAAGCAAAGTGGCAATTTTACCCAATTTAAATGAAATCTTCTCCCTGTCTTTTTTCATGTATTAAATTTAATTAAATTGATCTATTCATTTTGCAAATAGATAATTGGCCACTGCAGAAAACACTCATTCACACTAACTGTCACTCGGATGTCTGCCTGCCGCAAGAGTTGCATTCAAAAGTTTGCCTCCATTGCAGAGTATAGTCTGTCAGACCAGCAACCAGGTTTTAATAAATGACTACATAAATAAATAAAGTTGAACTTATACACTCAATCCATTATTATGATTTAAAGCTCCAACAACACGCACACGTTTGAATAAATAAAAGGACCAATGAGGTATGCAGTAAACCCTTGCTTCAGCACTCTGTCAAACATGCTTAGCGTGCACAGAGTGCAGTTCACTGTATGCCACATCAAAATTTTCCAACAGGATATTAAACTGATTAAATTACATGAGACACTGAAAGAAGTGTAATGACATTAAAATTATCATCCAACTGTAGAGGACAGAAAAAAAGACACATTTGTTTGCCAATTATGTTTTAATGTGTTTTTGTGTCATTTAAAAAAAAAAAAGTATACTAATAGCTTTAAAAAGGAAAAAGGAAAAATGTTAAGCAAACAAATCATTAGCTTAAATAACAACTTTTAGATTTAACATAAACAGAGTGTAATAAGTGTGGCTCTTACTATTTTAATACTTTAATTACTTACATTACATACTAAAATTACTTAATTTTTCACAAAATAAAATGATGGCATTTCAAGCTACCAATCTAACACTTTCTGTATGAAAACCCCAAGTGATACATTACATTATTCAAGAAATTGGTGTGGGGTTTATGAAGAAGCCGTGGGAAAGGTAGTGGCAGGTCCACCCAACACATCACCGTGAACTGAACTAATTGAAGATTATGGTGGGGAGTATGCCATGCCTCTGCCAGCAGATAATCCCTCATCAGCTGCCGTCTGGACTCAGAATGAGGAGTACATTTCATGGAGGGACTCCCCCCATGGAGCTGCAGAAACTGAGAGGCAGCCCTCTTTAATTACTAGCCTCACTAACAGCACTCAGAGCTGGTGGAGTACAGAGACCGGGGCGGGACAGCGGACTGAGGTTCTGGGGTGGGGGGTGGTTGAGGGAATGCCTAACCCCCTAACTGTGGAAAACAGGAACAATGAGATTTTGTTTAGACTGAAGGCTCTGCAGCTTTGCCTCAGTTGCCATTGTCTCCCGGGCTTTTTCTTAAGCCCTCGCAGGTTACAAATCCAGACGCATATTGAGTCATTCATGCATCTGTCAATGACAGGGTGAAGCCCACGTAGGGACTCCTGCTGGGAATTTAATGAACATGTTTTCCTAAGGAGGTAGCTCTGAAATTTAGCAGACTAGCACGAGGGAGAATGTGAGAAAGTTAGCGACAGCCAAGAGTTTGAGGTCCGCTGCCAGTTTTGGTTTACAGACTTGTTTGATTTCATGCAGCATTTTAGGGGGTGTATTGTCAGTCAGGTTGGTGGTCTGGGCACCAAAAAACTACTGAGATCAAACATTGCCTTCATGTCATTCACCCCCAATGCACAATGCTCAATTTACTGATTAATACATTCTTTTTGCAAAAAAAATGTAGTTGCATTTTCTCAATCCAAAGCAAATGAAGGCCTCCACAACAAATTTGGAGTATACAGAGTAGAAATGAGGTCCAAACACCAGTGAGAATGGTCTCTTTGTGCAAAGTGGCCTTATTCAGAGGGTGGAGGGTGAGCGTGGAGAACTTCAGCAAAGCATTCTGTTTACAAATAAGCATGGCTTAGTGTGCAAAGAGCCTCCAGACAGTCTTAGGTCAAGGAGCATTCAAGCAAAACATCTCACCACAGTCAGAGGCGACCTCATCGCTTTACCCCATAGCTGGAATTCACATGCTTATGGACGATGGTAAACTCCATTGAATTTGAGAGAAGGCAATGAGACAAGTAAGTCGTAATCCTTAATCTAAATATCAAGTGGTTTTGCATTTGCAAACATGTTGTGTCTGGACTCTTGATCAAGCAGCATAAGAGATTCATTGTGTGAAGCAGAGTATAGAAACAGGGTAAGGATCTGTGCATTCAGGGTCCGTCACACAATTGTCGAGTGACTTTAGATCAAAAATAAAAAAAATTAGCTTTTCCACTCGTGTGGTGCTGGGGTGGGCGGAGACCATGAGCAGCTGTCCTGGGCAGAAAAACAAATCTCCCATTATCACAAGGTCAGTATTGATTTGTGCTTCTGGCATAATATTTGCAAATATTATCTTTTATAAATAAATAAATACAGTGATGTAAATCCTATATATCATTGCATGGAGGAAAAATATGTCAAAACTTGTCAGATCAGTTTTGACTTTTTTAAAAATACACTATGATAAATCGTACAGCACAGCAAACAAGTAACACAATTATTTATGCAAGTCCTGAAAACCAGGACATAACCAAAACAAAAGGAGTTTGCATTCCTTTTGCATTCAGAACATGGGCATGAGGTCTTCCTTGTGGAAACACAAAACCATATCATGCCTTCAAGTGCTGTAAACTGTGGCCTTTTTCTCTCCTTAAGCTGCCTCAGGAAATTCCCTTATGAAGCAGCATGAAAGCTCTGCCTGACGTACACAACACTGACAAACATGCCCACTGATGAAACAAAGCTAAATACAGCTGAAACTAATGCGACTGCTCTGATCCAGTGGTCAGCATGTAATTAATCAGAGCAGTGAGGTTGAGCAGAAGTCTCTCCTGAACAGTGTAACATCAAGTCGACAGAAATGATTTGATTTAACAGGCAGAATCATAGTTGTGTCTTTGTCCTTGAGTCTGCGTCTGGAGCTGCCAGACAGGGTGGGTGTTGAGGGCAAAAACTTCTTCCAGAGACTTTCTGTGTGGAGCCCGTGTCAGCGGTCCGAACATACACTCTGGCCAACTACACTTCTGCAGACCATCAACAGAGCTGACAATCTCATCTCATGACATCAAGATTCAAATTGTTTTGAAAGAGCCATAACTTAACTTACAATTAAAAAAACAGCATTAAGTTCTTGATGCTGTTAAAATAGCTCTTTGTGAGGTGCATTATATTGCACACACACACCCACAGATTTTTTTTTGCAGGTGCTGGGCATGCAATTCGAAAAATGAAAAATACTCGTCACTCTTGTTCACAATTGTTTTTTTACTTCACAAGGACATTACTGACGCTTCAACCACACAGGATCCTCTTCAGGCGTTATTCTTGCTCCCTTATTTATGGCCAAACACAGCAGATCTGATGTCACACAGCCACACAATTAGGCGTGCAACTAATGATTATTTTTATTATTTAAATAATTATCATTTATTTATTCGTTTGGTCTTTAAATATTGGAAAACTCAATAAACAACTAAGCAGCTGGACCTGGAGAATATTTGGAATTATATTTGGTTAACAAAAATGACTTTAATGATTAATTGTTTATCAAATCTATGCATTTTAATTTTCTGTTGACTGTTTCGGATCTCACACAAAAATGAAGCTTGATTTTATTGAAAACAACACTTAATGTTAGTCTACGCTGAATGAAAGAATAAGAGCTACTTTTTTAATCTGCTGTTTTATATCGATATGAATGAGCAATTCTGCCATATCTACCGTACAGTATTAGAGGCAAACCCTCGAAACCTCCAACACCCCACAGTGCATTGCAGCCACGAGTTACGGTGCATTAAGTGGTAGACACATCCCTCTGTTCACGAGAAGTTGGCTATACTAATATGCCCGTATTCTGACCCTCAGTGAGAACAACAAGTTCATACCCCTCATCCAGGAAATGTAGAAAATCCGAACAGAAAAAGAGACAAATCAGGCAAACATCAAAACAATGAAACTGGGACAAATTCTGTAAAATTTGTCGATACAGCAAAGGAAGACTGTACAAAACACTGAAATATTACAAAAAGGCCTGAAACTGGACCATTTGTCCCACTGCATTTAAATGGAACTCACCAAATATCATTAAGTGGAAGGAAGTTCATTCTGATAACAGTCAGAAATCCCTGACGTGTTACGTCATTTCCTTTGGCATAAGCCCATGGTGCCTAACTCTTGCCCTGAGCACGCTGCTCTGTGAACCCGATCACCCCGCCCAGTAATCCTCGCTCTCCTAACTGTGGTGATTTTGTCACATGAACTGCATAGCCTGAAAGCTGTGCACGCACAGCCTGTCGAGGACACGTCACAAACGACGGTCACACTCATGCTCGGCTAATCTCATTACCCTTGTCTCCATGCAGTATGGGGTCAACAGGGTTGTGCTGCTTGTGCCACCGCGGTGCACCGAGATCAAAACGATCATGAATTTCGGTGAGGCTTCACAGAAACATGAGTCACCTCAGTATGAGAGGTGGTTCGTATTAATAGCGGCTATCAAGAGGCCTAAGTTGCCTGCAGCCTCAGAGCAAAACATGTTGCTGGGTAAAAGTTGTTTGTGTGTCCCTGGATGAAAAGTCAGTGCAGCCTGTGTATAGTGTCTGTCAAGTCTGGTATTTTAGAGCAGTTTGTACAACAGGTGCAACTTAAGATACAGTGAGAGTTATTCTGAGTGATAGCTCAAATCACCATTAAAACATCTCCAAGGCCACTCGGTCTGTCTGAAGGGTTGCAGAGTGAGTAACTTGACTGCTTAAGTGCACTATGCACAGAGGACACTTGGTGCTTGACTGCTGAGCTCACAAATGTGATTGTGTTTATACCAAACATCCACTCAGAAACACCTGCAATACAACTCACCAAATTTGATGAAAACGAATAAACTGTATTTTCTGCAGCTGTAATGCAACTGCTTGCATACTGCACACAAAGCCTTCACTCAGGTTCCACAATGCATGTACAAACCAGGGCGTCTATCTGGCAATATACAGCAGGAATTCAAAAGTAGAACGATTTAAAGCAAAAAAAAAAAAAGAAAAAAAAAAAAACTGGTGCTCACAATAATTGCTCTGCAATCTGTCACATTTTGCATCGATCACAGGGCGGTGGCCACAGCTGTTTGACAACATGATGTAACACTAATAAGCCTTTATCACAAGTGCAGTAGTTGATGAGGTGATTTTGCATTACCAAAAACTTTTCTGACCAAATTGAACCTTTCTGACTTTTTAATTCCTGTGAAGTAAATAAATGTACTGGAATCCCTCTTCAGCTAAAGTGTGTATTAAGATATACATCACCAGTTGGTTCATGTTTCCTCTACTGCTTTACATAAATTCCCCTTCATTTTGAGTATGTTGTGCTGATTAAGTATGACAGTGATGATTTTTCTGCATTAACCATAAATATCAAAGTAAATGAACTTCAGGCCCAGCTCATGGAGCAAATTCTACAAAACATCCCTGCATGAGGCCCTGTAGGTCATGTCCTAACCTCTTCAATAGAGCAGATATGTGGTATTGATCAGTTCCCATAGCATCAAATATTGACTCATAATATGAAGCTGAAACTCTGCAGTCATTGTTCCCCAGCAGCAAAACGCTCTGAAGCCACATGCGCACCAGGACCTGAATTCCCCACAGAAAACAATTATCAAAAACGAAACGAGGCCAAATAAATATTTTGGTTCCCCACAAACGTTACCAGTCAAAACCCTTGTTGGCTGTGATAATAAGTTGCAGTCCAGCCCTTATGCACAGTGTGGTGAGTCAGACTCGCCATGCAGCCGTGCGGAGATATTGGGGACAGCCTGCGCAGCGGATGAAACAGATGAAAAGCTTTCGCTGGGATGTGAATAATCCCATCCTCGCGACAGTCGTCGGACCACCTCGTAGATTATAACTCGGCTGAGGATCACTTTCTAGGCTGTTTGAATTAAATGAAGAGCAGCGGCGGCGGCGGTGACACGCACGCAGTTCTTCAGTCGACCTTCTTCCTGGACACTTTGCGAAGCGCCAAAACAACACGAAGCAGCTGCAGCCGGAGAGGAAGCCTCAACATGCAGCTTTTTCCTCGGTTTCCACTCCTGCCTGTTGCACTGTGGACGCTGAGGAGGAGACTTTCATCTGACAAGCAACAAGCACATGGTGCGTTGTTATGGTGAGTCCACTGCAACTTTTCTTTGTCCCTACGACAAGTATTTCACATATGACTGATTCTGAATATCTCATCAAAAAGTGAAGTTAAAATCTTAAATAAATGTACGTTTTTATACTATAGGAGCCATTATCATATTCTTAGAATATTTATAGTGGGACTTGAAGTGTGGCCTTTGTGCACAGTAGAGACTGTACGTTGATTTTGTCTTTAAGGTAATTTTTTTAAACTTGTGTTAAAGTTGCTTAAAAGCCAGTTAAATCTCTCTGCATATCACTGACATGAGGTTAGATTATCCTATTTAATATTATGATAATGACTTTGAGATTTTATAATTTATACTAGTACTATAAACTAAATGTTGCACTTGTGCTGTGGTGGAGAGTTTATTCCTGTTGTGGTTCTTTTAGTTAATTTCCTGTATTTGTGCACAGTGCCCCTTGTTGGAAGATGTCATATGACTGAAGGTTCAGTGTCATGAGAAGAAAAACAAAAAACAAACAAACAAAGGTTTAGTTTAACTACATCACACCCAATAGTGTGAAGATTCCGTGTAGTTTGTGCAGCTGATGAGTGCAAACACGAACAAAACTACAGCACAGATTAATTGAAGTCATTCAGCACCATAGTTATCAGTTTAAAATCTTAAAAGCCACATGTAATTTTGTAATGATACCGGATAATGCGATGATGAGGGATGTTGCAGTGTCAAGAAAACAGAAAATTGTAAGTACAGTGTTTCAGCTAAGTCATTTTGCAGAACGTTCATGCATCATTAAGAAGTGAGGCAAAGGTGCAGCATTAACAGTTTAAAAGTACATAAAAGGTGTTGTGCGGGAACTCTTCAGAAATATACATAAATATAACTTACTGAGTTGAAATGAGACTGCAAGGTCAGACCGACCTATAGAGGAAGAACACTTGATAAGAAATTATTAAAACCATAAAACATCAAAGTAATAATTGTCAAAATACAGCACACAGTACACATTAAAGTTACGTTAATGTGTGTTAGGATAATAGTGCCTTGAGATGCATTATCTTGTGTGAATCAATAGGTGCAATAAATTGAAGTATAGTGTGTGTATGTATATATAAATATATATATATATATATATATATATATATATATATATAAAAAGAGAGTCACTTGTCAAAAAAAAAATCTCTGACATTAGTTGTTGATCTATAAAATGAAACTGCAACTTATTTATTTTATATTTTCTGCAGCTTGTTATGCATTGTTATTGTTGTTGTAAATTACCCCTGTGTGAGGCAAAAAACATATACAATATACATAAACACTATCACTGAAATCAATCTAATGAGACCTTTCTAAGACCTCTCGCCGATGTCCTCGCATAACCGGACTACACCGCTTTAACAGTGTCTGTGGAATTCAGAAACAGCTGGAAATCTCTCATTTCAGCATGACAACATCTTTTATGCTGCACATTTTCAAGTCGATTAAAGATGAGTGAGGGATTTTCGTCAGAGCGAAACTGAACAACAAACTTCTGAGTAAAACTGCACATGAGAGCTGGTGATAACTACAGCAAAGCTTTTGTCGACAAATCATCTTTTAAAAAGTTGAAACAACCCCCCACTTGTCATTCAGCTTCATGCAGGACCCTGCAGTGCTGAAAACAGTTTTTGCAGCCAGTGCCACAGCGATGCTCAAATTTCTGTCACCTTTTGAAATGAGTCCTTTAACCCTTGTGTGGTTCTGAAGGCTTTTGACTGGTTTCTATCCTCGTCTTTATGGATTTACCTGGATTTTCAGTTTCCTGCAACAACATGAGAGCTTGTATAATATGACACGGGCTGCTTATTCTGCCTACACGTCCATGCCTCTGTCCAGACGTGTGTGTGTGTGTGCGTGTGTGCATATCCCGTTCTGTATTCTCTTCTCCAGTTCTTTATTGCTTGTAGAGCTCATCAGTTAATAGCTGTGTGTAGTGCGGAGCTCACTGGATGCACATTGGGTGAATCATTAATTATATTACAGCAGCTATTAAAAGATTTCTGAGTATAATCTGATGAGTAAGCAGCGTCTCAGGATTGACAGTGAAGAGATAATGGTTTAGTCTGACAGTAAAATAACTAACACTGTGATAATAACTTTCATGCAGTAGTTTGTGGTGAATACATATTGTTTTGTTCCTTAATGTGCTTCCTCGATCTCCTCATTTTCACTGATCGTTCTTTTGATCTAATATAATATCTGCTGCATATCACTGATGAAATACAAAACAGCTGCACAAATATTTACTGTCAGTGGTAGCAGCACAGTTATGAGCGCATAAAAAGCTCCCGGCAAAAGCATACAGAAGGCTTTTATCTTTTCTATGTAACCTAATGCTTAATGTTTGCTTAGTGCAAGATCTAATTTTACTCTGAGACTTAATGAGTGGATATTTACAAAGGGAGCTGCACTCCTGCAACACAAGCTTATATCATGATGTGCTGATGCACATGAGCAAGCTGCACGATAATATTTTCTTGTTGTAAAAAGATTGTATTATTTTGTGACACTTATCGATGTACTTACTGCTGTAGTTCATTGGTTTTCGGCATATTGTTTTAAAGCATCTGAAGTCTTTTGTTGGTGGTGAACAAATAACGACAAACGCGTTTGAGCGTCTTGTACTTGGCTGTGCCGCAGCAGACTGTTGACTGTCATCCTGCAGTGGGAAGAAGGAACAGGTGAACATTATCAGGCAGCTGAGCCAGACAAGCCAATAAACCAGCCTCAGGACACTGCTGACTGATGCAAAACTTGCCTGTAGTCCTCCCTCATTCCTCCACTGTGCTGCTGCTGCACTGAAAACTGAGTATAAGCTAAAAAAAACACTGTTTGTACCATAGTTGTGGTGCAAGCAGTTAGTGTACAGCACAGAGTACAGTATATGTAAAATGGCACTTAACCAGCTCGGCTTTTTCTCATTTGGCTTTTTTTCTTGTGAAGAATTGATGTGTGTGGTTTCCCCCTGTGACTTTGAAAACGTCTTCTTAAAGTAGTGCATGTTTTTATCTGTGTCTGTGTTTGGGGCTTTTATGTGCATGACCTAATTCCACAGTGAGCAAAGAATCTGCAGTGATGGCTGCGTGGTCATGTGTATGTGTATGCTTGTGTGTGTGTGTGTGTGTGTGTGTGTGTGTGTGTGTGTGTGTGTGTGTGTGTGAGTGATCGAGTGTGCACACATTCTCCTCCCTCCCCCATTGCTTCCTTGTAAAGCCGACAGAGAGCACACTAAGTTCATCTAAGGACAGGGAAATGCTTTTCTTTCCAGTGTGAATCATTTTGGAAAAATGAGCCTCTGGACTGAATTGCCCTAGCAATTTGGCATGTTTCTCCATTCTGCTTCATTGTCTATTTTGGCTGAACTTGCAGTTCTTCATTTCACTGCCAAGAAAACTTCAGGTCCTATACAACAGGCAAAGCCAGTTTCTGAGTCAACCGCGGCCTGTAAGCAAATAAAATAAATCTCTGCAGAATACGGCCATAGCTTCCTGTTTAGCTGTGAATTCCAAAGAGAAAAGAGTGAGCCATGTCTGTACTGTAAATCCAGTGTTCCCCACTCCTAGAAACAGTGTGGAAAATCCCCTTCTGTTAAGCTTTACGCCTACAAATAAAATTGTGCAGGGTACATGACACTAGCCCACTTGTTATAGATGTTTTTTAATATATTTACATTAATACCCTTCCTCTTTTTAAAAGCCATTTTTAAAAAAAAAAGGTATCTGCACTCGCACTTGGAGAACAAAACTCTGCAGTGCAGTGAAAAGAAAGTGTGAGTGGGAGCGGTTTTGGGATGTAGACAAGAAGGAAGGGAGGGAGATGGAGGGGGGCGAGTTTTTTAATTTTGCAGTCAGTCAGCCCCCTTATAATTCTGCTGGTTCCCCCATCAGAGGGGAGAGGGGAGAGGGAGTGGCCTGTGTTGAGGTTTGGGTGAACCAGTGGTGGTGGGCTGTGGCAGCCGGCAGCTGGGCTCTCGCTTCCTATGTCCTCCAGCTCCAGCCTGAATTATGAAGGCTGGGGAATGGCACCCAGCCTAATTACAATGACTGATTGCCCGTCCGTTGGCATTTCTCAGACGGTGATTGTCGTGTGTGTAGGATACGAGTGGAAGGAGGAGGGCCATTTCTCATTGGCCTTCCCCTTCCTTTCTTTGCATGAGAACAGCCAGAGATTGAGATGTGATTGGTTGGAGAGAAAAGAGATGTTTCATGATTTGGCAAGGCAGAAATGGTGGAAAGCCAGAGACAGGTGATGTTGCACTGATGGTGCATTGTAGCCTATTGAGTCTTTGGCTAAAAATCCATAAAAAAAGAAAGGAAAAAAAGCTGTGTGTTACACCACAAAAGACGCATTAAATGTTATTTTTGCTGTCGTTTAGAAATACTTTAATACCTGTAATCCTTTCAAAATGTTTTTGATGCTGATAATATATAATCATATCTTGCGATGAAAGAGGAAACCTCCACTGATCCTTAAACGTGTCAAATCTTCAACCTGTTGACTTCTTACTGTGTATCCTAAGGGTTTTCTTCATCTATTCCATCGGCTTTGTAAAAATGGAAATAAAAAAAAAAAGGAGAACGAAGAGGTCTTGAATTGGCCATTTGTATGTCAGCAGAGCACTCAGAGGTGTGATGTGTGTGTTAAGTGGGAGCTGGTTTGAGTTGGTCTGCCCTGCTTTGTCCACTGCTTTGGCTTTTGTTCCTCCAGTAATGAATTGTGGAAGCCTTGGCTTCAGCCGGAGTGTCTCATAGCAACTGAAAAGAGAGAGGGAGAGCTGGTAAATGGAGGAAAGGGCCAGGGGAGATCATGTGTTTCTTTAAAAAGGGCAACACAGACCAGACCATCGTTTGGGCATTTCATGAAGACGAAAAAATTCAACTGGACAATTGGATCTCGTAACTGACACATAATTATTTATTACCATTTATTTCAAATGACAGCGTTTTCGGGCCGGAGGTAGCAGCATGTGCTCCCTGAAATATTTCTAATTTTTGAAAGATTTATTTTATGACTCCCTAGACTGCATATATAATGTAATGCAATAATGGAGTGAAGTGATGAGACCATAACATTAAAAAAACAAACAGGAAATGCACAGACGCAGACAGTCTGGTGTGATGACAGAGACCGTCCTTTGAATGAAACGTCAGTCCAGCCTCTGTGATCAGTCCGTCCCTTCACCTGTCGCTGCGACTCTTCAAGTTAAGTATCTTGAATATCTAGTGGCTGATTAACTGAAATCTAGTACCACTCTGTGCTCGCAGCAGCTCTCAGGTCAACTGGCGACTCTCGTCTGAACCTGTGAACCTGTGTGTGTGTGTGTGTGTGTGTGTGTGCGTGTGTGTGTGTGTGTGCGCACACGTGTGTGTGTGCGTACATGTAGAGAGTGTTCACATTCTCATTTGTGTGAATGCACACGAGCACATTTGAGTATATGTGTGTGTGTGTTCACACCGGGACAGTTCTTTATTAACTGGCGGCCAGTGCTGAAGCCCGGCCATGTTTGCCCTGTGACCCAGACACTACCTGTCTGCTGCCATGGTTACAGGGACAGAGCAGGTTTAGTGGCCTGACTCCAGGGATTACTTTCCCTGGTCTTAACAATCAGGCCTGTGCCCCAGTGGCTGTAAAATGGACCAAACTGCACCCTAACAGTTAAAGGAGCTCTGCAGTTTGCCCTGGTGGCCTTTAAAACTGTCCTAAGTGCTGTGTAAGGGATTAGACCTGTACAACGTAATTGCTCTGGTGTCAGTGGCTGTCCCTTTGTGATTTGGTTCACTTGTAGTGATAAGCTCTCATAAATGAAAGAGCTCATGGCGCACACTGGATTCCGGTCTGAGGTACTTGAGCTAAAACACATGTTGAATCCATTTTCTTTGTCTTTGAGAGCTAAAGATTTTGTCACCAACTACAATTATAAATATTTCACCGTCACTGACTATATTTCTTCTTTCAGTTTACCCAGCAGATCAATGAATAGCGAGAAAACAGAGGCCCTGAAACAATCACTGTGAGTACATTCTATACACAGAACTTGAACCCAATAACCTGAGCATCTGTGAAATATAAGAGTCGAGCATTCAATTCTAGTTTTTTAAAAACCTATAAATTAGCATCTTTGCTGTGTAGTGTGTATAAGAGCGATTTGTTTCATCTGTTTAGTAACTGAGATGATGAAACGATTGAATTACTGATTGTGCACACTATAGACAAAATAACAGAAGCTCTATTTTGTAATAACATTACGATATAATGCAATGAAAGGCATTTATTTTATTGCATTACAGTATATTTGACAGATGCTAATTTAATTCTGTTCAACATTTATATATGTTCTACATCACGCATCTGCTGTGTAACATGACGCTGACATTACACGTGAGCGATGGTTCACTGTGCAAATGTCTGCACGAGCTGATCTACTTATTGAGGCCTGGCTATTACACAGTGGCAGTTCTCAGTCTCTCTCCCGTCGCACCTTCATTCCAACTAGTTCCAGATCAGACTGTAACTACAAGAGAAGATTAGAATAAAGTGCACAGGTCGTTCTTCCTCCTTCTTTCCGTGTCAGTGACCTTGGAAATGATTGAAAATGGTGGACGGGCTTGATTTGCTGCCCACCCCAAGAAGCTGGTCTTGTCTGGCTGACCAGATTGGTGGTGACATTTTTATTGCCATTCACTGACTGTTCGTTGTTATTTATGTTGTCTTTGATTTAGTGATCGAACGTTTGGGTTAAATACCCCACATGGCTGCCATGCCGAAGGCTCTGGAGCTAGCTGGTGCATTGAGGGTCAGTATACTCTGGCCTAGATTTTTGGTGACTTAGCAGAATCACAAAGACCTCTCTTTTTCTCTCCAGTGACTTGCAGTCTTACAGGTGTCCACCAGATGCTGCAGGCTGCCTGCGCTGTCCCTTGCATGTCATCCAGTGGAAGATGTAATATCCACTTTGGAGCAAAAGGGTTGGAACTGTTTCCATGGTGTTTGGATTAAATGTAATTTAGTTGTGCATCATAGAAAATAAGTCTCATTTTGGGCTATTAAGTAGCTTTGATGATACATCTTTTACAGAGAATGGACTGAGGGCAGTGTGACTGAAGACGTGTATTTAATTCCATTCGTTTAATTCAAGTATTTGGAGGGATGATGAAAGACGAAGTTTGATAATAAAACATTATAATATGTCAGTTATTACCACTTTAACCACAGCTTTCAAATTATAGTCATGCATCAAAAGCTGTAGGACTCTCTTGGAAGCAAATTCAATATTGGTGTAATGAAACACGGTGAAATGAAGAGCTGTAAATACAGTATGCATGTGGAAATTTCATTCTCCTAACAATATATTATGTATCTCATGTAAACCTGTGCTAGCTAAGAGGGAATGAGGCTCTGTATCTCATGCTGAGCCGAGCAACTTCACAGTTAACTTTGTGAACAAAGCCGGCCCCGCCACAAGGCATGCTGGGAAGTTTGGCTGCTGGCGAAAGTGCCTGCCAACGTCCAGAGAACGGCTCTGAAAATCTTGCAAGGGCTGAAAATGAAGTTTGAAAGTAGAAATAAGAGTAGCAACAAAGCAGAGAGCTCTCACAGCTGTAGACTCAGCCTTCTCTTAAAGAGATATCACCAAAACATTCCTCAGTCATGGACAAGGGGACTGGGGCTGTTCAAGCGTACTGTAGATCAACAAATCAGAGCTTTAGTCAATTTGCTTTTGGATCAACATTTAAGATATGTTCAGATTTTGTTTTTGCTGACGTGCCCTGATTTGATGAAATGTCTCATTTTGGCAGAATCAATTACCACGTTTTTTAAACTGTAAATATACTGTAGCTTTAAAATTCTATAAGGAGAGAATATAAGGGAGAAACAAGAGAAAAGAGCTCAGATGTGTTTGTTTGATTAACTGCAATATCAGCAAAGACTAATATCAATTTACTGCAATAATTCATACAGGTTTTTAGAAGTTTTGGTTTCAGAGTTGGAACTCTGCTAATGAAGGGGTGTGTAACTGGGTTGTTAATTAACACTAATGATTATAAAGTAAAGTGGTTGTTTTTTTTTTTGTTGTTTTTTTGTTGTTTTTTTTTTAATCAGGACTTCGATTATTTTCCAGGTTATGTGATTAAACCATGACTTTACTTTAGCACTCAGCAACAAAAAAAAAAAAACAGTGATCGAAAGCACAGTGGTGACAGGTGTTTTGTATATTGATGAAATAGAGAAAAAAATCAATACCATGTTTCTTAAATTGTGTTTTCAATATCTATTGTTAGAATTTCCACTTTTCATTTAGTATATCTAGAAGTTAGTGAGCAGAGAGAGGCTTCATCGTCTTGCTCAAGGGCATTTGACATTCGCTGTTGCAGGAATTAAACCTATTACCTCCTGGCTGACTCTACACAGGGAGATACACACTAAATTCACAATTTTTACATTTCAGGGGGTTTGTGTGGCTTGCTCGCGGCTATGTCCACATTAGTTTTTGATATGAAAATAATGAGTATTATTCGTTTCTAATTTAAATTTCTAATTTGAATTTCATTTTCATTTTGATACTGAGCACAACCCTGCAGCATGGTAGTGCAGTGTGATTCTGGCAGTGCCGATCTGAAGACTGTTATTGGTGGTGGTGGTGGTCAGCTTTGCACTGTGGAAGCAGCCGAAGCGCAGCACAGCACAGTGGCAGGCAGCCTGGAGGGTCCTGAGCCTTCACTTCACAGTTCCCTGTTTGGCTCTCACACATTGTGCCATTCAGAGCCCAGACCGTATATTCACCCTGCTCTGGGCACCCCACCATTGTGAGAGTGAGCTCACTTGAAAAGCCTTCAGGATTTTTTGGTGCGAGCAAGTCAGCGCTATTTGCATTTGTTCCAGTCTCGAAGATTTTACAGGTCAATTGAGACAGGCGGATATCGAAACATGCCAAAGAGAGTTTTCCTCTTCATCACCATCTTCATCATCCTCTTGTCTTTGTTTGTTTCACCCGGTCTCCGTCTCTATTTTCCCCAAATTTTGCTAGCGTATCCATCTGCTTTCTGTAAGAAATAGTCTGATCACACAGATCCAGGAGAATATGATCATGTACTGGTGAGTGTGTCATGAGATGAAGATTAAATGAAGATAGAAAATAGAATAGAGAATTTTCTTTTTAAAGCACTGATTTGCCACAAAGGGATGCAATTAAACTTTAGACAATCTGTCCTAATACGTACTGTTGTGAATTTAAGCCCTATTGCCTTACTTTCTATCTCGGACAAGCATGCCTCCATATCTCTCTATCCTTCTCCCTGTCTGTTGACTAGGGGCAGAAATATCTTTGTTGGCATCTAGGGTAGCAACAGGGGATCAGATAGAGAAGAGAGGAGTAAGTGCCAGCCTTTCATTCCTGGCCTCCTGGCAGGCAGACTGCAGGCGGGCCGGGCATGGGTTAGGCCAGAGCCAGCAAACCAAGACAGTGCTCAGACAAAAACACCTAATCACTTTAATTATCCTAAGCCTACCTTGTTGGGCTTTGCCATCAGGTTTGCTTGCCTTTGTGTGTGTGTGTGTGTGTGTGTGTGTGAGAGAGAGGGAGAGAGAGAGAGATGGTGGGATAAACACCCAGCAGAATCTGTACATTCAGAAGTCTGCATTTTACATGTATAAATATAAAACACCAACAACAATTGCACCAAATCGAGCAGAACTAGGCAGATGTCCACTGATAGTTAACATTCAAAAGAGAGCACTCAAATTTTTTAAGCACCTTAAACCCAGCCCCCCACACCCCCCCCTCCATTCCACAGACCTCCAATCCCAAGAGCTGAGCCCAGAAAAGAGTCCCCTATGCCAGTTGGTGCTCAGACTAAGTTCCCCTTCTCAAACACACTCTGACCAGTCCCACAACAACACTGCTTTCCAAACACCAATCAGTGTAAAGGAAGTTGTAACACAATGTAAAGAAAGCTATTTGAAACACTGGACAGAAGAAACTAAAAGCCATAGATCAGAATGTTATCTGTCCCTAAACAGAGATTATGATTGTAACAGAGGTTGAATATATCTTAACTGTCAGAGACAGACAGCAGAGGCAGATCCTGACCAAGTGTAGAAGCTCAGTGACCACAAACTGGCAATTGAACAAGGATGACATAAAAAATCATGGCAACCAAAAAAACAACAAAACATGTTGTCACTGTTCGACAGGTGAGGTTGAGGCAGATGCACTTATTACTAAAATATAAACCGTTCAGTGAAATGAGGAACATTTAATTTAACCAATTCAGTTCAAAATGAAAATAACTCCTAATTAGGAGACAGCGCATATCTTACTGCCCAATATAACAACATGCCACAACCTGAGGGACAATGAATGACCTACACACAAAAACACACACACACACACACACACACACACACACACACACACACACACACGCAAATAACATAAATAATTATGTTATTAATATAGGCTACATCAATCTTGGTGTTGTTGATTGTATTTTGCCAATTATTTTAATGCATCGGCAACATTGTTTTTTTAAAACTTTCATGTCCCAATAAAGCACCTTTGAATTTGAATTTGAAACTTAACACAAGAGAGAAAGAGAGAGAGAGAGCATTCTAGGGTGTCAAAGTCTGAGTGAAGTCTCAACTCTTCCTAATGGTTGAGATAATATGTTTATTTCCAGACATTTTACTGCATGACACACAGGTATTTCCTACTAGGTAATTCATGATGACATATAAAAGCCTAAATTGTGTATCCTTTAAAAATGACCCCTAGAATTAAGTGAAAAACTATTTTGACAGATATTATTGAAATTTTTAATTGTCAATTCCTTCAGGCAAATATGTTACCTTAATCAAGAGTATTACATTACATTACTTGAATAAAATATTAACTATCATGGCTAGAAATCACTAAGCACTAAGTTTTCAATCTGAAAACATATCAAAAATACTCTTTGATATGTTTTTTGATTTTTGACCACCATGGGGCAGAAAGACCTTTGAATAAACTCATAGCAGTGAGAAGTTATAGTGTCATGTTGTCATGACTAATGTGCTGTGGCTAGCGCATTAGTAAAATACTGCTTATACATAGCTAGCATAATAAAGCATCATGGGAATCCCTTTAAAATCCTCTCTTGCTCCCCCTTGAATGTAAGTCTAATATTCATTTGTGTTTTAACACTGTTCTCCTGAGAAAAATATGCTTCTTTGGTTATTTATTTTTTTATTATATTAATATATCTGAGCTCTCTGCCACGAATCCTGCTGGGCAGGTGATATTAGAATACAGTTAGCTTATGTTAGCTCCTTTACTGGGAGTGGGAGAAAAACTTGACTGTTAAGGTTTTGGTTCTTTATATATAATGTGTTTGGCTAAGGTCGCTTGCTAGCTAACATTAACTGATTAGCTATCAATCATGTTTATTAATGCATCCCTACACTGACCTCCCTGTAAGCAAACTCTGCACTTATGTCTTCCATTTTCCTACATTTGAATGTTAACGACTCTCAGCTCAGTGCAAGTGTTTCAGCAGCTTCAGCCTTATGTGGAGTTAACGTGACTGGCAGCGTGGGGGGTGTTGTCCATCTGTCCACTGGTGAAAATGGCCATATGACTTGGTGCTCTGGCAGGATAGGAATCTGTCTGGCTTGAGAGTCAAGATGTCCTGGTCAGTGGGAGGAGGCCGCTTAAAGGATGTGACGTCTTCTCAGCAGACGGGATGTCAGTGGGAGTCACCTCATCTCGCAGGGGAGAGAGGTGGCACCAGGATAGAGTGGACACTTTCAGCGTTTAGCTTATCCAGAGATTGATAGATGACAGGCAAAACAGAGACAGTACAAGGGTCAAAGCAGCAGCATCAAGATAATAGTGTAGCAGACAGTGGCAGAGGCATCTATGAGGGAACATATTGATGCTGAATATGGCTTTAAATGTAATTTTTTCACCTCGATCTTTCACATGATCAGTTGGCACCATTTTTAGCTGGTAAAACTGATTAAGTGATGCTTATGCTTGATTGTTTAACCTGTTAGGGGAGATAGTTTGGTATTAAAAAAGTAGGTTAAGCCTTTCTAACCCAATAATCCTTAGTTAACATCAGGTAGGTTTTTCATGCTTTCCTGTCCTTGTCTAAACTTTCTGGCACTACTTGTGGCAATTCATGTTTTCCCAAGCTGGTTAAAACAAACACCGAAGATTATTTGAAAATAATATTTGACCCTGATCCACATGTTAGACAGTAGATGGGGCTCTATTTGTGATCCCACTATGGGGTCACCAGTCTCCATATCCTCTTAGCAAACCTTGTGGCCCCTCCTCCCTATGTATGAACCTGGCAGAACCAGGACGGCTTGGTTTTCCTTTTCCGTGCCCCCTCCCCCCACCAGACACAGTGATGGCACTCAGTGCCAGAGACACCCCTCCCTTCCCCTCACCAACACTCTTCTCTCCTCTCCTCCCTCCCTTCCCTCTCCGCCGCAGGCAGACCCAGGCATGGGATCTCCATCTGTGCACAAAGGAGCCTCCTCTATCTGCATACGCTGCACATAAAAGGGCCTTTTGTCATGAGCTCTGCACACATGACCGTCCGCCTTTCACCCCACTGGAAAAAAAGATCACTCTCTCCAGCAATCCAACCCCACCCCCAACACCAGACTCAACCCCGTCCCCCGACCCCCACCCCACCAGATTTTCGTCTGCGGAGAGAGAGAGAGAGAGAGGGAGAGAGAGAGAGAGAGGGAGTGAGACAGATCCAGTCTGAACTTTGTCGAATAGAGACAACCATCAGATGGGGCTGCTTCCATCACTGCTGCAAAGTCCTTTTTTTCTCTCTTTTTCATTTCCCCTTTTTCATGTCTGCCTTCTCCTTTTCGCTCTCCTGGTGTCCTTGTGTGCACTCACTGTGAGGCATCAACACATTATAGCATCTGCCATACTGAAATATGAATGTGTTCTCATTTTTGCTGTCTCCCTTCCTTTCTGCAGTCTCTGACATTTAAGGGGCATTAGCGGTTGGTTTTGTGCCAGGTTATCACCCCCCCCAACCACCACCACCACAACCACCATTAAAGAGGCACAGGCTCAGTTGACAGCAGTCCGAGAGCTGATACTTTTCTCTCCCTCTCGTTTCAGTGCCTCCTGCCTTTTAACCCCTCGGCCCTATGCTGTTTAGCAGAGCCGGAGGTATTTGTAATGTGTAGAGATAATGACTAAAAATTGTCCGTACATGTTAGAACCATATCAAGATGAGACGAGGTAGAATTCTCCACCGTTGCGAGACAAATGGGCTCCATGCCATTTTGGCTACTAAAGATGACAGATATTGGTGTTGAGGGATATTGAGTCAGGGTGGGGACGGAGCAAAGACACAGAGGCAGGCTAATACACACTGTCAAGTGCACGGGTGCTGCCACAAAAAACGCTTTCCTCAGCGTTTCCTTTGAAACACACACGGCCCTGATGCCTTGCTCCCAGCCAAACGAGTGTGGATTTTGGAAAGCCCTCTAGCTCATCTTGCTGTCGCTGCACACAGGCCTGTGGCGGAACGGAAGGATAAGATTGACTTCTCCCTCCACCGCCATGTCCTCTGCGTGACCCTCTGCCTCTATAAGCTGGTGTGAGAGGTCAGAGGCTGTCATATCGTAGTCTTCCCGCGTGCTGTCCACACCTTTAGCCTGATGATGATGATGGGCGGACCAGAGAATTACACACCATGTGGTCAGCACAGTTTAGCGTATGTAATGCTTGTTATAGACACACAGGGACCTGAATTACAGAAATTAATGAATTAAATTAAGAATTCAGCACCAATGAACTGTAATGTTTACCCCGCACACCGTTTTGTTTTTGCAGCTATAATCATGAAGAACAGGAATGTTTGTTCTGATAAAAGTGTAGAAATAAAGACTTTGATGATAATAATAATATTAGATTTTATTTACACGGATTGCAGCTCCAACAGCTTTGTATACAAACAGGCAACTTAACAGGAAAAAAAATGAATACTTAAAATGTTTAAATAATTTAAACTGCTTATTTGTGTGCTGTACACAGAAACCCAGTTTATCTAATATACCCTGCAGAAGCACAGAGCTGTGCTCCTCTGTAGCGAACACACCAGCCAACCAGCTGCTAACACACAGGAGGAGTACAGTAAAGAACACCTGTGTACGCCAAAGGTTCAGGTTGATATTGTGCATGACCTCAGATCACCAAGTTCTTCACTGCCTGTACTTGCTCATCTAATGGGCATGAACATGATGCACAATAACAGAACAAGTCACTGTGTCTGTATGAACTCATTTGTTCATTTAAAATGCAGAGAGCAGCGTCTGTGTACAGCACCATAAAGGGCCATATTTACATTAATGCCTCTTTACGATATGCCCTCAGATGACCATTACTATCCGATACCTACAGACTCTAAGTAATATGGACAATCAAACACCGTAAAATACAGGGTAGAACTAATAAATATAATATAATAAAATGAAATTAAAAGAAATATGTGCAGTGTACATTTCAGACATATATCTGTTTTCTTTGAAATTTGAAGCATGTCTTAAACACACATTATTTTGCTGCTCTTAAAAACAATATTTTAAAGGAATCAAAAGACTCACTAAATGTGCAGAAATAGCCCATGGAGTAATAAAACCTCTGTTTATGCAGCTGTCCTGTGAAGTGCTGCTTTTCTCACACATAGATAAATATCCTTGTGCTAATAACATTACGCACATCAATTACAGTCAGTCAGCCCAAGTGGAATTTACCTAATCAGTGTTTTTATCCTCGTCACTTTCAAATCAATATCAGTACTGTTTCCCCCCTTTTTAAAGGATGCCAAATTTTCTTTTAAGTGTGGAGAAAGTTAGCAGCAATTATCAAGCTCATTAAATGGCATCGCTGAACTGGGAATTGGATGAGTATCTACAATATTTCCCGCCTCACTTGTTGTCTTTGATCAAAGCTATTTTGTGACCGAGCTAACTTTATGTGGCAGTCAGAAGAGAGGAAGTGCTGTGAAGTGATTCAGGGGCTGAAGGCCCAGTGGCTCTGTGTAGCAGAAGGCGTCAGAAGGAGACCATGTTTATGAAATGGATAAAGTGTATTAGGTGCATGTTTTGCTGTTCTCAGTAGAGCAAGGACACTAGAGAGAGTGTGTGAACGATAACAAAACAGCACACATAAAGTGTTTGTCGAGGCAGTGAACCGCTGAGTGCGTATGGCTCGACTGCTGGACTCCATGCGGCCCTGCGGCGCAGGCACAGGCGTTTTGACGTGGCCCCTAAAATGCCAGGCCGGTGCACTCCTGGCTTCATGTAGAGGAAGAATAAAACAAAATGGCCATGGCTGTTTAAAGTAGGTATTAGCAGACCTCAGGGGAAAACTGCAAAGGGAGAGTTCAGGTATGTACAAGCCCAGCACAGGCTGGTCAAGTGGACAGAAAAGGAGAATTTTCTTTTTTATTATAATGCGTCATTGACTTTTGAGAATTTGTCCCAGCACCTCAGTTAAGTTAGTGCCTTAGGTAACTTTTATTCCCACTATGGTTTAGTTAACACCACATAATGTCCATTATACAAGGTTTTTTTTATTACATTGAAACAGCTCTTGTAATTGCCATAATAACTTTGGAATTACAGTTAATAAAGGGTGACATTATTAAAAAGGAGTTATTCAATTATTATGAGGAAAAGTTTATAATTTCTAACATTAGATGATCCTGCATCATAATTCATTTCATGCATTTTCATTAATGACACACTTGCTCCGTGTATCAGTGTTTGAATTTGGTCTTGTAATATCACAGGACTAATAAAAGTGTGTGGGAGTGTTCACATAATACATAATATTCAATTAGAAAAAAATCCATAATGACTATCAGTTTTGTCCCCGTTTTTGTCTAAGCGGGCTCAAGGTGTGAAAATCCTGCTCCAGTCTTTTTCTCACTCTGTATGTATGCATGTGTCAGTGGAACTTTTAAAGTTTGATGACCAAATGAAGGGACCATAGAGCTCAGTCTATATGATCTATAGATATGTATATATAGATATATCTATAGATATAGATATATCTATATATATATATGTGCGTGTATGTGTGTGTATATATCTATAGATATATAGATATATATACACATATATCATATAGACTGAGCTTTATGATTATGTATATATATATATATATATGTATATATCATTTATCTTGAATGAGTTGTTATCATAATTTTTATTCTATCAAT
The DNA here is from genome assembly GCF_002814215.2 of Seriola lalandi dorsalis. NCBI lineage: Eukaryota > Metazoa > Chordata > Actinopteri > Carangiformes > Carangidae > Seriola > Seriola lalandi. The sequence goes on along the minus strand of NW_019522827.1, from coordinate 1,466,419 downwards.
GATACTGTAGTTTGATGTGGATTTCTTTCCTTAGCTGCCCTAGTTTGATGCTGCCATACAAAAGCTGCCCTGACCCAGGACAATATGTTTGGCTGTGGAAGGGCTGCCAGAAGTAGTTGTTAGTTACAGTTAGGGCGCGTCCCTCTTTGGATAGGTTGTCCACTCTGAGGTCTGATATCGAATAGGTCCATAATTTCCAGCTTGTTCCCAGGAGAAGCTCTCGTTTGCTCTTTTCCCTCTGTGTCTCTTTTCTTCTTCTTCTGTCAGAATCCTGTGAGAAACAGCAAGGTGAGTTCATTTCAGCCATCAAACTGTCTTTATTCTTATTTTCTTGTTTAAATTAATTGATCCAGTAGACATAACATTTCTACAAATTTTGTTTCTTTAGTATATGTCTTTAAAATTATTTGAACCCCAGCTCATACCATGACTCGAGATTTCTTCTGATTTTACATTTTTGATTGACGATGTTTAATATGAATATATCCAATCAAAGATAAACTGATAGGCGTTTGGCACATGTTGAAATCAATGCTCTGTTTTGCGCTTTGATATTAGAAAAATATAGCAGGGAACACTGCAAAACATTTCACTCAAAGGCAATTGAACTAACTTCAAATAAAAATAAACTAAACAAATGCGATAATTCATGAATTTACAAGCAATGATGTGATTTTGAAATATGCCATGTTTTAAAATGTGCCGCCACAAAATATCTAATATTATCGGATTATTTTTCCTTAAAGGAAAAAAGTATTGCCTTCGGTTAATAGATTTATAGACATCATGAATTGTATTAATTTTATCCAAATCAGGATCCGAATGGGTCCAAACATATAATTTAGTCAGAGGTCTATCTTTCAAAATTTGAACATGTGTCTATAGTTTTTGCTGGGGCTGATTTGTTTAGTAATTATTTAACATCAAACTTTAGAAAAGTCAATAAAACACACATATGAAGCAGTTGTCCACAGTACAATGTGTGTTTCTGCCCAGGGAGAAGCAAAATCAAGTTTTATCTGACTAAAATGTTTCTGTGAGAGTTGTGTTTGTGCTATGGTAATAATTATTAAGAATTTGATTTATATTTCATACATATTCAATTTTTGCAAAAATCAAATCAGTATCCTTGATTTTTTTTCTTTTTTTAATAATAAATTCCCTCGTACACCTTACAATAAAGCTAACATAAAGAAAAAAAAAACGAGCTGTGTATTTTACAGGAACTAATTAAACCCAAATATTGCACATTTTTGCATCTATTTTGTCCATTACACACTCGGCATAAATTTTTGGCTTTTATCCTTTTTTAAAAATTATATATAAGCACAGCACTTACTCAGAAGACAATAAACAGGCAGTAGTTTATTGTCTTAATCAGCTTCGAAACCAATAGCAAATTCAAAATTAATATATATTTCATGAAACAAACAAAATGTATTCATTTTGTAAAATATAGATGTTCTGTTTTCAAATATTCAGAGTCATTCCGCTTTTGAATTTTCAATAAGTGCTCAGTTGTTATACCTACAAGTTTTGCATGTGAAGTCAAATTGTGGAAAAACTTTTACTTTCCGTGTAGAAACATGAACTTGACCTTTTGGAAAGCACTACAGGGAAAACTCACCAATATTCTTCTGTTTCTATCAAATCGATATTGATATATTTTATTTTAGGAGCGATGACTGCAAATGATCTGATCACAAGCAAATCATTTCAAAGGTGGGGAGAGCGAGTAATGTTATTATTGGCTTACTGTTTTTGGACATGCAGGATTAAGTGAGCTCATCACAACATTTTACTTTTACCTCTCAGCTGATGATGTTTGAATAGCATGGCAGAAAGAGTTTGTGAAGAAATTACCCCTTTCTTGCCTTTCATCATATGATCATCTGGGACATCATCATCATCATATGATATATCTGGAACATCAATACTGCGCATGTCCTGTGTCCACCATTTTGTGATGAGAACTTTATTGCACATGCCCCCATTTTATGAACTTCGATAGAACACGTGCTTCAAAGTCGGAGGCCTTGAAAACAACTTATTTGAATCAATCGTGTTTAATTAGGAAGTTATTCCTTCTGGAAATTTTGCTCCGATTATTTTGAGATACACAGATGATGCACAGCTTGCTAATGCAAGTCAAACAGCCTTCATTTTTACACAGGGGTGCAGGAGAGAATGACCACTGCAAGTACAGAGCAGTGATAATATCGTATCATTTATTTATGTTTGTCCAGACAAAAATTCTTTTTTTCAAGCTGTGCTGCACCTTGCCTGGATACTCTTTATCCCTCGTCTGTGTGTGTGTGTGTGTGTGTGTGTGTGTGTGTGTGTGTGTGTGTGTGTGTGTGTGTCAAACAGAGAGCAGAAAGTGGTGGTCACAGTCGGCTGCCTGAGGTGACTGCTGGGGTCAAAGGTCAGGTTGTGTTAATAAGACGTGATGTGCTGCCCTGGGACCTCAGTCCCATGAGGGATAACCCCCTAATCGGCATTAGTTAATGTGTTAGTAATCTTTACCTTCTTAAAGCAAACAGCAATGGAAAATTCAATGGGCCCGCTTGGCCTCCCGTGTAACGCTTTTGACCCAGGGGTCATGGCCTTTGTTCCCCGCTCGATGGGGAGTGCCCTCAGAGGTCTCGAGTGTAATAGAGAAGTTGTTTAGACACGTGCGGGGCTTAGGCAAGACCACCTCATAGACTCTGCTCCTGCTCATGGAGAGTATAAAGTAGTGTGGGGATACTTTTTTGGTTAGATTTTACCCCCTTGAATAAGTCCATTAGAATATCTGTGTGTTTTTATATGCTACATATCGTATCTAGTATATGTTGATATAGTAGTGGTTGCTGACCAAGCACAGATCCACCCCTCTTCCACCCTCCCAACCTCCTAATACGTCCTTGATGTTTGCAAATGACTAAGTGCAAATATTGTTTGTCTTTGCGAATCCCCTGGCCACTGAAATGTTATATTCCTGCAGCTCTCCTCACTGTTTTCTGCAGCTCTAGAAAGAAAGCTGAAAGAGAAAAGCAGCATATTTATGCAGTAATGTGTCCCCTGTCCCATTATCTGCACTGTCTGTAATACAGAGTGCTTGTCTTGACTGACAAATGTCACTTAAGGCACTTAAATATGTGTTTAGTGTTCTCCTGCCTGCAGCAGACCACAGCACATATTCTACATTAGGCCATGAGCTTCATCAGTGTGAGACTGAAGGTTTATTCAAGGCTCTGATATCCATATATAATATTGGGATAATAAATCTAGTTATTATTTTACAGATGCATGTGTAACATTTATATTGCTGTTCAATTTATATCATTTAACCTTTTTAAATGTATTTATTCCTCTGTGCAATATTAACTTATTAACTTAATATGCTTTTTAGTGCTTTTTATGAGATACAAAACTTACAAAAATTTTAATATTATAAATTTCTAGAGATATCCAATGCTTTTTACAAAATCTACAAAAAGGATTTGCAGTTTAGAGAACAAGTATTTGTTTTTTTTCCTTTAATAGTCAAATGATGTCGAGCAGGATCCATAACATGGCGCCGTCTGCCATTTTGTTTCACATTGTATTATCAATAGGCCTGATTGACTGATTCTGTATCACACAGATGCAGCAGCCACGTACACCAGACAAAAAGCTGTTGCTTTTCTCTGCTTGTTTCAAGTATGTAAATCAAAGAGAAGCCACATTTCTGTGACACTGTTAACTCGACAAAAACATTTGTATTTGATAATTCAGTCTGAAAATAAATTAAAGAAATAAAAACATTAGTAGTTGTAAAAAGAAGGAAAGATTGAAAAGGTTCAGAAACAACTTCTTTTTTTTTTTTCATCAGAAACAGATTTATTTAGTCACTTTAAAAACTTTGTTAGTTGCTAAAATACGATAAATTATGCCTTCAAAATTAAAATGTGATAAATAATTGGGAAACGCAACAGAGGAACAATGTACAGGAGCACAGTGGTAAGACTTGGCAGGCAACCTGAAACCAAAACTGTATCCTCAAATGAACTTTATGCCATGCGAAGTGCAGTGTGCACACTACGCATATATACACAAAGTGTGCCTCTCTAAAGCAGCTACAGTTAATGCTTGTAGCTCCAACATTTTATGTTTTTCATTCAAGTTATTTCCACATAAGGTCTCATCTACACATATACACATGACAGCTTTATACATTGAAGCCATAATGAAGTCATGTGTTTCTCAATTGGTTAAAACGCATGGCGAGATGTGACGTACAGCTGCACTCCTTCGAATAGGATTCTATAGCTCATGCCAATGCAGACACCTGAACCGAGCTCGTATCTCATTTAGGGAAAGAGAACAAATAAATTCCAGTCCAGCCTTTTTTCCCCGCACTAACGTAGAGTAAATAATGCCAGAATTCCCCCCTCTTACTCTCCGCACATGGTCTGTGTTTAGCCACCTGTGTTTTTTTGAAACCTGTCGAGCAAAGAGGGGTACAGAGGGGAGAATAGTTTTTTGTGGAGAGTCCAGTCTCTGAGCTGCTGTAGTGAGGAAGAGAGCCGGCGAGGAACGGGGTGGTGGCCGTGCTATGAAAGCAGCCCTCACAAACTGTGCAGCCTGAAGCAGTAGCAGCCATGTTAGACAAATCTGCGTGAGCCTGAGCCCCACTAATAATGCAGTTGCCCTCCAAAACCAACAGAAAGTTTTCACAGAGTAAAAGTAAGAAAAGTTTAACCCCCACCTTTTTTTCTCTCATTGTGTCTGCTAGGCATGTAGTCCCCTCTTTAATGCTCAGCAGTTTACAAAGCAGAAATGCAATCAAAATAGTTCCTCAGTAACAGATACACTTTACATATCCCCTTCCTCCTTTTATTTCCTTATAGAGCTCCTGTAGTTCAAGGCCGAGGGGAAAAAGTTAAAGCCACGAGCTCTGCCTTTGCAGTTTTTAGAACCAGAGCCAAAAGAGGCAGGAAGTTGTTGTACAATAGCGTTACAGTAATCTGCCACAAATGGAAAAAGCCAAATGCTGATCGCCGAGTACAGAAGGTGGCAGAACAGAGGCAGAAAGAGGGAGGGAGGGACAGAAGGGAGAGAAAGAGAGCTAGCGTGTGTGAGAGAGACAGACGTTACAGCAAAGAATAATCAATACAATCTAAGATGGTGGAAACAGCCATGCTGTTTAGGTCTCCCCCCTCTAGTTCCCTCTCTGGCTTGCTTACTCTTCGTGTAAATCGGTGCATGGATCCGGTTAGAACAAATTGTTTAGACGATTATATTTTCTTTCTTTCCTTTTTTTTTTTTTTTTTATCCCTCCCACTTTTTAAAAA